>NW_027397074.1:54486100-54847602 GCF_003265705.2 Callorhinus ursinus
GATACTGCCATGATACCAAACAAAACACACCAACATCCTACTGTGGAGAACCTGGCCCGAAAGACCAAGGAGGGAGGGCTCTTTCCTGTGTGGTTGGCCAGAGCAACAGAGCCATTCCAAATACGCAGGAGAGAGGGTATGGGAATGAGTCAGCCACGGAGGAATTCCCACAGGAGGTACTTCAGCTAAGTCTTAAAGATTGGAAAATAGACTGAGAGAGAAAATTCAGGTGATAACCAGAGGTCTGCAAAGGAAAAAAAAAAAAAAGTATAAATGACATGCTAAAGCCCTGGGGCCCTTCCCTGCTTCGAAGCAGTATTACTTTCAGGAAACAGGCAGGGACAGGTTTCCTGACAGCTCTTTTAGAACGGATAGCTCTCACTCGCCTCCAGGACCTCTGGGGAAGAGCAAAGCTCCCTAGAGAAGGACAGATGTACAAAACATGCCTTCAAAGGCCACCGCTTGAAATCCTTGGAAATTCTTAAACCCTTGCCACCTGAGTGCTGCGGGAAACTATAGCAGACACCTATCACAACTCTGGCTTCTTTGTCACCACCAGCAGTTTAATTATTAGCATTTTTGGTGAAAGATATAGAAGGGCTTAGGCGACAGCACAAAGGTATCCAGGCTCAGCCCATGAATCACTGCACTTAGATTTCATCTCAAAGCAGATATGCAATTACGTATATACAGAGCCAAGAAAAATCATCCCTGTCCCACACAATAAGGGGAAAAAAATGAATTGAAGGAAAATATAATAAACTCTAGATCTCGGTTCCGGCATGATTTGTTGTTCTTGTTTAATTGCTACTGGGGAGTCGGACAAGGAGACCTGGACTGTCTTACTCACAACGCAGTCCTGCCAGTTAGTAAGAAGAGTGACTTTAGTCTTGCAACCCCTCACGGTCAGTTTCTTCAACCGTAAAATGGGAAGGGGGTCTTGTATCCCTCCCTGGATCCTTGAAATGATCAAACGATGTTAGATGACCTTGTAATGACCCTGGCAGTTCTATTTTCCCAGGCTGCTTGGGTTAGATAGAAAGGCAGGACGGCAGAGTGGCTTTGGGTATGAATTCCAGCTGCATCCCTTGTAGGTATATGAATGTGGGCAAGTTACTAACCACTCTAGGCCCCAGTTTCCTCATCTATATGATAAACGCAATAATATCTATCCCATAAGTTTAACATGAAACATTTCAAAAATAATTCACGTAAAGTGCCTGGCACCGTTCCAGATGCATTACAAATACATACAAATTATTATTTAATTATTACCTCCATCTGAGGCAAGGAGAAGCCTCCAAGGCAACCTGAAGAAAACCACCCCTTCCCTGACAGAAACTTTCAGGCATCCCCCAATGGCCAGAGGGAGACTCGCGCTTCTAGAGAGTCCGTTTCATCCCGGCATCCCCAAGCACCTCCCATAGTCCCCTGCGCTCTGTGGGTAATCACACTCTGGTTAAATTAATGGTCCTAAGATGCTTCTTGGGGATTCAACGAGCCCTCTGACAGATGCAGGATCTCTATCTCTGGGTTACCCTCCAAGTGGTACACTAGAGAATCCCTTCTCTAATGAACTAACATGAGAGTACCCAAGAGAAGCAGTTAAAAACAAAAAAAGAGGAATATTAATAAATGATAACATCAGGATGGTTTCTCAACTTCTATCTCTGATTCCACACTTACACAAAATGTTTCTCCTTTAGAGCAGTGATTGTTCCTGACATTTAAAATGCATTTTTTTTTTAAAGATTTTATTTATTTATTAGAGAGAGAGAGCGAGAGAGGGAACACAAGCAGGGGGAGTGGGAGAGGGAGAAGCCGACTTCCCGCTGAGCAGGGAGCCGGACGCGGGGCTTGATCCCAGGACCCCGGGATCATGACCTGAACCGAAGGCAGATGCTTAAGGACTGAGCCACCCAGGCGCCCCTAAAATGCATTCTTGAAAAAAATAAAATAAAATGCACTCTCAAGTACCTTGAGTAACAGTGACCAGCTATTCTGAGCTCCTAATGATTACCTGTTGCCTGACAGGAGTACTGTCAGGCCATGAGTAAAACAATAAGCTTTTGTCATCAGGTGGATGATGGCTCAATGCCTTTCTTCTAACAAGAATGTGTTATCTTTGGCTATGTAGACTAAATACTTTTATAATGTTCACACCTTTGCTCATCTTCTCCTTCAAGCATTCACTTGACCAGTTATTAACGAAAGACACAATTCCTGCTTTCAAGGGATTCTCTGTCTAATGAGGAAAGCAACACGGTGTCATTGGTAGAAGGTAGGGCTCCGCAGTAAAAAGAACTTATTTAAACATCAATTCTACCTCTTGTTGGAAGACTTGGAGAAAACTGCTCAACTTCTCCAATTCTCTTACCTATAAAATGGGGGAAAGAGTACCTAGCAGTCTCCTGACTAGGATTAGTGCCCTTGTAAGCAGAAGCCAGAGAGCCAGCTAGCTCTCTTTCCACCATATGCAGACAGCCCCCTGCAAACCAAGAAGAGGGCTCTCCCCAGACCATGCTGGCACCCTGATCTTGGATCTCCAGCCTCTGGAAATAAACGTTTGCTGAGAAATCAATGTTGTTTGAGCCAGCCAGTCTATGGTAATTGGCTATAGCAGCCTGGACTGAGACATTATTATTAGTGGTGGTAGATGTGCAATAACAGAATCATGTGTGGGCTCATGTCAGAGCACAGGGTAAGAGTAACCCACTTAGTGGGAGGAAACAGAAACTCCCAGGGGAAGAAACTACGTACTAGAAACAGTCAGACGGACAAAAGAACAAACAGGAAAGATAGCAAAGCCAAAATGGCATTTGCCTGCAGGCTTTTTTTTTTTTTAAACTATGAAGGTACAAAGAGGATGTAGCTGGATGGCCCACAGTTCTTTGAATTTTTCTTTGAGTAAATATTACTGTTTACCTCACGTAGACAAATATTTAAAGTAAAGCACTGGGCAGAAGATGGTTCGCTACACTGGATTTCTTTCAAGCAAACCAACAGCGCTTTGGGTTGTATGACAAGAGGAAAAAACAATTTGTTCTACAAAGCCATTTTGTTTTTGAAATGGTAACACTGGTTACGATGCAACTTTACCATGGTCCACAATGGGACCCTCCTCTTTAAATACCTGGCAATTTTGTTAATATCTGATACTGGCAATAAATGTGATTGCTCTTGCAAAATTTTTTCTACCGTCCTCAGCCAGTATTATTTATTTCATCAGTATTACTTAGTTCTCATTCATTTTTATTTTCTTCACCTCTCGTATCTCTATCTTCGGCAGCCCCTGCCTGGTAGAGCATACTTAAATATGTCAGAAAAATCAATACATGTTGAGTGAAGGGGGAAAAAATTTTTTTTACATAATTCCTTAGCCATTATTATTAAGGATAGTTTGAAATTTAACCGACCCTACAAGATTTAAATTGTAAATCTTTATTATTCTAGCACCTGAAAACAAAAACATTTTTTTTAAAAATGGTTATAGTTCTATTTTTTTCTTTTTTCAAGATTTTTTTGAGAGAGTGAGTGAGTGCAGGTGTACGAGTGGGAGGAGGGACAGGAGAGAATCCCAAGCAGAATCCCCACTGAGTGCAGAGCCCATGACCCCTGAGATCATGACCTGATCATGACCAAGAGTCGGCTGCTTAACCGACTGAGCCACCCAGGCGCCCCAGTTCTATTATTTCTTTAACCGGAATGAACTCAGGAATGATTCTCTCTCAAAAGGAATGTTATACAAATTGTAAAAGTATTCCATTCTCAGAGCAGTTTCAGTCTTCTCAAAGGAATTCAAGTGATTCAAGTTCTCTTATTTTCTACATCTTGAATGTATTTTTATTCACAATTACCTGCCAAGTTCTTATATTCATATTGGCATGTCCCTGCCCATAGCATAGAAAACTAAAAGTATACTAACTTGAGGAAAATGCACCAGGAGCAGTACGTAATACTGACAGAAATAAAGCTGGGAGTTACTATCTGAATCCTGTCAAAGGAAGTGTAGAGCCTTACCTCCTAGTTTTTAGTTAGAAGGATTAGTCTAATGAAACCCCAAATTACTCCTCTTTCTACAGTTTTAGTGGAGTTTGTCTCTCAGAAGTTGAATGAAATACATACCCTCATCCTGATCAACTCCCTTTACTACAAACCAACATGAAAATTAATTCCTGAGTCATAACCTGCTACATTGCCATAGCTCCTGGGAATTGGAAATATCTTCTGTTTTCCTTTTCAAAGGCTCTAACAAAAGGGCTTCCATTTTCATTTGCAAAACTCTAATAAACCAGAATATCTCTATGCACTCAGGAATGACAAAGAGCTCCTAAATTTATTACCTCTTTAGAAATTCTCACATGTAAAAAAAACTAGCCGTGACCAGATTATCAGCTTGGAAAAATAATATAACAATAGCAAGTCAGTCAACAATCTGTTTTTATTTCATTGAATCTTTACTAACACCTACAAAAGACATTATATACAATATATAGGCCATTATATATGCCCCTGTGATCCAGATCCCTTATCTGAAACCGTGGGGCCAGATGCCTTGTGTAACAAAGCGTTTTTCCAGGTTTTACAAAGGCAGTTGGGGGGCGCCTGGGTGGGTCAGTCGTTAAGCATCTGCCTTCCGCTCAGGTCATGATCCCAGGGTCCTGGGATCAAGTCCCACATCGGGCTCCCTGCTCGGCAGGAAGCCTGTTTCTCCCTCTCCCACTCCCCCTGCTTGTGTTCCCTTTCTCTCTGTGTTTCTCTGTCAAATAAATAAATAAAATCTTAAAAAAAAAAAAAAAAGGCAGTTGGGTTAAATATAACTTTCCCAGACAGATGCCCATTCAGGATCAGTATTTGTGCAGCAACATGGATGAATATTATATCAACACGTTAGATTAGGTATTACTATCAAATGAGATATGAAAATGTTTAGATTTAGACACTTGGGGATTTGGGGGTAGCAGATAAACAAGATACAATTCCAACATCAAAAAACTTATAAACTCAAGGAAGATAAAGCTCATTATCCGTCTCCGCCAGTTAATAAGCCATTATCATCTCAGTACCAGCTGGCTGGCCGCTGGATCCTAGGCGCACGGGGACCCTGCTCTGAACTCAGCAAAAGCAGCACCCTCTCCTCACAGTCCATTTCAGTTCTGTCGTTTCTAAGTTTTAATAACCTAACCTCTTCCTTACAGCTGCAACCTTCCTGACACGGCACGGTTCTCTTCTCACCTTGTCGGTTTCCTTGGTAACACCTTTATACCTAGTTAACAATTTTTTATATTAAAGTATCACTATTCAAATAACTAGTGTAGTTACTGTCCCTGATTGGATTCTGGCTGATAAACTAGCTACAACATGCTATAATAAGTATGGGAACACACATCATGGAATAAAATACTCTAACAGTGGGGCCAAGGAAAGACACTGAAGAGTTAATAGCTGAATTAACCCTACATGACAAGAAGGAATTCACCCGTTAGAAAAAGGGGGAAGGAACATTCTGGTAGAAAATACAACAGCAGCAACCACACAGAAAATGCAGAGCCTCCTCATGAAAAGAATTTTTATGGGGGAAAGAAAGGAGGCCAGGCTGGAAGACAGGCTTTTTGCTGTACTTAAGACTCCCATGCAGTTCCCTGCATTGGATGGAACAGCACTGATGGTGGTGCAGTGGACAGCTTCGAGGGGAAGTACAGCATAGAGGAGAACTTGGAGATCAGGAAGAAAGCTTAATGCTAAGACAAAGTCTTTCCTCTAAAGATTTATATAATTTAACAGGAAATTCAGACACAACTCACTAAATACTGTATAATTAAATTTAACTAGTTCCCATATTTGGCAGCAAACAGTGGAATTTTAGACCAGTCCAAAAAATGGGATGACAACTTTAATTTCTGACCTAAGATTTTTATTACAAAGTACTTCTACATGGATTCAACCACCCTCCCACATACACACATAGAACAATGAAACTTGTGAGCATGTAAATGTCAGTGGGGCTACACTTTGCCTTTATGGGGTGGGGGGGAAGTACCCTAGAGAAATGAAGAGTATATCAGGAATAAACTCTTCCAGTACAAAGGAAGTACCCAAATAAATGCAGTGACTACTGATTTCTTAACTTGATTTTCTTTGAACTCCTGGATAATACAATTATCACTTACTCATATCCTTGCATTATCTGTTGTTTTATCTTCTCTTAAGCTAGATCATAAAATTAATTTGTCAAAGGGAAGTATCACATGTGACACCTTTCCTATACTCTTCTAGAGTCTGTCACAGTGAATAAAAATTCCTAAAATATTTCTTGATTTATATGCTAAAAATACAGTATTCTCAGATATTCATTTAGAAAACTCTATAACACATACCACATGAAACCATTTTGTTAGAACAGTTCCCAGTAATTTGAGGTGAACAGTGCGATTTCTGTACTTTTATATCCCTTGGAAACAAGCATAACACCTTGTTCACAGTAGGTATATAATACATATTTGCCAAGTTGAGCTGACCAGGGAAGAGAACCGAGGGTCTTTAAAATATTGTGAAATCAGGGGTGCCTGAGTGGCTCAGTCGGTTAAGCGTCTGCCTTCAGCTCAGGTCATGATCCCAGGGTCCTGGGATCAAGCCCTGCATCGGGCTCCCTGCTCAGCGGGGAGCCTGCTTCTCCCTCTCCCACTCCCCCTGCTTGTGCTCCCTCTCTCGCTGTCTCTCTCTCTCTGTTAAATGAATAAAATCTTAAAATAAAATAAAATATTCTGAAATCAGATTCTTCATTATTTTAGGGTCTGGACAATCAGAGTTAATAGAGACAAACTGGATTTGGCAAAAATAGTTTAAATTTTTGGAACTCATTTTCATATCAAATAGGTATTTAAAAAAAAAAAACAGATGAAGAAAGCTTAGGACACCTTGGCACACTTCCACAGATTATTTTAATGATCAAAGACATCTGGCTTTTCTGACTATTTACGGAATTCCACCCTAAGGCCCAATTGATATTTTCAAAATATGTTTTGCAATATTTGGACATTCTCCAGGTGGCTGGTTTAATTCACATTTCCTCAAACACTCATCTTATTGGAAAGTTTGATTATTATTCCTTTATGGTTATAAATAAGCCCTAAATTCTAGGTGAAGTGTGTTCAGGGTTTTATGAAACAATATGAGTTTCTTTTAAAAATTCATTTTTCATTCAAAATTGAAACGAAGCTTAGAACCAACTGCTTGAGTGGTCATAAGTCTCTTTTTTCTGCATAATAATATAGGTAAAAACTAAGCATTACACAGGGTTTATTTTTCAAGAAAAAATACATTTAATTGTGAGATAACTAAATATACTATTTCTTAAAGGTTGACAGGCACAGTATTGTTTTCATAGCCTAAAACAAAGACAGTCTTATTTAGAGATTCTTTTCTCGAAGAGATCTGTTAAACATAAATGTCAAGGTGTGTATGGTAAGTAAAACAGTCAGACATGTTTGATTTTATTCACTGTGAAGCCAAAATGGGAAAAAGGGAGAGACAAGTCAATGAGACAGGGGAAGAGCAACTGAATGCCAACCAATATCCAACAAATAAGATTAATGTCGGTCAGTAGTCAGAAGTTCAAAACCCACAAGCAATATGCTTTTCTGATTTAAATAACTTGAGATAAATCTTTCCTCCATCCCCAACAAGGCCAATTACATGGTCAATTAAGTTATCCAAAAAGGAAAAATGGTACAGAAGTTGCTAAATATCAGGGCGCCTGGGTGACTCAGATGGTTTAGCATCTGCCTTCGGCTCAGGTCATGATACCAGGGTCCTGGGATCAAGCATCAGGCTCCTTGCTGGGCAGGGAGCCTGCTTCTCCCTCTCCCTGCTGCTCCCCAGCTCCTCGCTTGTGCTCTCTCTCATGCTCTCTCTCTCCCTGTCAAAATGAATAAATAAAATCTTAAAAAAAAAAAAGTTGCTAAGTATCTTACTAGCAAAAAAAAAAAAAATGCAACATATTTGGGATACTTCAGAACATTAAAAATAAAAATGGAGTAGTACTGACATTGGCATGATGGGAAAAACAACTCCTATGAAAGGAAACTACATTAGAACTGTTTTCATCTTATACTTCTAATACTATGAAAATATTTTAAATATTTCTAGAAACATGACTTTTAAAAATATGTTGTTTGTAAGACAGAATTATGAACCAGTTCTGCTCTGTGCTGAAGAATAATGAAGTTTTTGGAAAAAATCTTTCACCAATAAATCACTTATAAGTGCTCCATAATGAATTATGGGTACCACGTATTATACTATCATGTTTTAAACCACGGTGTGTAACAGACTGCCTTCAAAGAGCACCTACAATTTATTTATTTATGTGTGTATATATGTATGTTCTAACACGCCAGTTCTGTCTGCCGTATCACAGCAATATTTAGGCTGAATGTTGATACTAGAAAGCAGTGAGTAATACTTATAATTTTCTCCATAATGCTCTCAAATTTTTATCCAATATGATTCATTGTAATACCTTTGGGAAATAAGAACTATAATCAGTAAACTTAATGGATTAAAGGTAGCTAAAAAATGTCAAAGCAGTCTCAGAAAGAGAATAATCATAAACGTTAATCACTTTGTGGTAGTTATGCATTAAAAGTACAAGCCAAAGTGAGTGAAATTATGACTATTTATTGAACACACCTGCACATATATGATGCTAATTACTGATCATGTTGACAAATACAGAAAATTGTTCTCTACTAAATGGTATACTGATAGATGATCAACTCCAGATACATAAATGTATTGGATTCTTCTTGAAATTTTAGGGCTATCAGGTATATAAATATAATTTTACCTTTTGTCTGGTTTTAGAGACGGTAGAAGATTCTTTCTTTGTTGGTATATCTAAATCTGGGCTTTCCTTAAACCAACAAGAAGTGCCTTTTGTCTCACATTCTGCCCCGAGGTATATTTACTACCATTAGAGCTGCATATTTTCTAACATGAAATAGAAATGGTCTACAATTCCCCAGGTAAATGTTTCTTCCTCTTATTAACTCTCTGCTACTTTCATTACTAAGAGCAAATATTAGGAGTCTCACTATTTCAGGAGAAACTTTACAGATGCAAGCAGGGCACAGAATGACATGGTGATTTAAGGATAATATATCTGAGTAGGCAGGATCATTGTGGATCATCAAAGGAAGGTGATTTACGAGTCTGTCATGTCAGGTTCCAACAAAGAATGCTGTAATGTAGCTCCAACCTTCCTCCTTAAGACGAGATGGTCAAAGAGTACATAACACATTGATAACAGTCCATCGTCCCCGTAAGCCAAATGGAAAGACAGGCAGAGGCTAGGAAATGTCCAAGTAAAGACACACAGAGGAGAAACTCATGTACCCATGCATGCATGCAGTCTGGATCTCTGTTCTAAATACGTATCATTACTACCATTATGATTTATTAGATGCCATGATACCAGCCAGGAAGAGCGAAGTAAAATGAAATAATTTATAAAAATCAAACAAATACAAGTGAATTCCTATGCATTTGTTTAAAAAAAAATTTTGCACAGAAACTGGAAAAGACTTGGCTTGCTTGCATTTTTGTGTGGATAAGGAACCTAGAAGTTTTACTTGAAGAAAAACTCAGTCTGAGTCAACTGTGTCATATGAAAATACGTTCACCACCAAAAAATAAAATTACTAAAATAAAAATTCATATAATCCTTGGACCACCATTAGAACCACAGCATCCAGTAAAAAGGCCATTAAAACATCCCAATGTATTCTGCTTTTAAATTATATTACACATAAAATGTACTTTTAAATTTTGACCGTAATACATCCAATGGCACTGACAAACCACAGCTAACCCAGAGGTGAGCAGCATAGAAAGCAGTCTAGACACTTTGTCTTACAAGGAATCAAAGAGGTGGAAACTTTAAGACTATAAAAGAGAAAAATACTTCAAGGGTTGGCGAAGAGATGTGTCCTTGGTTAAGCTAATTAGCTTCTCTGTGCTTTAGTTTCCTAATTGATAACAAACAGATATCATAAAAGTACCTGTCTCAAAAGGTTGTTGTGATGATTAAATAAACTAAAACAAACCCTGCAAGACTGCCTGGCACAGAACTGATCTCAAGAGGGGCTGGCTCTCATTAGCAACGCCATTATTTTCTAGAGCCTCCAGGGGGCACAATTAGGAGCAATGGGGACATGAAGGTAAAGAAAAACAGATATTGACTGAATATGAGCTATAAATCCTACTTTCCTGTTTCTAGGATTTTTTACCTTCATTTTTAATCAAATCAAGTTGCATTGACTTCAGACAGGTCAGTTTTTAAACTCCTATGCTTCCTTAGCTAATTAAAATTGTATCAAAAGAGCTAAAGTTAGACCAATTTGCTTTTATACACATTTATTTACATTTAAAAAAAACAACATTCTTAACTGACCTAAATGTGGATCAATACACTTTCTTAAAAGCAGGATTTCCAGATAAAATACAGAATGCCCAGGGAAATGGAGATTTCAGAAAAAATAACAGAGAAGTTTTTACTGTAAGTATGCCTCCAATATTGTATGGAGCAGACTTGCATATAAATTTTTTTCATTGTTTACCTGAAATTAAAATTTAACAGGGTGTCCTGTACTTTCATTTGCCAAATCTGGCAACTCTACTTAAAAGGGTAAATGTTAACAAACCTCAAAGGAACCGAAAATATTTTGTGGTTTTTTTTTTTAAACAAATTTTTTGAGGATCCCTTTTCACTTAGGATGTTTTCTAACATTGATAGGGAAATGTTGCCTATCTGCCACTTTGTTGTTTAATCGACATTTCAGAAAATTTTTCTCCCTAACACACCCTTTAGTCATAGTATCTCGGATTTCCAGTGCCAGCTTCAATTGCTCAAGAAGAGGTTACAATCCGCCACATACTTGTGACGACCTGCAAGAACATCACTTCCCATTTGGCGAAAAGGAAGACAGACCTGATGGCAGACTTTGGTTTTCCCCTCTGGTAGGCACAGATAACACAGTTCCTCTATGCCAGGAATATTTACACAACTAACCTACCCAACAATTTGAGATGACCACTGTCCGAAAACACACCTTCTATCATTTTCCTCAGGCTCCACAAGTACACCATCACCTGAATACTATAAACTAGCCACTGGATGCAGATCGGGAGGTATTGTGAGGCTTCAGCATTTATATTTATGTCATTAAAACCTAACATTGTATGATTTATGGGGTGTAAGAGATGAGAAAGCAAATTTAAGTAACTGTTCTAGGTGGTGTTCACCAATATGAAAGAATTTTTAAAAGGGCACAAGTGACCGCTGTGGGGTATTTCTGGAGGGTCTCCCATTAACAAAAATGCCAAGACGTGAAGAGGCAGGCAGAACAGCCTCTTCGAGAACTGAAACAGGAAGAATGCCACAGAAGAGGGGAATGAAGTCTGGGGGAAAAATTCAAGGAAGCAGTGAGGTTTGGAGGAGCTTCACAGAATGTGGGCAAGCTGTATTACATGACTCAGTTTCCACATGACCACTACTTGTCAGGGTTGTCAGGAACAAACAAGACAATCCATGTGAAAATATTCTGCACGCTATGAAATCTTTAGGAGATGCTGGTCATTGTGGTCATGAATCAGCATCCAGGGCTCAGAGTGAGGGCAGAGTCCTATGGGGAAGTCTGAGATGGAAAGTGGCCACAGGAGTATTCACTATGTCCTGCAGAACAGACCAGGTAGACAAATAAAGGACATGGAAGCAGGACCCTCAAGTGAGACTCTTCCAGACAGTCCCTGTGAGGGAAGTCATTTTATCCTGATGATCTTTGAGATTTATTTTCAACCTCCTCTTATTGTATGCATTTTATCAGCTACCTCAAATGCTCTGTAGACTGTAATAGCAACAAACCAATGTTTAGAGCTCCATTTCCTAACATAGTAAGCACTCCTCGCACAGCTGATGTTTAGTACATGTGTATTAAATAAGTAACGAATGGCTGTTTTCTTTAAGGGACCAAAAAGAAATGGTAATTGAACTTGGGATGTGAGAATGAAAGGAGGGAAAACTATCTAAGGTACCTTAGTCCAAAATGTCAAGGCCAAAGGAGGTAGATTACAGAGCAATGGGGCATTTAGCACAGTGCTCCTGAGTACAGGCTCTACAGGGAGCATACCTGGCTTGGAGCCCTGCTCCCTCTCTTACCAGCCATGTGACAAACTTGGTAAATTGCTGATCCTCTCTGGGCTTCAGAATCCTCATGTGTCAAATGGATATCATAACCACACTTATTGCAGAGAGTCATGGTAACTAAATGAGATTATATATGGAGAGTTTGCCACAGGTCTCTGGCATGAAATAAACACTCAATAAATGGTAGCAGGAATAGCAATAATAGCAGTAGTAATGAAATACTGAAACATGAAACATTTCTTTGAAAAAACATATTTCATGACCAGAGTGAGAGGACATCTAGGCTAATGACACCATGCTTTATAAGATCTCCAATACACAATGTTTGGGGCACCTGGGTGACTCGGTTAAATGTCCGACTCTTGATTTCAGCTGAGGTCTCAATCTCAGGATCTCAGAGTCATGAGTTCAAGCCCCACACTGGGATCCACACTGGATGTGGAGCCTACTTAAGAAAAAAATACATAATGTTCAACCCTGAAATTCTCATAAATTACAGAAGTATCAGTAGTAGAAATAAGAGTCACCACTAGACCCTCATCTGTGGTCTGGAAGATCAAAGAACACTCCAGGTAGGGAGCTGATAACTCCACAGGAAAGTCAAAGGGAATGGAAGAATGGGTAGAAAGAAATAGCGGTGGTGGGCTCTCTGGTATGAAATCTACTTTTTCCTCCCCCTAGACTGGGAAATGATAGAATCGGAAATCCCTCAATCGGCTGGCATTTCTCATCAAATCAAACATTGTGATTATAGTTTATTGCAAAACTTGTTTCTCTTCCTGTAAGAAACTAGAAAATCCTACATCAAATGTATTGTTAAATGAAACACTTAACGAATGGAGATGAGGGGGCACTTAGGGATAGTGGCAACTCCACTTCTCTCTCCTACTTAGATTACATTACATTTCTACTACATTTAAGGTTCTATATTAAAAAAAAAAAAAAGGGAGAGAAAAATACTAACCACCATATCACTTGCTGAGACACTTCATATTAAAAGCAACTATCTGAGATCGGCAGTGCCTTTCATGCATCTGGAAAATATGTAATTTTGTTTTGTTTTGTTTTGTTTTGTTTTTATTGATTGATTGATTTTTCGAAGATTTTATTTATTTATTTGATGGAGAGAGACACAGCGAGAGAGGGAACACAAGCAGGGGGAGCGGGAGAGGGATAAGCAGGCTTCCCGCGGAGCAGGGAGCCCGATGCGGGGCTCCATCCCAGGACCCTGGGATCATGACCTGAGCCCAAGGCAGACGCTTAACGACTGAGCCACCCAGGCGCCCCGAAAATAAGTAATTTTGTAAACATGGTAAAAATCCTACTCATGTGATTTAAGTAAGAAATAAATTTGAATTAAGGAAATATCATTTATTGTAAAACATATTTAAACAAAAACCATTTTATTACTTTCAGTTCATTATGGAAATTGTCAATTCAAAGTCCACTGGGTGTGCTTTGTGAATAGAGTAAGCACACTTCAAATTAGCTCTAATTTAATTAGCATTGATTATATCCCCCAAAATAAATGTTCTAAATTTTATAATGTACTATTTTTTAGTAGGTTCATAACACTAATCTTTTTAATAAACCCTTTCTCCATCGACTGCACTAAGGTAAATTTCAGTGCAACTTAGGTAGAATGATTATGAATTATGAATTAGAATTTTATATTAATAAAATTTTAAAGTATTTGAAAATAATTTTATTTGGTTTGTGAATACCACCACAATTGCCTCAGGCTTTCACATCTATCATCTCCACTGGTTTCATTTACAAGCACCCAGAGATTAGGCAACTTGACACTAGAAGTTCTGCGAGTTGGTTGAAGATAAAAGATTAGAATCTGAAAATTCTAGAGTTACTAGTGTAGTACATGACCCAGTTGCTATAACAAATTGAATTAACCTCTATTTCCTAGGGTTTTACCTTTACATGCTGAGTTAACCCCTTACTCCCAGAAGTCAAATGCCCGGTAATACCAGGGATCCTTTCTGAGACAAACTGTGCAGAGAAAAGTAAAGAAAAAAGGTTACCAAGTATCTAAAATAGCCATGAAAATGCCTCACTTCCCAGAAAAAGGCCTTAAATCCTCATGTAAAATTTATTTCTCCTTGCCTAAACATGATTCTTAAAAAACTTGGTTATCTGTGTACAGAACAAGCAGGATGAAAGGCAGGGTTAATGGCAGGGTTTTCAAAGGTAAAACAGTATCTGTATGTAACATCAAACCATGTTAGATAATCATACCAATGACCCTGGCTATTGGGATAAATTAGATACTGTTTGGCAAACTTTTTCCCTCTCCACCTTCATGAAAGAGGTATACTTCCCTGATCTACTGATGTTAGGCTCGGTCACTTACTTACTTTGACCAATGGAATCAAGTCAGATGTGATACAAGTACCCTTGGGATAGCCCTCTTGTATCTCTGCAATCAACATCAGAAAAGCTTCCCTTGGTTTGCTGCCCCTTCAGACTGGGCCCCAGAAGAAATAATCTGTGGAACAGACCTAAATCTACTCCACACTGAGGACCCAAGCCCAGACCAGACAGGCAGGCAACATTGCCTAGGACACTCACTCCCAGCCTATCAGCATCCTGAAGAATGAAATTTATTTTAAGCCATCGAATTATGGGATTGTTTGTTATATAGCAATAGCTGACTGATGCAGTCATAAAGCAAAAGTTAGAGACGTTTAAATTGTCTCTGCTTAAGGCACTTACACTTTTAGTAAAATTTGTATCGGAAGCTCTGAAAATATTTTAAAGTTTAGCATTTGAAGAGGTTAACTTTCAACTGGCTGGAAAATTCATTTAAATGGAAAACATCCCAAAGCCACTACTTAACAGTGTGATGCACGGCTCTTAGGAGTTGAATGTCCAGAAAAAGAGAACAAGCACTTTCTTTAAATAAAGTCTGCTTAGCTTAGCTGAACAGTAGTACAAGACCCTGAGTTAATACACATTCATCAGGTTTCACACTGCTGACGAGCAATAAGAAACAGTCACATGATGCTGTGCGCTGAGAAAATGTTTTCTTCACATCCCACAAATAAACCAGTGGAGGAAATTTTAAGACCTGAATAATGAAAATGAAAGAAAACTCTCGCTTTCTTAGAGAACCCCCCCTTTCTATCTGCACAGAGTGAAGTAACAGATTCAGATTGAGTGCCAAATTCCAGGGACATGATTTGCTACCATTTTATTCTATCACTTACTCAACATTTCCCATGTGTGGCAGGCTTTGCGCAGGGCATTTCACCACTATCACTTCAAGTGATAACCTAAGAAGTATGTATTATTACCATCTGCACTTTGGAAAATGAAAAAGCTAAACTGTAAAGGGCATGAGTAACTTGATAAAGCTGTCAAACTAGGAAGTGGTCAGGCGGCGATCTAAAGCCAGGCTGCCTTACTCCAAACCAGTGCTCTTACTCATATCCTATACCATGAAAAAAATACTTCTCATATCTCCATTTTGAAATTTCCATTCAGAAATGACCATGGAGATATTACCACAAAGCTATCTTCCAATCTTTTCTCCCCAAATGGAAGAGATCTAATATGGTAACATTTAAAGAAATACTTCATGGCTCCCTCTTAACCCCCAAATGCTTACATGTAATCAAGCCATCAGGATGCTCACAGAGCAATTTCAAACACCCTTCAGAAATCAATAAACAAGCTTAGAGATTAAAATTCCATACCTGATCAAAGACTGATGGGGTGTGCAAAAAAGACACAGGGATCAAAGTGGCTGAGAGTGTTCTGGGGAATGTTGCCTGTCTGGTCTGGGCTTGGGTCCTCACTGTGGAGTAGATTTAGGTCTGTTCCACAGATTATTTCTTCTGGGGCCCAATCTGAAGGGGCAGCAAAACAAGGGAAGCTTTTCTGATGGTGACTGCAGAGATACAAGAGGGTTAGCCCAAGGGTACTTGTATCACATCTGACTTGATTCCATTGGTCAGTGACTGAGCCTAACAACAGTGCAGCAGGGAACCTCCTGACCTACGTACCTTGAGTAGATCCGCTGAAAGAGCAGCAACCAGACATCAGGTCCTTGTCGAAGGAAGATAAAAGTCAACGGTGCCACCAATGAGTTATTTTTGCCAAAGGAGTAAAGAAACAAACAAGCCTGAATCTCATCACATCTCTGGATGGAAGATCCAATTTACAGGTTCTAGAGGAGCAAGTGAAAGGATAGTGCCCACCATGCGAAAACCAACAGCAATATGGCACATCTGAGCATACAAATGAGCTCATCATGTCAACAAGTCAATGGCATGAGGGGGGATAAAAAACAGCAGCAGGGGAGGGAAGGACAATAATAAATAAAAAACTTAAGAGACCCAATAATCACTGCAAAATGTGAACTCTGTTTAGATCCTAAACTGGAGCAGAAGCAAATCCTTGAGATTACCAGAAATACGGACTGGCTGTTAATATTAACTTTTGAAAATACTGTCTCCATTATATTAGGTGTAATGATTAAATGATAATTACTTTTTAAAACTAGTCCTTCTCAGTTGGAAATGCATACTGAAGAATTTTGAGGCAAAATAACATCCTATCTAGGATTTAACTTACAATTCTTCAGAAAGAGGGGGGAAAAAGGATAATTAAGATTGACAAAATGTATATAATTCCTCAAGTTCAGAAAATACATGCAGGTATTTTATACTACCTTTGTATACATAGATGTTCAAGTTTCTATAATAAATTTGGGCGGAAAGTGAACTCAAGAAAAACTAACACACCATAGCTAATGCCCTTTTAGATATGGGGACAATTAGTAATGCTTCAGTTAATGTTTCTCTTGCCTATCTCTTTCTTTCCTTTTTCTTTATTTTGAAAATTGTAGTTTTGTGTTAAATAAGTTTGAGAGAAGTTGTGTTCTCTACAACATGAGAGTCAATAAAACTAAAAAAAAACAGAACTTAAAGCACCAAAATTCATTCATTCAATAGTTGTTGAATCGCTACTTCTCCTCACCAGGCAAAAACTCAAGGCTGTGGGGACAAAGCAGATTCAAAGACAGAGGTGCCTCTTGTTAAAACAGTGGTTGCTAAAAATCTGGCAAATGTCAGCTTCCCCATTACAATCAGAAATAAGGATGTGGTAACAGATGCAATTTCCCAAATCAACTTTGGCATGTAAAATGTCAATAAAACCCAGCTCCAAAGTCACATCTAACTGATCTTGACACGGTTTATGCTGAGCCCAGGCCATCCTGCCCAAGCTCATTAATTGTTAACTGTGAAGCACATGCAGGGGAATTAAATAGTATTCAAAGATTAGAATGGGGTTTTGTCACAGTTTACATGGTCAATAGCACCAGGAAAAGAAAAGCAAAAGCACTCGGGACGATTGGAATACTCCACCCCCACCCCCACCACCCCTGGAGGGGGAAAAAAAAAAATCAGGAAAGGACACAATTTCAGTGAGTTAACAATGCGTGCTAAACCCTTTGCAAGAAGGAAGAAAAGTCAGAAAAATAAAGAGGAAACCCTCAGGATTCTCAGTTCTACATTTTGTCACCAGGACTGTGACAAGCTATTTCGTCTTTTGGGTTCCAAGATGCCAATTGAGATGATGTCAGTTTCCAGTGCGGATCCCTCTTTTCAATGGCAAATTTCCACCCATTCATTTTCCTACCTCGAGGGATGATGTTAATACAGGCAGGATACCCTAATGGTTAACATCACCCATTCTAGAGCTGGATGGCCTGAGACTGCCCTAGCTCTGCCAATGAGTTGCTCTGTGATCTTAGGAAGATTCTTTAACCTCTCTGTCCCAGTTTCCTCATCTATAAAATGGGAATAATACTAGTATCTACCACTTAGGGTAATTGAAAGGATTAAAAAAAGTAATCCATTTAAAGAGCTTAACATAAGAGGCTCTTAACTACAGAGAAGGGCTGCTAGAGGGGAGGTGGATGGGGGAATGGGCTAGATGCGTGATGGGGATTAAGGAGGGCACTTGTTGGGATGAGCACTGGGTGTTATATGGAAGTGATGAATCACTAAATTCTACTCCTGAAACCAATACTACACTATATGTTAACTTGAATTTAAATAAAATAATAATAAAGAGCTTACAGTGACACTTGGTAAGTACTCAATAGTGCTTGTTATATATGTTGTCAATGTAAAAGACACATTGGATTCTGAATTTTCTTCTAAAACAAAGAATATATAACATCTCAATTTTTATGCTGTTACATATTCAAAGGATATATTTTGAGGAAATATTGAGTTAAATAAAATATTACCAGAATTAATTTCACCTTTTTCCTTTTATTACTTTTGTAACTTTTTAGTGTGCCTACTGGAAAATTTAAAATAATATGTGCGACTGACATATTGGACAGGGCTACTCTAGAAGGCTGATCTTTGGACTACAGACCCATCACTTTTCCTCCTTTCCAGAGTCACAGATTAGATTTGTTGAATTTAAGAACACCTGTGCTACAGATGATCAATAAGACAATCTCCACCCCCGCCAACCCTCCAGGCCTAAAGAAAGCAGAAGAGATTCACAAGGGTATTTCTCAGGTCTTTCTTTACCTGGAGAAGAAGACTGTACCCATTTAAGCCCCTCCAGTTAACAACGCACGTGCTACTGAGGTTTGAAATGAATGGTATAGTCCATACATGACACCCAGAATCTTCCCTGTGCCTTCTGAAGACATCAAGAACTGAAAAGCAACAAACTTGTGTAGTCCATTTTATAAACTTGTTCTCTCTTCTGGAGTATCATGGAGCAATCGAATAAGTCTGTCTCCCCTTTTGACCACATCAGCAAGCCACACTGCATTCTGTCCTAGGTGTGATGTTCTCACTGATTCACAAAACCACCAAACATTCAGGTGAGCACTCGACAAGCAAACTATTAAAGGTTTTCCTGTGTCATGAATCAAGGCCCACTCTCAGCTCCGCTAACACCACACCCTCACCAAGGCCGGTTATGCAGGAACAGTGATAAATGAAGATGCTAGGGACTGCATGAACTATTTCTTGCCTAACACACTATAAATATTCACCCTGTGCCTCACCTTCATCCACCAAAGGAGTATACATGCCACACTGGTCTGTCATTTGTGAGGAAATAAATGAACATTTATTGTCTACCATGTATGAAGCATTACTTTAGGGGGTGCACGTTTTATTTCTTCATCCCCGCAACAACCCTCTGAGGTATTTTACACTTTCCAACAGATAAAGATGCTGAAATCCAATTATGTGCCTATAAAACGGCTCTCTGAAGATCTGACATGTGTGCACTTTTGATCTCAAAGTTCAGAGAACTCTAGCCAAAGAAGTGACGGCCTCTGTCTACCTCAACGGGGAGAATCCGCACTCCCGCTTGTCCTTGGACCTGCCTAAGGACTTTGGGCCCCAAGCATCTTCAAATCTCTTCAAAACAACATCTGAAAGCACTCTAAGTGAAAAAACAGTTTCTCCAAAGGATATTGCACTGTGAAACAGCTCAAGATGACCTTGCCTCAAAGAGACCACGATTTGCATTAAACTTCCCTGCCTTTCTTTTTTAACATGTCCGAGAGGCAACAGTGGATCAGAAAGCCATAATCACTATTTCAGTTTTGAAATTGCACTGGCCTCCTTTGGAATAAAATGCACAGACAGCGGGCTCTGGGTACCAATAAATTACACGCACCCCCACCCCCCCCGCAAACTTCAGGATGTCAGAGAGGTGCTATGCTCTCAGTAGGCATTTGGGAGAAGGTGGAACAGAATGCTGAAATCCCTACCAGCCTAGAAACTCAAGGTGTCCTGAGGAATCAAAACTCCAGGTTAATGACAAAGGATTTACCGTTCCTATCTTTCCCATATAGGCATTATTATGGAAGATTTGGGCACTTGTGGAGATAATTACAATGGGAAGACAGAAAAGAAAGTAACCCGAATGTGGTGAAAGTATGCTGCTGCATTCTTAAATAGGCAGATAGTTACACTGTTGCTTCAAAGGACGTAAGTGGGTACAATATTATCCAGGAGTTGCTTACTGGTCACAGATCTTAATAAACATTAAGTGCTTCTTAGCATCTGTGCTTTCTCCCAATGCCCCCTCCACCTCCTACTCCCCACAAACCACTGTTCTTACTAACACCATAATGAATTCTCTCAGGGCAACTAACTTGTTAAAAGTATCACTTAAGCTGGTCTACAACCGTCATTAATCTTCACAGAAATAACCTACTACTTAATATTGCTGGTTAAATTAAAGGTCATCATACATTTCAAAAGAGGAGAAAAACATATTAATATTACCACTCTGGACTCTGGTGGTGACTGCCCTCCTGGCTGATTCCTGTGCACCAATAATTCTAAGAAGCAAGTCTAAGAAGCAATTCTAAGAAGCAAGTTTAACCTGTTTTAAACATCACTGCAGTAGAGCTGATAGTCTGCAAAGATGTTGTTTCTTTTAAATGAGAAACATGGTATAAGCAAACCTACCATTCTGTAAGGAAACTCTTATTACTGTAATACTTCACCTCAAAGACTAGTGCAAAAAAACCCAGTGATTTTGATCCTAATTTTTAAAGAACAGAACATCCGATGGCCACCTCGTATGAAATTAGCTTTACAAAGCTTGCCTTCACAAAAAAAAATTAACAGCTTCCAGAAATATAAGGGAAAAATCAAAGAAAAAACACAAAGCTGTCTAAAATGGTTATTGTTAAAAAATTTTTTTAAAGATTTTATTTTTATTTATTAGAGAGAGGAATATGTGCAGGGGAGGGGCAGGGGGAAGAAGAGAGGGGAGCAAGAGAAGCAGACTCCCTGCTGAGCAGGAAGCCCTACCTGGGCTCCATCCCAGGATCCTGAGATCATGACCTGAGCCGAAGGCAGAAGGCAGATGCTTAACCGAATGAACCACCCAGGCGCCCTGGTTACTGCTGAAATTTAAAAATTGTAAATTTAGTTTCTATCTCAGAAAAACATACTGAGCCTAGATATTATAAGACTATTTCATTTACATGAAGTAAGTAGAAAAACATACTGAAGTACCGGCAACTGACTAGAAAATATTTATATAAAAATATACATCAACAGTTTCTTTCAAAAGCATATTCATGCCATCTTTCTATTTTAAAAAATTGTAATTCATTTACTTCCACTAAAATAATATGCTCCTTACTTCAGTAACACTGGTCTGTTGTAGGTTAAATTAATGGTCATCACAAGGAGAAAAAAAATGCAATATTATCAGGTCAAAGCTCAGGAATGAGCCACAGGGAATTTTCTTTTGTGACAGAGGGACAAGCTATATAGATGAAGGGAGATATGAGAAATAAAACTGCATTTCAGCAAAGCCCATTCCTCCTCACCTGAAAGCCTTATCAAATGCAGATAATTTTAAGTCAAAACATCTTCCAAAGATTTCGAGTTTACACCTGGAGATTCTCTAATCTTTATCAGTACTACAACTTAGAAAAGGACACTTGGCAAATTACACCAGCTTCGTTGTAGCTAACTTGAAAGACAGAAACATGACAATTATCTATTAAAATAAAACATATATAGGGATTTAAAATGTATATGATACTCTGAAATGAATAGCACATTATGTGTTAATTGAATTAAAATTAAAATAAAAAATGTATATGATAGAAAATGGTAGAATCAACAACAAAGAAAGTTCTAAAACTGAAAAAGAACCAACTCTTAACAGTGTATTTCAGTGATCTTAACAGGAACTGTATTGTGAACTTTTCACAGCAAAAGAATAATTTGCAGTCCTAAAAATAAAAAAATCCCTCTATTTACTATTGATCAGCCTTCCACTTGTATATGGCAAAAGTTAGGCTTATTTTATACAGAACAAGGACAAGATGGAGTCAAAGAAGGCAATATAATAAGAAAATAATACTGAATTACTAGAAATGGACAAAGACTTTGCAGTTCCTAAAGGAATATAAAAGGTTTACAAGGAAAGCAATGGGGGAAGGTAAGGGATTTCAACTGCTTTAAGAAATATTTAGTTTAGATTCACTTTAAAATCAAAGGAGAAACAGTGAATAGGAGACAAAAGGGAGTCAAACCCCAACATTCATTCATTAATTCATTCATTTACTTATTTTAAGAGGGAGGCGGGGAGGGACTTGGGGAGAGGGAGAGAGAGAATCTTAGGCAGGCTCCACACCCAGTGGATTGACTCCCAACCCTGAGATCATGACCCGAGTCAAAATCAAGTCAGATGCTTAACCAACTGAACCACCCAGGTGTCCCAAAACCCAACATTTTAATCTCTTAAGAGACAGAATATATTATTAAGTGACCCAAGACATTTCTTGAAATTATTTGGCTCCATGAATCCTATGAATAAAGAATTCAGCAAATATTTCACAGAAGTCTTTTTTCTCCTAATTGCTCCGGTGATAACGCCACCAACAAAGAGCTTCATTCTTTCTAAAACATGCATAATAACTTGAAATACTTTTATAAAGTTCACTGAAGTAGAGAGGGCCAAAATAAATGTAAGAAATTTTAAGAAACAAACCATGAAACAAAAATATTTCACCAAATTCCCTGAAGAAGACTGAATAATCAAGTTTCACGAATTTAGGTGTAACCAGAAGTGAAAAAGCATGGGTATAATTAGGTCTCTCTGAGCAAGTTCTACAATTAGATAAAATTATGTCTGTGTGTGTGTAACTGGGGGAGGGGGGCATTCTTTATCGCATCATGTATCATGTACTAATTTTGTTCTCTCAACTAATTACGTGGCTCTAGGAATTGGTATCAGGTCTCACTTGCCTCTTTGTCACAACACAAAGCATTGCCTTTATACATTTGGTGCTCAATAAATGTTTATTCAGACACAAGGAATTCTAATGCTTTTGAATTCTACTTAGTAGCCAAGACAATATTAAATGTCAATGAGGTACTCCAGAGTGAGTGAGATTTGGTGTTGGCCAAACCCAAAGACTAAGATGTAGCTGATTAGTAAAGTTCCCAGTGAGATGATCCAGAAAGACATAAGCCAAGACAGCACAGAGATGAGCAACTGGGCATCCCAACAATGGATCACAGGGCACAGCACTGGGGAATGCAAGAAGAGAAAGTCAACTGGTGTCACAACATATATGCAAGTAGTCTGTGTAAGGGAGGCAGAGTAGCAGGGTCTCAAGGGCAGGATTCAGTCTTGGGGTCGGGGGGTGAGTGTCTGTCTATAGAAAACAGGGCACCAATACAGAATAAATGAAATGCCAATCAGATGGAGCGCACCAAGGCAGGGCATGAGAATGGAACCCAGGACCTGGTGACCACAACTGGAGCAAATTCTTGTCCAAAGGAAAAGAGAAGAAGCTGAATGAATAGAACCTGAGTAACCAATCACAAAAGAACAAGTAGTAGAAGACTTCTGGTATTAAGTCATCAAACCATCAAATTAAGGATTCTTAAACTTCCTTGGCTGGGAAAAGGATTGGTTCTACAAACTGGGAAAGGTCTAAACATACTAGAAGGTTTGAAAAGCTCTAGGTAAAGGGATGAGGATTCAGGTTGCTCTGCGAGCCTTCTGTAGACTACACATATGTTTTGAACATTATTTTTATAGCGAAAAGCTTAGTCACACACACCTTTGCAGTTCTGTTTGTAGTCATCACACAAGCGTAAGCACAGACAGAACTTTTTCAAAAGTTCTGGGCCTATTAATTCAAGGCCAGTTGGTACCACCTAAGCTGAGAACAGCTTATTCACAACTTCCTGCATCGGGCTGAGATGCAGGACACAGCAGAGAATGTTAGAATGCCAGCCAGAGTAAGCCCCGGTCCGAACACAGAGTTTAGGACACCAGAAGGCTGCCCACAGCAAAGCAGAAATGCCTCAGTGAAGTTCAAGGGATTCCACTGTGGCCTTCAGCACTGAAATTTTGTTATGTAACAGGGCTTTAAATACTCCATACAAATAGTATGCTCTCTCAGGAAATATTTTCTCTTCTTCCACCCTGCATCTCAAATGTTTCCATACTGCACAATTACTAGAAATGACTTGAATGTGAGGAAATGCCAAAATTAAAAGGCGTAAGCACTAAAAAACAGGATAACCTACATCCCTCTGCTCAAATTCTCTGAAAATATTCAACTGTTAAAGGAAATTGGACGTTTCTATTCTATAAATTACATATATATTATAATTATATATATAATCCTACATAATTTCCTTTAGTGGTGAATAGTTTAATATATACATATGTATGCATATATCACATGATTTGAAAGAAGATAAATACTAGATCCAAATTAACACAGATTGAACTTTAAATAGACCAAGAGACACTTCACAACACCTAAAAAAAAAAAAAGTGCATATTAAAATTTCTTTAAAACTTACTATCACCATTTACAGCCTAGAAGGGCAAATAAATAACAGTCCACAGAAATAGCAGACACTAGCCCTGATAACCAGATCTATAGTAGGACCCACCACACACATGCCTCTCTTCAACAGTAGCCCCTTATTCTCTTTAGCAGGAAGAAAATAGTTTATTGTATTCCTAAACACAATCGATAACTATGTACTGACTTGTTTGTTGACTCATTCAATGCCTGCCTGCAACACTTCACTGTAAGTTCCATGAGGTCAAGAAAGGGGATAGTTCTGTTCACCACTAAGCAACTATCCTAGCTCATGGTGGGCATTCATTAAAACTGATAGATGGATTGACTGAATTCATGAACAAACACTACTTTCTTTTAGGTTCATAGACCTTACATCAATCAGAAAAACTTGCCTTTCAAATCAACCAAGTATGAAGTTGTCCCAGAAACCCCATAACATGTGGGTCAAAGGAAAGTCATAGATAGAGCTGAGCTGACAACTGGCGAGACAGACACACAGCAGAAGACAGAACTACCCCTTCACTCATACTTAGAAATATAGCTGGTGCTACTGAAGCCGATTAATACATTACTACTGACATGATTATAGGTAAGATATAAAATTAAGAATCAATGAAAAAATAATGAACAGGTTTTATTTTCGTGGAATTATTGCACAAATTAAACACCGATAAATATTTGCAAAACAAGGACTCACAAATAGTATTTTATCCTTTTAATTCTAGGCTATTATAATTTTACAACTGTATCTTTCTTCTTAGACTCCACAAAATAGTTTAACAAAAATAAATTCTGGCACTGAAAATGAGCTGTGTTTCAAGCCTACATATGCCAAATATCATACCTCTTTCCCACTGTGAATAAGGAACATTATGCATGAAGCATTTCAAATGTTTTGGTATAGTTACAATTCAGGTATTAGTAACTATGTAAAGCAATTGTTAAATTACATATCTCCAAGGAAAAAATTACACATAATTCTACCCAAAGATAAGTGAGTTATCTAACTAGAGAGTGCTCTTTGCTCTATCTACAGCAAGCTCCTTTAAGATCTTGGGCACTCCTGTAAGATTCAATGTAGGATTGCAATGCATCTGGATCCTGGGTTAACACAGTATACCAGGCTATCCATTCCCTTTGGGGTTTGCTTGTTTGTTTAAGGTTTATTTATTTGAGAGAGAGAGCATGAACTGGGGGAGGAGCAGAGGTGGAGGGAGAGAGACAAGCAGACTCCCTGCTGAGCCGGGAGCCCAGATGGGGCTCAATCTCAGGACCCTGAGATCATGACCTGAGCTAAAACCAAGAGTCAGACTCTCAACTAACTGAGCCACCCAAACACCCCTATCCATTCCTTTTGAGAAGAAGATACACAGCAGCTATTCAAAGTCAATTTGTCATCCAACAGAGGCAAGTGGGCATGAATGCTCCAATATTTTACATAAGCCGCAGAACACCTCCATCTTCCCCCACCAAGCCGCCTGAAGAACTGCTTCTTTCTTAGGATTCAGACCAAGGGCCCCATCTTTGCCCCCATCCACTGGGAAAGCCTTGCCACAAAAAAAGAGATAGCTATTCCCTCCTCTGGACTCCCACTCTACATCCAGGATTGCATATATAAAAGTGCAATGGAATTACTTGTTCACATCTCTCTCTCCCCATTACAATCAGAGCTCAGTGAATTCAAGAACCCCACCACCTTCACTCCCATATCCCCCAGGCCCAGCACATAGTAGACATTCAAATGTTTACCCAAGGCAAAGAGGAGGTCAGCAATTGTGATTACTGAAAGCTAGTGATTTCTTCCTCCCTCCTCTCTTCCTCTCTCTCTCTCTCTCTTCCACATGTGATCAGGGCTAAGGGAAGCATTTAAAATAAATTCCACCCTTAAAGAATGGTTTATATACCGAACTCTGATGTTTGAATTCAGACTTAAATAACCAAGTGAACAAAGCAATACTAACAGGTTTCTATGGAACAGCCATTCATCTATTGTAAGAGTCTCCTGGGAACCAAGTTTGGGTGTGTTACAAAAGGACAGGGCGGGGTGACACACACAGTGAGATTTCCAGTTTTGGCACCACTTCTAAAGATGAGAATTATAGTCAACAACCCACCAAAAAATGTCATCTACTCAGAATTAACAAGCAATTTTATCACAGGCAGACAGTCCTTCAGAATAAATTCAACTCCACTCTCCCAGTTGAAGGTTTACTATATATTTCACATACTAGTTAAGAAATTCATCCATAATATCACCCTCAAAATGTCTTCTGAATCAAGATGATGGTGACCCTGCCTACGCCACAGCTCTGGTCCCCAGAGGGGTGAAATATCTGCTATAAAGGAGAGAGGCTTGATTTTTACACACGGTTGCTTAGCATCAAGTACTTTTATGTCAAAAGACAAATGGCACCAATAAAACAGCTTATTACAAAGGCTACCAATCAGCCCTAGAAAAGTCATGACCCAGTGCCAACTTCCCAAAGCAATTCTCTCAGTTGAATTTGATATTTATTGTTGTTATGATTTTCCACACAATGAAATCCCTCAGAATCCCTCTCCCTTGGTATTTTTTTAACTCAAATACCTCACTATCCAACCATAACTTTTTTGGCTTTCCCACACTGGCAACTACAATCATTTTTCCTTTTGCCCTCAAATAGATCTGTAGTTCATTCCCTACCCTTCTACCCTCCTTATCCTTCACCCTTCATTTTTTTTTTAATTTTTTATTAATTTGACAGAGAGAGACACAGCGAGAGAGGGAACACAAGCAGGGGGGGGGGGAGAGGGAGAAGCAGGCTTCCCGCCGAGCAGGGAGCCCGATGCGGGGCTGGATCCCAGGACCCTGGGACCATGACCTGAGCCGAAGGCAGATGCTTAACGACTGAGCCACTCAGGCACCACCCTTCCTTTAAACGCTGATGTTCTGAGGCCTTTCCTGAGATTCACACACACCCACATCCACACCCACACCCCCCCCACACACACACAGAGTGGATCTGTCCCTTCTACTCCCAAACTCCTTATTCCGTGGTTTATGTATCTATCTTCCACTGCCAGGCTGAGGTTTTTGAGGACAGGAAATATCCTTGACCACAACACCTAATTGATAGCAGGTCTCACTAAATATGAGACTAGTGACTAAGCAAATGAGAAACTGTTATGTGGGTAAGGAAGAAAAAGAAAACTAGAAACACTGTGATTTCTGAAAACAAGCATAGCATAGTGGTTAAGAGAAAAGACACCAGGGGCGCCTGGGTGGCTCAGTCGTTAAGTGTCTGCCTTCAGCTCAGGTCATGATCCCAGGGTCCTGGGATCGAGTCCCGCATCGGGCTCCCTGCTTGGCAGGAAGCCTGCTTCTCCCTCACCCACTCCCCCTGCTTGTGTTCCCTCTCTCGCTGTGTCTCTCTCTCTCTGTTAAATGAATAAATAAAATCTTTTAAAAAAAGAGAGAGAAAAGACTCCAGAGCAAACTGCCAGGGTTCAAATCACAGCCCTGCCATTCTGCAGTTGTACGGCCTTTGGAAAGGGACCTACCTTATGAAATGTTCTGAGGAACAATGGAGTTAATGTCCGTCAAACACTTAGAAAAGTGTCTTTAAACATTCCAAACACTTTGAGTATTGGAAATTAATGTTTACACAGTGAACTGGCCTCTAAGAATTCTGGTTAATCTAATAAAAACTTTTAATAAAATATATTTTCTTTCTTTTTTTTTTTTTTGAGTTTTCTTACTGAAAGGAAGCCAACTCATAGATGCCTTGACCTCTGCCTCTGGTAATGCTGACTTGTATACATGTCTGCCTTTACTTGTTATAACAAAGAATTCATTTCAAGTATCTACAAATTCAACTCAACTTAAATGAACACTTCCATTTATAAAACTTATAAATTATACCCATTTTTCCCCAAACAGTGTTTTAGGAAAAGAACACATGATTAGTTTTTTAAATTGTTAGATCAAAATCCCCAAACTTGGAGAACACATGGGAAAAACAAAGCATAATTTTTCTAACAAGACTGTAGGTGCAGAGGTACTGAAAGATGAATGGGAACTTGAGGCTAGAGAAGTCACACCCACAAATTCACAGCCCCAGGCTCATGGGAGCCATGTGGAAAAGCCCAAAGGACCACCCCCTGGCCTCAGCAGGAAGCCTACTTACCCAGGGGAATCAGACCTACAGAATATTTGGTCATGGCCCTTAAAACCAAAGGTTGAGTCTTAGGGCAGGATAGACTGGTAAAAGATGACCTATATAGGACGTAAAAAATGATAAACCCATGACTGTTCTGGCCCTAAGAAAAGTCCCCAACAATCTTTCCCTTTTTCGGAGACCCAGGACCCATCTTACCTATCCCTCTGGGCCACAGTGCCCACTCTCCAAGGACCACCTGACCAGCCTGAGCTTTCTTGCTCAGCCTACTGCACCCCATGCTCTATTCTCCCCTCCCTACTGAGGCCAGTGTTGCAGGGCAGGCTCTCCAGGAAAATTCAATCTGAATTTTTCCTAGAATTGCAGTCATTAGAGAACAGGGGTTAGGTAGGTTAATGCTCTCTCCATCTTATAATGATACTTCCACAACAGATGTGTTATTGCTACTGTGTGCTCTGGAATATGAATCATACCATGCAGCAATTATTACTGAATTACTTTTAAGTACACCACTGAAACAGAATGCCTCATTAACCAAGCCATGCTCTCTCCATTTGCGAACTAATCATTAGAGTAGGGCACTCTAAGAAGAAGTGGGGGAAAAATTCCCAACTCAGAACCTTTACAGCTTTTTTTGCACATAATTGCAGGCTGTGGCTTGTGAAATGTGGCTCACTGATTGCAAGGGAAGCACCCAAACTCAATATTAACCTTGACTTTTTACCAAACTCTGAGAATCAGTCATCAGAAGAAATCTGCTTTTTCCCCCTATACTGGACAGCGTAATTTAGAATGGACAAGTGTAAAATACCACTGCTTAGGAGAAAAATATCCAAATGACCTCCTGTGTTTTAGATTTCTGCTAAGGAATGTATAAAGAATATAAAAACTAGAAGGCAGAAGTTTCAAAATGCTTATAATACGCTGGGGAGAACAGAGTAAAAGGTAAGTTTAGATCTAAATAAGGTAGTAGATAATTAACCCAAGGTGTGATACCAATAATCAGCAGTAAATGGGCTTATTTACTAAACAAGGGTGAGATCAGTAATGTTGGAGGTGGTAGGTGCAAGACTAACCATTAGGAATCAAGAAAGGGATTAAAGCATTATTTAAATTATCCCTTAGAAGTGAGCTTAATAATCTTCTGGGAGCATTA
Organism: Callorhinus ursinus; assembly: GCF_003265705.2. Taxonomy (NCBI): domain Eukaryota; kingdom Metazoa; phylum Chordata; class Mammalia; order Carnivora; family Otariidae; genus Callorhinus; species Callorhinus ursinus. The sequence goes on from NW_027397074.1 coordinate 54,515,989, forward strand.
AAAAATGGGAAAATACTTGCCATTATCAGAAACATGTCAGAGATCATATGGGGGACATTATTCTGATTTTATATCCAAGAAGAAAAACTCTTAGTCCCTATCACCTTGGATGCTGATCTGAAACATGTTTAGGTTAACTCAAAGGTGACAGAATCCTGTTATTTTTCCTTATTTACTAGCTTTGATTTATTTTCAGTCTTTCTCTAAATAAGTTATAGGAAATCACAATAAAGAACATAGCATTAAGTTTAGAAAAACAAATTGAAAAATTAATATGAAAATCTAAAACTCTGCTAATATAAAACAGATATTTAAAAAAAAAAGTAGACACCTACCATAATGGTATATAGGACCTCTTTGTATTATTTTTACAACTTCTTACTAAATGTATAATTATCTAAAAATATTTTTTAAAATCATCATGAGAGCAAAATCAAAATGCAAACATTATAACTGCATGAGTTAACTTGAATAACTATGGCAAAGTTTAAAATTTGGTAGTAAGCTTCCTTGAAGCAAAGGCATAAAGCCACCAAATTCTAAAAGAAATTTCTCCTAAGCTTTATGGTTATATGAAGGATGGGAAAACCGGTAATGAACACTGGACTCCACAGCAGATTCTGTTTGGCAGTTCCCAGACGCTATGATCTGAATGTTTGTGTCTCTGCAGAATTCAAATATTGAATCCTAATCCCCAAGATGATAGTATTAGGAGGTTATTAAGTCGAGAGCAGAGCCCTAATGAGTGAGATCAGGGCCCTTATAAGAGAGGCCACAGAAAATCCTCTTGTTCTACCATGTGGGGGAACAGCGAGAAGATAATTGTCTATGAATCAGAAAGTGGGCATCACCAGACACGGATTCTGCTAGCACCTTGGTCTTGTACTTCCCAGCCTCCAGAACTATAAGCAATTAATGTTTGTTGTTTATAAACTACCCAGTTTCTGGTATTTCTTTACAGCAGTCTGGTCAGTTAAGACATGTATCCAGTCTTTGGCAAGAGGAGATCCTAACATTCAGGTACAGCACTGGGAGGTGGCCAGGAAACCCGAAAAGAACCTGGTACCTCGAGGTGCACATGGATACAAGTCCTTCAGGCACAGTGAATGCCCCTTTCTTTTAGGCAGGTTTCTGATCAAAGCTGTTTGCCAGAAAGGCTGAGGTTACACTCTAATCTGCTCCCCGGGACTGACGTTCCCAACTGCTGATGAGGACAACTCTAAACACCAAAGATCAGACCAGCAGACAGCAGAGCAGAACCTGGAGAGTCAAGTTGAGATATTTAACCAGATCCTTCCAAGCCAAGCACAGACACAGAGGGGGTTGCCGAGGCGGCTGTGGGCCAAACAAGACATCCTCTTGGACATCAGCAAAGATTTTCCCCTGACATTAAGATGTGTATTTGACAGAGCTTCTAGGTATCAGCACATTGGAGGATGGCAGAAATGCTCTGAATCTCTTAAGTTTTCAAAATGGGAATAACTAGCTTCTTAGTCTAACCAGTGATAATTTTTAAAGTATTTCCAAGGAATAGCTAATTCCCAGGAGCATGGCTTTCTGATAAGGCCTTTGATGTCACTAACCCCAGAAAACTGAATGAATTGGTGAGTTACACCCAAGCATTATTCAACATTTGCCAACTGAATACAGAGAATGACTGCCCAAGGGCAGTTAAGATTCATGTGTGGATTTAAAAGGTATATTAAGTTCTATTTTGACTCCTGTTTTCACCTTGAGTTTGTAAGAATGAGGAAGGATGTATGCAGAACGTCGTCCTGTGTGTGGAGTGGCGTTGGTCCAGCCGTTGGCCTTTCACCCGTCTTCAAGCCATCAGTCTTTCTTTTAGTCAAGATGAGTGATAAGCCAGATTTGTCTGAAGTGGAGAAGTCTGACAGGTCAAAACTGAAGAAAACTAATACTAAAGAAAAAAATACTCTTCCCTCAAAGGAAACTATCCAGCAGGAGAAAGAGTGTGTTCAAACTTCCTAAGATGGGAATCTCCTCCCACAAGCAGTTTTCAACAATGCCTGAGTGTCTAGGTTTGGGGCTTGTTTTTTTGTAAACCTATGTGCTTGTAGAGATTTTAGGCACCTTCTGATGCTTCACACCCATACTCCCTGGCTAAGATGTCAGGAGTAGCCAATGTTCCCTTATGTTCATTTTTAAACTTTCCATTGATGCATAAACTCCAGCTGGCAGATGTTGTCCATAATCCCACCATTGATGACCTTTGTGTGTGATGTTCTTCTACCCCCTACAGGATAAGCTACTTTTCACCTTCTACAATGGGTGTCTCCATTGCTCCATAATCTTCATGAAGGGGCATGGGTTTGCAGATTTTCACAGTTTATTTTCATTTCTAATGTGGCAATAAAATAATAAATCAAATCAGAAAAAAAGAAAGGATGTATGCAAAATGAGCATTACTTAAGTCTGAAGGAAAAAGAAGAGTAACATATTATTCTGGCAATGTTTTTTTTTTTTTTAATTACTTGGCAGCATTTTGCCAAATCCATAAAGAAATCTTAAGTACCATGTTTTGGCCATAGATCATTTCCATAGAGCCTAATAACTACACTAAATTTTTGAACAGTTGATTTAATTAAAATTATATTCAACAGATATTTACTGACCATTTATTATGTATGAGGCATTAAACTAAGACCTGATAAGCCCACTGATACAAGGCTCTATCTTCAAATACCTCACAATCAAATCAGGGAAAGGAAAAAGAAGGCACATATGTATAAATAGCCACCGTTTTGGACTGAATTGGTTCCCTCCTCTCCCCCACAAAAAATTAATATACTTAAATTCTAACCCCCAGTACCTTAGAATATGACTGTATTTGGAGACAGCCTTCAAAGAGTTTACTACAGTTAAATGAGGCCATATGGATGGGCCCTTGTCCAATCTGGCTGGTGACCTTCTAAGAAGAGGAAGAGATACCAGGGAGATATATGAGGCCATATGAGGACATGAAGAGAAGTCACTAGTCAAAGACAGAGGCCTCACGAGAAACCAAACCTGGTGACATCTTAATCGTGGACTTCCAGCCTCCAGAACTGTGAAAAAAACAAATTTCTGTTGTTTAAGTGACTCGGTCTATGGTATTTTGTTATAGTAGCCCTAGCAGACTAACACAGCTACTCTCTGGGGGAAGTAATGATACATACCATAAAAGGAAAGTTGTATTTTATTTTATTTAATCAAAGGAATCAAGAACGACTTCATGGAAGTAGCCTAGGATGGATGCAAGGAGTTCTGAAAAAAATGAAGGTGCGGGAAGAGTGGGGAAAGAAATCATCGCAGGAATGAGCCAAGATCACAGGGTGGGCAAGGAGTAGAATATTTGGCAAGCAGCCAGTTGCCCAGTTGGGTGACTTCCTCACTTCCCATAACCAAGGAAGTAAGATCCTATTAAAGTCATATAGCAAGGGCTTTGAATGTCAGCATGAGGAATTTATCCCGAACTTGGTAGAGGCAGGATTGCAAATAAAAGAGAAATCATCGGTGTGCGGCTGCACGGGGCTTCCCATCCCTGACACCAGCGGCTCACTCCGCATTTTACCATGCCTTTCACCTGAGACCCCTTCCAGCACCCTACGTTGGATAACGATGATACCTTCCTGGGAAAACTCGGGGCTTCCAAGAAACTGCCATATAAGAACCCAGGTCACCTTGCTCAGCAACAGGAACCCTGGAGTCGGCTCAGCTCAGCTCCCACAATCCCCTCCATGAGGCGGGATGTTTATTTTTTTGATCCTGAGATACCAAAGGATGACCTGGATTTCCGCTTAGCAGCCTTGTACAACCACCACACAGGGACATTCAAGAACAAAAGTGAGATACTCTTACACCAGGAGACCACCCAGGATACCCATGGAATCATCAAGACCCAATTCCCTGGAGAACTTTTACCCCCTCCTCCGCCACCTTCCATCACTTCCCGAGCTAACATCAGACACTGGATCAACCCTAAGAAGGAGTTTGTCCACAGCATCCAGGGATCCATAGTACTGCAGCCACCAATGGAGGCTACTCCCGAAAGAATGATGGTGGCTTCTTCTCTACCTAATGTTGACAGGTCCCTGGACTAAATTAATCATAGTGGTACATCCTGCTGCCCACCTCTATTAAATAGAATTGTGCTGGAAAAAAAAAAAAAAGAGAGAGAAATCATCAATTATATGGCCTTTAAGTGCAAGAGGAAGGACTATTTCAGAATATGGAGAAGTGTCTTATAGAGGGCAATAAAGTTAATAAAGTTTCTTAGCTTTTCTTTAAAAAAAAAAACAACAAACACATGTGGGGTGCCTGGGTAGGTCAGTCAGTTAAGCGTCTGCCTTCGGCTCAGATCACGATCCCAGGGTCCTGGGATCGAGCCCCACGTCAGGCTCCCTGCTCAGCCAAGAGCCTGCTTCTCCCTCTCCCTCTGCCCCATTCCCCTGCTTGTGCGCGCACGCTCACTCTCTCTCTATCAGATAAATAAAATCTTAAAAAAAAAAAACACATGTACACCAAAGTTCTAAGTACAATTTATTGTAAAATTCTACGATTATTATAATACAAACATTTCTGGGATTACATGCTCAGATATACAGTGATATCATTTCACTGCAAGCTAGTCCAAATTCTGAAGAGCTTGCAAAAATAAATGCCACTCTCTAAAAAAAGAAACTACCCTGAATTCTAAATTCATATCCATTCCATAATATGTTAGGTGTTACACCCAACATTGAAATGATGCATATCCTTCTAGGAAACTGAACAGAAAGTGACAGAAATAAACAAATCCCTCGTTAGAAGCCTCCTATGCCTCTAAATTTGATAGTACAAGTCAGGGAGACCCGTACTCTCCATCTGAATTGAAATTTCTACCTCAGTTCATAAATGAGAATATTTTACACCATTAATTGCACTACTTATTATTAGACCATTGAGGACACTGTTAGATCACTCTCTTGGAACAAGGCATTTATTTATACTCCCTTAATTTGCAGACCCCAGTGAAACTTAGACAATTAAAAGGGCATTTAAAACTTAAGTCAGTAAAAGAACACCGACCAAACCCATAAGTTTCCACAGATATCAAAATAAACTAAAAACTCATTTCAGGAGCTGACCTTTAATTACATTCTTTCTATTTATTGCAGACAAATGTCAAAATGCCCACATGAATGCATTTCAATGCCAACAGAAATCCAACAATTGCTGAAGAAACCATAAAAATGGATGCTGTAATCCTGCCTCTTAGGGATGGAATCTAATAGAATGTAGGGGATTTTAATTTGCAGTAAATAAAGCCAGAATCCTTATTTCTAAATGTTGCTAAGGACCAGGGAGGTAAAAGTGACCAGTCACTTTCAGTGTTTGGCCCCATTTTATTTATTGAAAGAGGAGAAAAGGAAAGAAAAAGTATTCCAGTTCGAATCCTATTTCAAAAGATGGATATGAGAAGAAAGCACTTTACCTCTCTTGAAGGATTTCTCTCCATAGGAGACGTTTCTTTCCTTTAGGCCACATGGTGACATCCCAGTGGCATGGCTGGGAGGCCAGGGTTTCCCCTATGCAGCAGAATGGGCAGGCTGGTGCCCATGAGCACCCAGCAGGGGCTCCAAACAGTCTTCCTCCCACTACCATTTCCCCAGGGAAACAAAACAACACAAAAACAGGAGTGGGCAACAGGGAACCCTTTCTTGATTGTTGTACAGACAAGATGAAAGATCTCTGCTGATCAGATGTCTTCCCTCCCAGTTAGGATTACAGAGGAGGCAGCACTGAGGGTCAGACCCCTGGCCAACTCAATTTCTCTGCAGCCCCAAATGAGACACACAGAAGGAAAAAAATATCTGGTAAACTTAAAATATAAAAAAACAAGACTTCTTTTGAAGAAAATGCTATATAAAGTCAAGCAATCCAACTCTCACATAAATGGTACCAGTTCTCGTGATAAAAACTCCTGGGCCACCTGCTCTCTCAAGGTAAAACTAGTGAACTAAAAATATGAATGTATTGATTTTTAGGGATATTGTGTCTCAGACGAAAAGCAAGGTCCTCAGGTTTTAAGAAAGTTTAGGGAGGCTGGTTATTGAACACATGCTACAATATTTGTGAGCAACTAGGGTGTGCTTCTATATATAGCACTATTTTTTCTGTTAAGCTGCAGTAAAATCATCTTTAAACACAGCATTGTATCCAAAAGCAAAGTCATTTGTGGATGCCCTCCCAGAGAAGCCAAAGGACTGCCAAACATGAATACGAGCCTCCAAGTCTCCTGATTCTGGTTTGTTTCATTAAAATGTGTATTTAAAAAAAAAAACGTAATATATTCACAGATAATTCCAATAAAGGTAAAAAAGACTTCAAATACTAAAGAATCTTGTCTTGGGGCGCCTGGGTGGCTCGGTTGGTTAAGTGACTGCCTTCGGCTCAGGTCATGATCCTGGAGTCCCGGGATCGAGTCCCGCATCGGGCTTCCTGCTCGGCGGGGAGTCTGCTTCTCCCTCTGACCTTACCCCCTCTTGTGCTCTCTCTCATTCTCTCTCTCTCAAATAAGTAAAATCTTTAAAAAAATAAAAAAAAAAATATTGTGGCAAATGGCAAGATCTCATTCTTTAAAAAAAAAAAAAAGAATCTTGTCTTAAAACGTTGTTAACACCTGCAGAACTCAATTATGATTAGCATATAAGTCCAAGGAAATGAGTATCCCATACAGCTACGTGCAGTGGCCTGCATCTCATACGTCTATCTACGCACATTCCTCATTCTATGCAAAGTCTTACCCATCCATCTCAGAGCCTTAGTCTTCAAAGACATGACTCAATTATTATATGCCAAGATACCAAATTAAATAGGACAGGGAACATTTCTGTGTTATTACCCCTGTACTGGGGCTCTGACATTGGGCCTGTCCAGAGAAGAGCATGTGGCAAACAGGATCTTTGGGCCACCTCTGTCAGCAGATGAAGCAGGAAAAAGGTCAAATCTCACAACCATTACACACGGGGTGGGGAGGGCGGGTCGGGGGGGGGGGCATCCAGAAATCTCTCAGCCAAGAAGGTGGAGGCCCTGCTTTCCAGGGCTGACTTCATCTGTGTCTGGAGTGACTTCCCGATTGCAGCCTTTCAGATCAGTTACTCCCCACTGCCATCTCTCAGACACTCCCACTACAGACCCAGTGTCCACCCCTCAGGGAAATCAGACAGGTGGTCAGCTGGAGGCTGCGATGTGAGCTGCTGCTCACATCCCACAGGGTCAGTGCAACCTACCTCCCCATGGCGACACATCTGTCAGCATCTTCGCCATTCAGAATGCACCCAAACCTAAGCAGAGAATTCCTGCCTATGTTCCATCTATTTATCTTCTGCAAGCCCCCCTCACCCTTTTGACATCCCCCCTCGGGTCTTTACATAGCAGAGTACAGAATGTTCAGGAGAGCCACATCAGAAAAGGAGGTGTGGTCATTTCTGAGAAGCACCTACAGCAGGTGATGTCACCAAGGTACAGGAAGAATTGGCCCTTTAAGCTCATCATTTTTGGGGCACCTGGTCCTGCTACAGCTCAACAGCGGATTCTTGACAGCATTGAAGTAGAAAAGATGACACTAAGGAGGGGTTGTGAGAACACTGGGGAAGGATGGAGCCACCTCAGCCCAGGCAGTAACGGCTTGAGGTGTGAGCAATGGACAGGAAGACACTGCCTTCTGTGTGGAGGAAATAAGGGACTGCCTCAGTTCCGGTTACTTCGGTCTGCGTGTCTTTAGGACATCTCTGAGAGTTCTGGTCTCAGTGGTGTCTGTATCAGGCTGAGAAAAACACTTTAATTTTACAAATTAGTTGAAAATCACCAGTTTACATTTAGATCATTTACCACAGATTAAATTTGCATCTATGTGGGGCATTTATGCTCATCATTTGTTATCACTTTATCTTAATTCCAGTCAGTAATTTCCATTTTTACATATCTAGCCATCTTTTGCAATTTTTCATTGAATACTTTTAGTGTTTATAAAGCCTTTACTCAGAAAACTTATCACTGCACAACACTTGAGTTTTTGCTCTCAGAACTCATGTGATGGTGTCCTGAACTGGAGAGGCCCTGGTTCCACAAGTGAAGAGTCAGGGAGGGGTAAGGTTCCTGTTCCAGACAGACTATGACCTGCCTGTCTCACCTGGGATCACTAGATATTTTCATTAAGTCCAATAGTCTCCCCTCCCCTATGGTTTTGCTTTCTACAGTTTCAGTTTCCCGTGGTCAACCACTGCCCAGAGGTAGATGACCCTCCTTCTGACGAACGGTCACGAGGTCAACAGTCACCTAACACTACATCACAGTGCCTACCTCACGCACCTCACTTCACTCATCTCCTCGGGTAGCCATTTTCTCATCTCGTAAGGGTAAGTACAGTACAACATACTTAGAGAGAGAAAGACAGTCACATACTTTTATTGCACTGTATTTTTATCACTATCCCCTTTTATTATTGGTTACTGTTGTTAATCTCTTACTGTGCATAGTTTATAAATTAAACTTTACCATAGGTATGTATAGGAAAAAACATAGTATATAGAGGGTTCAGTACTACCCACTGTTTCAATCATCCACTGGGGGGGTGTCTTGGAAGTACCCCCAATGAACAATGGGGAACGGCTGTACAGCCGTCTTCATTCATGAAAAGGAGAGATGAAGAGTCTACGTAACACTCATAATACCTTCCCCAAGGCCGTTATATTTCTCCTCAGCTCCAACCTGGGTGAAGACTTTTTTCCACATTCATCAAGAAGATTCCTCTCAGAGTAAACTGTGCGTGAGCAATATGGGTTTTACTAGAGTTCACGGGAAGAACCGCCGGGGCGTTCCCACCCACGGAATTGCACCAAGACCTGTAGGTCTATCTCTTTTCTTGAATCTTTCTCTTCAGCTCCAGCTACCAGCCCGCCTTTCCCTCACCTTTGCATGACAATTCTCTGAAACTCATTGGCTTTTGTGTCCCCTCACCTGGCACTTAACATGGTCTTAAGGACCCAATGAGCTCTCACTGTGAGAGAGCTGATTCTAAATTCAGCAAACCATAGATTTCTCACAAGGAAGATCCCTGGAAGGCAGTAGGGGATTACCAATAGGGGGAAAAAATTATACGATTGCATATTCAATAAAAACGAGCTTGCAAATAAACAACAGCAACAAATTAGGTCAGAGGCTACCGTGAAAGGAGCCATTATTAGAGAATTCCCGAGGCAAAAGTGGGGCGTTGGCCAGTTCTAGCAGTCTCAAAACCAAAACGATTTGTTCCTGAGTTCTCAAATACAAAGCCCAGTATCTGAGACCGGGAAGGGAAGTCTTGAGTGACCCCGGTAAGCGCAGGGCTGAGGAGGAAAGGACGGCTGTGCGAAGTCCAGGGCTTCTGACAATGAGGTCAGCAGCCCGGAGGGGGCTAACTTCTGGCACCATAAATGATTTTATAAAGGAGACAAAAAAGGAAATCATGACTATTAAGGTAAGTAAGAAAGGGAAAAAAAAACCTTTGAAAATTGATTTCTCTGTATCTAACTCCATAGAAATCTTCCCCAAACAGAAAAGCTACAATAAGCTTAGCTTATTTTGGATACATTTAAAGGAGTAAGAAAACTGCCTATCAGGACTTAGCCAAAAGCAAAATTTTTTTCTTTTTTTTTTTACCCTCCCCACAACCAGTACCCTTACTTGACTTCCCTGTATCATTAAAAGTACTATTGCTGAGGAGGTGAGGGGGGATGAGGAAAGTAGCTGAAGGGGATCAAGAGCACACTTATCACGATGAGCACTCAGCAACTCTATTCAGTACCTGAAACTAACACAACACTGTATGTTAACGACACAGAAATTACAAAATTTAAAAATCCTTTGCAGACATACACACATACACTTCTGCACATTTGCTAGAAAAAAAATGTGGTATAATCTATACAATGGAGTATTATCCGGCCATAAAAAGGAAAGATGCACTGATTCATGCTGCAACATGGATGAACCTTGAATGTATCACATCAAGTAAATTAAGTGGAACACAAAAGACAACACAGTGTAACTTTGAACACATTATACTAAGTAAATGAAGCCAAACACAAAACACAACATAGTGTATTCCACCTATATGAAATGCCCAGAATAGGCAAATCTAGAGAAAAAGAAAATAAATTACTAGTTGCCCAGAGTTGGGGGTTTGGGAGGAAATGGGAATGACTGCTAACGGATATGAAGGTTTTTTTGCGGGGGGGGGGGGGGGAGGCAGTGATGAAAATGTTCTGAAATTGTGTTGATGGTTGCACAACTCTGTCAATATACTAAAACAACCAAAATGTACATTTTAAATGAGTTAATCGTATGGTATATGAATTTTATCTCAATAAAGCTGTTCATTTAAAATAACATAAAGAAAAATAAAAGTTTTACTGCTTTCTAAGTTCATTGGGCTCAAAACATCTGTGCCAGGTTTTGGGAGTTTTCATCTGACCATCCCCCAAACAGGTGCCAAATGCTGAAAATCCGACCTACCGCATTGTGTTCCATAAATGAGGGCGTGAACACACCAGCCATCCTGGTCAAATGTTCGTGGCACAGTCATTCCCCATGACTAATATTGGAAAATACTGGCTCACTTAGTAATGCTGATCTTCCACATGTTGATGCACTTCATTACACCCTATCAAAATATCGCAAAATCACATCAGAAAAGTTTTAAAGTATCAGTACACTAGTAAGTTCACGGTGACAGACACAAATATTTCAAAATTCTCATTTTTGCTTGAAAGGACAAATTTTATCATTGGCAAGAACTGCTGTCAAATGCCTTGAAGTGACAGGCTCGTGTTGTTCATTTCCAAGAAAATGTCTGCCAAATATCCAAGTCTGAATGATGATAATATGTCAATTAGCTCCCACGAAAACACGATGCTCCCTGAAAAACGCAGCCAGTTCATCGTTCAACCCAAACATTGTGGAAGGGCTTTCCCTCCAGACAACCAACATTCTCTCGTATGCAGAAGTGCTTTATGAGTGCTTTCCGTTTTGTCACAGAGAATATTAAAGAGATGTGAACCCAAGGGTTGAGATTTTTACTGCTTCATCAAGGGCATTCTTAAGTGAAACTGGTATTTTTCCTGCAGGTCCAACAAGGTGAAAAATAGGACTGCAGCTTGTGCCGTGGCCTTGATTTCTGCTAAGGCACCAAAAGTTTCCCAAGCATTGGTTTTGCACCATTAATACAAACACCAAACCCAGTGAAAAAACACTAGTAGTAACATCTTAGTATTACTATGAAAATAGCTTCGTCTTTGCAGACCCTTCCCCAAAAGAATCTAGGGAGACACCTAGGAGCCTGCAGACTCCACTCTGTGAACCTCTGGTTTCGATCATTAAAATTCCTTCCTAATAGGCCTCCCTATCTCCAGCAATCTACACAGCAGATCATTTTTATCTCAAAATGCTGCCAGATGCACTTATCTAAAGAACAAGTACAGGTATCTATCCCTCCTGCCCCCATCAAAATCCTGTGAGTGCTCCCCACTGAAGACAAAATGAACTGCAGATTCTCACACTGACATTAAAGATACTCTGTGAGATGACCTAAACTGCTTATTCTGCCGGGCTCCTCCATCCCCTGCACTCGAACCCTCTGTCTAGTCAAAAAGAACATAGGGTCTCCCAGCTTGACATGTGCTTCTATAATTTCCTCTGCCCAGAACACACCTGTCAATATTCAATGGTTCCTTAAACCTATGGTTTTCACCCCTGGCTGCTAGTGAGAATCATCTGGGGAAGTTTTTCTTTTTTTTAAATACCTATTTTTAAGCCCCTCTTTCCAAAGATTTGATTTAATGTGAACAGGGCCAGGCCTGAGAACAGGTATTTTGAGAGCTTCCTAGTGACATTTTGTTCTGCCCCAGTGAGACCATTTTATGTGCTATTGCCTGGAGGAAAGCCTCTTGGATTTTTCCAGAAGGGCAGGTACACTTCCTCTCTGGACACTTGAAGCCTCCTGTTCTCACCTCCTCCACAGAGCATTTCAGTTCTGCCTTATAACCTATTGTTCTATTTACCTCATCTCCCAACGGAGCTGTGACAATCTTTTTTTTATATATAAAGATTTTATTTATTTATTTGAGAGACACTGAGCACAAGAGAAAGAGAGAGAGTGAGCACAAGAGAGAGCACAAGCAGGGGGAGCAAAAGAGGGAGAAGGACAAGTAGACTCCATGCCGAGCAGGGAATCTGATGGGGGGCTCGATCCCAGGACCCTGGGACCATGACCTGAGCTGAAGGCAGATGCTTCACTGACTAAGCCACCCAGGCGCCCCCATTTTAACTATTTTAAAGTGTACAATTTGGTAGCACAAAATAGATTCACAATGTTTTGCAACTGTCACCACTATCCAGTTCCAGAACTTTCTCATCACCCCAAGTGGGAAACCCATCCCTGTTAGCAGTCATTCCCTATACCCTGCTTCCCCCTAGACCCTGCCAACTCCTAACCTGCTGTCTCTATGGATTATAGGACATATAAGCCTATCAAAACAGACAAGTAAGCCCCATGTGTTGCTGGCTTCCCTCTGACGGCTTCCCAACACCCACCATTCACAGGAACACAGGAACTCATAAGTTGCAGCCCCTATGAAACCCACCTTCACAAGCAACTTCAGACCGTTTTTCAAGCAAAAGTGCCCTATTTATTGTACTATTTATGTATTTCTTAACCATTTAACATGTGTAAAACCATGCTACCATTTTTACTTGGTTCCTATCTTCTTCATTAATGTGTCCCTGAATACATTTTTGAATGCTGGTCCCTAACCCTATTTTCTCTCTCAGTGCTGTGGCTTTCATCGTGCAATTTTGGACAGCATGGTGATTTTTAGGAACGCAGAAGTTGCAGGATAGTAGAACTGACTATATATATGGCTTTTACTTCAAAATAGAAGCTTAGGTCCAAGACCAGGCTTTCATGACCTGCTTCTTCTTTTGCTCTGACTCAATCCTGGACATCCAAAGACATCACTGCACTCATGAAAAGCCTCTCTCCATCTAACTATTGTTAGAATTTATTCTCATACTGTATTAAGTAGGTAGAGCCTCCTCCTCTGTAGTCAGAAAAATCCATGTAAGATTTCCTGCACAAGATACAGAGCTATTATATAAAGAAACTCTCGTTGCCCTCATCAAATCACCCATTTTCCACACAAATCTCTGATCTGCTTGCAGATCTCTTATTTACAAAAGAATGACAACAGAACCACAGAACCAAGATTGGAGGAATTGTTTCTCTCAAACTCCCTGGAGCTTACTTACACCATACTCAATTTTCCCCTTCTTAAATGTATGGGAATTATTGAGCAATTTATTGCCACACTTAACCAGACTTAACTGGACTCCTTCAAATGAAAATCATTCGGAGAGAGAGGGACAGGGGCAAGATGTTGGTTAGAATAAACAAGCGAGCTTTCAGAGTAATTTGAGAAGAACATTTTGGCCCCTCAGTGTTCCCAAATATACCATCAAAATAAAATTCGCACTTCATGTAAAAACAGAGTAACAATTATTCAATGGCTCTACATTATATAGAGAAATAGTTGCAAAAAAAGCCTTCCTCTTAAGTCTCACAGTTGGGCAGCCAGTAGGACTTCTCTGCTTGCTTATCATACCCCTTTACTGCCTTCCTCCCCTCTGTAATGCAGACTGAGATGCAAAACCACCTTCTCTTCTAATTCCTAGAACCCCTGGCCAGGGCCTGTCCTCAACCCATGAATCAAACAGGCCCGTGTGGCCCAACAGGCAGTGACAAGAAGGGACCACAACTGGGGTAGCTGTTAGGTCACTCCACCTCTATCGCTGCTTCCCAAACTTCACATTCAGCTGTGTGCATGAATTTGCAGCCCGACTCCTTCAACGACTAGAAGGTGCACCAAACCTTCACTTCCCCTTAAATGCAGATGTGTCTTTCCCTGGAAGTCTAAATGCTCGGTGCCCACCAACAGCCCTTATGCATCTCCGCCTTTTCCTAATGAGACTGCATGTATGTGAAAAAGAAACAGCGATAGGGCCAGAGTTAGTCACCCCAGTTAGCTCCCTGTCTCCAACAACTGTTGGCAGTAAAAAAGTCCAGGGAGTTATGTCATTCCACCAAGGACCCCGGGCAGGAGAGGAGATGGGAATTCAGCCCCATGACAAGAAACAGAAACCAGGGGCGCCTGGGTGGCTCAGTCGGTTAAGTGACTTCGGCTCACGTCATGATCCCAGGGTCCTGGGATCAAGCCCCGCATCAGGCTCCCTGCTCCGCGGGGAGCCTGCTTCTCCCTCTCTCTGCCTGCCGCTCCTCCTGCTTGTGCTCTCTCTCTCTCTCTCTGACAAATAAATAAATAAAGTCTTTAAGAAGAAAAAGAAGAAACAGAAACCAGAGCAGAAAAAAACCAAGGGGGAAAAATGGCAGAGGAAGATAGGAACTGAATGAACTGCAGAATCCCAGACGCTTTGCTAGAATCCTCTACCTGCCCCCTACTGAAGCCCAGAGCCTTAGCCTCTGTCTCCCTCCCTATGCTGCAGGAGATCACTACCAGCTCAAGCACGAGGTGCAGAGGTGCAGGGGTGCAGGGGAAGGGATGAATGCCTGAGGATGGGACAAAATTGAGGACAGAGTAATTCCCAGCCTTCCCAAGTTAAAAAACCAACATGGTCTCAAGATCTCGGAATGGCTTTATGATCTACAGTGCTGCTGGCACTGAGACACCTCAGACACGTTAAGGCTGGCACCAGAATCTACTACTTATTGGAACAGCATCTATGGCAACTGCATCCTACACAAGAAATACAGCCCTTTGATGAAAACGCAGTGCAGGGCAGTGACAAAGCATAGGTTCTGAAGTCAGATAACTTGGCTTCAGATTCCAGCACCATTCTGTTCTGGCCTTGGTTTCAGGCAATCACCTTAGGATGCATTTATGAACTAGCAACTCTCACTTATTAAGTACCTACTATATGCTAGACACCATGCTATCTACCTCGTATATGTTATATCCTCATAAGCAAACTGCAAGATTAAATAACTTGTCCATCACATAATGCAGAAATGCTGGGATTTGAATCGAGGTTTGACTCCCAATCTCATGCCTCCTTCCTGTCTCAAATAGTATTTCTCCATTACATATGCTATCTTCTGGATCTCTCAATAAAGAATCTCTGAATTCCAAGCAGTCTTCTCCCTGCTTCATGGAGAGCAGGACGTCATGCTGTGACTAGATTCAATGAATTCTCTCATGTGTTCTGTTGAGCACAGGTGCCTAGTGCTTCTTAAGAAGGCCCACACCCATTTTCCATCAACAAAGTGTGGAGCATAGTCTCCTACAAATCCACAGAGAGAAAGTTGTGTCTCCTTTTTGTCCACAGTCACTAACCTCTTGGCATGAGGTTCTTTCTCTCCCTTGAATTTTCAGAAGCTTCCCTTCCAAGCTTCCCACCTCTATAATTTCATCATCCTTGTCTAGGAACTCTTCATCCACTTGAACATGAGAGAACAGAAAATATTGTTTGAAGACTTTTACCTTTCACAAGTTAGATTCCATTTGCAAACAATCAGCAGAGAAAATAACTCAAAGCAGAAAGACTCACAGACCAACATATAGATATTTTAGGGTCTGTAGGCCTCCTTCTTCTGGTTCCCCATTATTCTTCTACATGAGGAATGTGGTTCTGACTATATGCATCCACAGAAACTGCTCCCACAAAAGTCACTGATGACATTCCAGACGCCAAATGATAATTGATTTCTTATTTAATATAGATGAAGTTCCCTTCCATTTGAATATAGAGTAGGAAAGTTTTCCACCACTACAATACTTTGTCAATTTCTCCATCCAGTTCTATTAGTATTTGATTTGCATTTATTCCTGAATGCAAAAAAAATTCTTAATTGAATTGTTTTATCTGATATGAATAATGTCATACTTGATTCTCACTTGCCATTGTTAACAGATCTTGGCCTGTCTTTTTATTTTTAGTTTTGGTGGGTCATTATGTTTTTTTAATTGTGGCATAAACCAAATGCGCCATCTTAACCATTTTTAAGTTTCCGGTCAGTAGTGTGAAATATATTCACGCTGTTGTGAAATAGATCTCTGGGACTTTTTCATCTTGCAATTCTGAAACTCAATACCCATTAAATCTCCCTCCCCTCTCACCCCCAATTCCTGGAAACCACCATTCTACCTTCTGTTTCTATGAATTTATCTACTTTAGAGGTGGGTCACTATGTTGCAAGACCATCTCTTATAAACAGCCTTTAGTTGGATTTCTTAAAACCCAATCTCAGTTTGAACCCTGCAGCGTTTACCCCAAATGCATTTGTTGAGATGACAGAGATGTGTGAATTTATTTTTTACATTTTGTTTAATCCTTTTTGTTATTTGCTATGTACTTTATCTTCCATTTCATTATAAAGAATAGAATATGTCTTGAAGTTATCTTTGTCTTTATCAAAAACAAAGTAAACCCTGTATTTCTCTAATGATAGAGTCCAAAGCAAGGTCACTTGCAATTCTGTCATATGCAGCAATAAAAAATTCAGCATCACAAAAGAATGACCTGAAGGGATGGTTGTCTTTGTAAAAAGTACCATGAACAAACCTTTGACTTACAGTCAAAATAAAGGCCTAGTTAATTAAACCCAGTCTCCCAACAATCATTTCTTTAATTCAAGCAAGTCACATCTGGAATTTTAGCTATCAAGGTAGGTAACCTCCTACCCATGGAATACTCATGGTAAATTTTACATTCTGGATCCAATACGAACTAACTAACTTCTTACAACGCCTATCTGTTAAATTCAAGACAGGCAAACTAAACTTCCATTCACTCCTAAATCAGCTGTAATGAGGAAGGAAATCTGCTTTAAAAACTAAAAAATATGTTCCAAACCATAATAAGGAATGTATCTAGATAGAAGGAATCTTTCTAGAAGTAATAGAAGGGCTATCCACAGGGAGGTTGGCACCCCCACTACTCTGTCCTTATACTAATTATAATCAGGTCTTTATCATGAAAATAAGGTATTAGTTTTCCAGATCATGGAGAAAACACTTTAAGTGACATCATAAACCAACAATTCCCATGGCTTATTCTTACACGTAACACATCAGGTGAGTGAGAAATGGTTAACATGGACAAACTTTGTCATTTACACTTAAATAAGAAATCAACTGATGAGTATTCTACCTAGACCTCAGAGCCACACTAAAGGATACTTGACCAGCAATAACCCCTTTTCCAGCCAAGGAACAAATCCCAGCCCTATTTTTCCTTCCCCCAGTATCAGAGGGAAGATCAGGGCCTGGAAACAGAACAATAATTGAAGAGAGGTCTAGCCACTCACTGGCCATGTGACTCGGGAAATCTCATTTTTCTCATTTATAAAATGGGGATAATATCATCAACTACTTCATAAGACCATTTTAAGGATAAAATAATGGATTATCAACTACCTAGCACAGTGCCTGGCCCATAGGAGCTACTCATTAAATACTGCTAAAAACAACAACAACAACAAGAAAACATTTGTTCCATTACCTTGTTTTTAATTCAAGGAACAAACCCACATCCATTAAAGTGATACATTTACTGATACATCTCATGTATAATTTAGTTTCCTTTTTTTCGTCACTTTCCTAACTATAACCTGCTTAAGCTTCTAAAACATAGGCTGTATTTGAATCTATTCCTGTGCTGAAAAGTGATAAGAAATAAACAGACTGAAATGAGATATTCATACCAAAAATGAGGTTGGTTCCCAAACATCACAACATCTTTTCACAGGGAAACTTCATGTGTAAGCGTGGCCCTAAAGCACAGAGTTAAACCGGGGCCCCACTGGGAAAACAACAAATCTGAAAATCCATAGCTGCACCAAATTTGAAATTATAAACAATACTAACTCTACGTTGTAAAAGTTATGTCCCTGATGAAGAGATGGGTGAGTTCACTCTCAGGTAATTGTAATATCTATTACTTTCTATAATATCTTTATGATTTAAATTACAGTGTGTAAGGAAAATCATGTTTCAGAGACAATGCTTCCCCCACCCCCACAGGATGACCCCAAGGCTTCTCTATCATGTCATTTACGGTAATCATCTTGCCTCTCAAAAATCCAAGCCAGCTATTTAAAACATACTAAGGTTAGTCAGATTCTTTCTTTCTGAAATATGAGGTGATTTTGTATGTGTGGTTGCTTACAGTGACTTCTAGACAAAGCTCAAAAGTTCTTCTCAGTAGGTTGGCTCCCGATGAAGGCAACAACCAAAGCACTCCAGGTACCATCTGTACCTTGTAGGGAGCTGCAGTTAAAAAAAGCAACTGATACTAAAGAACAGGTATAGAATAATGACTAGAGCACTAGAGGCAAGCCACTTCTGATAAAATTCCATCTTCCCAAGATATATTGATCTTCATCAAGTTAATTAGCCTAAGACTTGGTTTCCCTCATCTAAAAAAATGGGTATTATAAGTGTACCTAGTCATGGATCTGCTACAAAGTTCAAATGAGACATGCTTATCAAGTATGGCATTAATTATGTTATCAATAAATGGGACGTTCATCATCACTACTCTTCTTATTAAAGAATCAGCAATGGATTTTTCTCTCTTTCATAAA
Organism: Callorhinus ursinus; assembly: GCF_003265705.2. Classification (NCBI taxonomy): domain Eukaryota; kingdom Metazoa; phylum Chordata; class Mammalia; order Carnivora; family Otariidae; genus Callorhinus; species Callorhinus ursinus. The sequence continues at coordinate 54,534,665 of NW_027397074.1, forward strand.
ACTAGAGCTAATGAAAACATTAGCAATTTTAATCAACATAAAAATTCATCAAAAAGGCATAATATTGAAATCCTCAAAGACAGAGGATCTCTGAGTATCTACCATAATCCAAGAAGTCACGCTATTATCCTACTCAGTGCCCTTGACAGCCCAGCAAATTAGGTATTATCATCTCCAAATTAAAGATGAAGCGAAAGCTCAGATAAATACCCACAGCTAAAATGGGGAAGAGTTGTATGTTCAACACCAGCTTCATCATCCCCAAGTCTCAATCTGCACATGAGATCAGGGTGTCCCCTGTGGTGACTGATACTAGCAGTGTCCCACTAAATGTTTGCCAGTGAAAACACTGAAAAGCAACAACAAAATAAACCAGTATTACATAACCAAAAGCATGTGTGAAAGTGCCTTTGCAAAGAACATCTACTATGGTTATGACTTGCTTACTTACTTAAAAACATTCAGTTAAACAAATAGCACCATGAACACATAATTTAGACACCCCCTTAATATCTACTGGCAAGGAAAGGCCATCCAATGCTCGAAGATTCCGAATCCTGTGCCTCACATGACTTTGTGAGGGTTAAAATACTATCACCTTAAAAACTGAGCCCTCTCATACACTGCCGGTGAAAATGTAAAATGGTATAGTCACTCTGGAAAGCAATTTGGCAGTTTCTTATAAAACTAAACATGCACTTACCATACGACCTAATAACTGTACTCTTAGGCATTTATCCCAGAGAAATGAAAATAGCCCCAAACTGGTAATAACCCAAATATTCTTCAATGGAATGAATGGTTAAACAAACTGGTTTATATACTATGGAACAGGACTAAGCAATAAAAGAAATAGACTACTGATATAAGCAACAACTTGAACAGATCTCAAGGCATTATGCTTAGGAAAAAAAGCCCATCTCAAAAGATTATATACGATTCCACTTACATGATATTCTCAAAATGACAGGATTATAGACATGGAGAACAGACAAGTAGTTAGCAGGAGCCAGAGAGAGTGCAGAGATGGGTGCACTAACAAAGCAGTAGTTAAGGGGGGTCCTTTGTGGTGACTCAACAGTCTGTATTCTGATTATGGTGGTGGTTCCACAAACCCATACATGGAATTAAACTGCATCAAACTATACACACACACACACTAGGACATCTGTAAACTGAGCAGAGCATGTAGTCAAGGTAACAGTAATGTACCAATATCAGTGTTGTAGTTTGATGCTGCATCACAGCTAAATAAAAGGTATCGTCTTTGGGGGAGCTAGGTGAAGGGTACATGGAACTCTTCATGTGTAAGTAACCTTCTGTGAGTCTATAATTTTAATTATTTCAAGATTAAAATAAAAGTTTAAAAAACAAAAGGCGCGGGGCGCCTGGGTGGCTCAGTTGGTTAAGCGACTGCCTTCGGCTCGGGTCATGATCCTGGAGTCCTGGGATCGAGTCCCGCATCGGGCTCCCTGCTCGGCGGGGAGTCTGCTTCTCCCTCCGACCCTCTTCCCGCTTGTGCTATCTCTCATTCTCTCTCTCTCAAATAAATAAATAAAATCTTTAAAAAAAACAAAACAAAACAAAACAAAAGGCGCCTGGGTGGCCCAGTCGTTAAGTATCTGCCTTTGGCTCAGGTCATGGTCCCAGGGTCCTGGGATCAAGCCCCACATCTGGCTCGCTGCTCAGCGAGGAATCTGCTTCTCCCTCTCCATCTGCCCCTCCCCCTGCTTGTGTGCCCTCTCTCTGTCTCTCTGTCAAATAAATAAAATCTTAAAAAAAAAAAAAAAGTCCCTAGCAGCTTTTTAGCCCATCCATATGTAGATACCTGTAAACAGCCTGGGCAACATTCCTCTTTTCTGAGGTTGTGATTTCCCCAAAGTTCCTCAAACTAGCAGCAGACTGGAGATTCCTGTCACTTAACTCATAGAACAGTTCTCTATCACACCTTTTCTAATGGAATAAAATGCAAATGCAAATGTATGAATATATCCACAGTTTTGGCTTTCAATAAAGCCATTCCCTCAGTGTTTGAGTCCTTGGGGATCCTGATCCAATGCACAGGGCCTTGATTACATCTAGACTTGGAAGCACCTAACTCTGCCTGGAAAGGTCATGGGAGGCTTCCTCTAAGAAGTGAAATCTGAGCAGAGTCTGAAGGTTGAGGCGGACGTCACCTGGCAGAACTAGAAGGAAAGAGCATTCCAGGAAGCTGCAGGCCTGGGACAGCACCCCAGGTTTAGCCCCAGGTTTAGAGAGCTGCCAGGAAGGGGGAAGGGGCTGTGACGACAACACAACAACCCGTGGGAAAGAAGCGGCCTTAAAGGTCCACAGTGCCACATCCTAAAGCTCAGGGACACACACCTGCCACACTCCACCACACACAGGCAGTCTCAACACCTCTCTTTACATTTTGTTTAAGAGACCTACATTAGATTTTGCCTCCTCACATGCACACCTTTTGCTAGTTAATATAAATAAGGTATCATGGTTCTAACAAGTTCCCCAATAATTATGATAATACAATGCTTTGTTGGTTTTCTAAGCAAGGCAATGGGGCAGTAAAATTAAGCCTGTGAGGAATGATATCAAAATCACTAGCCCAAATTATACACAAAAGCTAAAGGAATCTCATGCAACATACTCCGAGTCTGTTTTTATTCAATCTTGCCCTTTCTCAAAGCTGGTCTATACTCTCAAAATAAACTTAAGCCATGTTTTACGTTAGTAATTGTGGGGAAAAGTAAAATGGACAGGGGGTAAGTAAAAATACAGAGGTGTCCTACCAAAAGGAGCCAGTAATTCTTGCTTTAACTTTAACAGCTTTTTTCACTGTGGCAGTAAAATATTAATGGCCCTGCAAAGTTGAATTCACATGGGCAGTAATTCACAATCTCTGGAACAGAGTCTTTATGTCAACTCATTACGTCAGAAAAAGTTACCAAAAATAAATCCATTTGACTTCCAGTATTTTAGACAATAAATAGAGCCATTTCTCCCAATGTCAAATTAGCTTTGAAATACACAGGCTTATAATGGTGAAAACCCCCATGTTATCAAAGAAATGGCATGCCATAACCCATAAATATGTCTTAAAACTAACAAATGTGATCCTGCTTCTTGTAGTTTTGAGCTGTCTTCTGTTCTCTGAATTAATCTAAAACTCTGAGTATGAATTATGTGCTGCGTACTGGATGGGATCAGCTCTCCCTACAGTTCCTGAGATTGTTTTCAAATGTGCTGGACCCATGATTGATCAATGAGTCTACAATGACCAGAGCATCAAGTATATGCAGTAATGTGATCTCCCGTCTACCTGGGGAGGCAAACAACTCTTGTAGGATACAGGGATGCCAACTTAATGGACAAACATCAGGGTAAGTCATTCACCTCATGAGGTACTTAATTGTCCACAGCTTTCACAAGACAAAGAAGAATCCAAGAACCCTTCTATTTGATAAACCTCGGGCTTTTTGACGGTAATAACTGTCTTTACCTCTCTATAGCCCCAGTCCCCTAATACAGTGCCTCTTAATAAATGTTTTTTGGCTGAATGAATAAATGACAGAATGAATGCATGCCTGGTGCAATTCAAGAAACAGTTAAAATATGATATATGCATTATTTATTCATTCACTTATTTTTTTGTTATGAACATTTATCAGGTGCTCATAATGAACCAAGTACCATGCTAGCTAATGAGGAAGACAAAAAAAATCGTACGTCACAGGGGACGTAATCAGAGATGTGATAGGAGAGAAAGACATGACCCAAGTGGCCCAAGAGAAGAGAAAGGGAAAAAAACCTAAGTACAGTCATAACAAACTGCATGGTTTCAAACTGATACCCTGGTATGGGGGATGAAGGAGATGCTTTTAAATTCCATCCCTGGAAAGAAAGCCAATGTCCTGCTGGGAGGCAGAGGACTAACTCAGACACAAGGGGCCTTCATATGCTTCTCATCTGTGGGTCTGAAAGCTGTAAAACTCTCATTTCAGAAGCATTTATTAATATCTGGATTGAGGGCAAAGATCAAAGGGTTGTGGGACCACAGGTTGGCAATTCCTCAGACCATTAGGAAAACAGTGGACTGTCATGGTGTTTAGTTTAGGAGTTTCACTTTGATAGGATCCCTTAACCCCATGTAAATTGGCCCCCTACTTCAGAACCCGAGGTCATTTTCTTTGTGGTTGTTTTGTCTTAACTACAGGGATTCCTGAGGAGGTTTAAGCCACACAGTTTCAAAGGCACAGTGTTACTTGAAATTCGGTTCAACACAGTTAAAGAACAGATTGCCATCCCAAAAGGATTTCTAGCTATCACGAACAAAAGAATGGAACTTAACCAGGAAAAAGCTGGGGGGAAAACAGGACACGTGGTCATCCCAGCCTGGTGGGAGCTCCTACAAAGGATGCAATGTTAAAAATAGAATCAACAAACATTCACACGGAGATGGTATCTAGAAACAGCACAAAGACTGATGGCATCCCTCCCCTGAAAGGACCTTAAAGGAGGAAGCTACAGACCACAGGCATGCATATATACAGCAAGGCATGCGGATTAATGCTTTAAAGGAAAAAAAAAATTTTAAAGGACTTCAGTCTTGCTATTTCACCTACATTCAATGTCTTTGGTTAACAAGTAGGAAGTAGCATGGAATATTCAAAGAACAGAGAATGGTTAGTGAAAGATGAGCAGAATATTCTCTGACCTTAGGGAAACTGACTCCTGGTTTAGGCTTCCCCTGAGGCAGTTGGCCCCATGGCTTGACAGACCCACTGTCCTTGCAGAATTCACTAAGCAGGAGGCCCACATTAACCAGTCCTAACGGTCAGAAGTCCCGGGTTTCACTCCCAGGTTTCAACTGACAAGGTTAAGTGAAATGGATGAATCCATTTAGGATTCAGGTACCTTAGAATTTAGAATCCCAAATCCCAGAATCACCACACACCCCTAAACTCCAGAATTATCTACTTTCTGAGACTGCCAGATCTTCAACCTAATTCCCAGAATGGGGCTACAGGTCCTAACTCTCCTTTTAGGAGTTGGAGGGAGAGGAGGTGCCAGGCAAGGGTGAGGTGGTCATGTGTGTACCTGCCGGAATCACTGAGTCTCTGAAAGACAGAAGCATGTCCAGGTATAGTTCTTTTTAGCTAGACCAAAAGAAAAAGGGAATCCAGGGCTGGCTGAGGCAGAATTTATCTTGCCATTCCATAAATGTTCTTGTCATGAGCCTTCTTAAACTTCCTCAAGTATATAAACCATGCTTTCTTGTTTAATTTTATAATTAGGTCTTTCAATTCTGTACCTCCTTGCCTCAGTGAAAAAGAATATGGTAATAAAAAAGCTGCTTGGGGGCACCTGGGTGGCACAGTCAGTTAGGCGGCCAACTCTTGGATTCGGGTCTGGTCGTGATCTCAGGGTCGTGAGATCGAGCCCTGAGTCAAGCTCCATGCTCAGTGTGGAGTCTGCTTGAGATTCTCTCTCATCGCCCCCCCCCCGGGCCCCCGTCTTGTACATTTTCTCTCTCTCTCTCTCAAAAAAGTAAATCTTTAAAAAAAATAAATGGATGTGTGCTTATAAAGGACAAAGACTGCTTTCTTTGGTGAATCATCATATACAGTCAGGTGTTTATTACTTTGGATTGGAGTTTCTCAAACTGTGAGTTATGTCTCATTAATGATTCCTAAAATGGCTTAAGAAATCAATTTTTTTAATGGAATGGAGTGGAGTGCAATGGAATGGAATAGAATGGAAAAGAAAATATCAGAATATATCACATGTTGTCAGGTTATTATTTGTTGAAACTTGTACCATAGTGGAGGCTAGGATTTGGCTTTCAAAGATAAAGAACAAAAAACAAACAAACAAAAACACCCTATTCTGAGTAATGTCAACTTGACATTTAGAAAAATATAAATGCACTATTCATACAACTCATATTACTTGGAATTCTTCACTGCATTACAATGATTCAGAACCATTTTAATTTTAATTAGACAAAATCCCATACCCTTTACAATTTAGTCTCAAGAAAAAGGATATTAATAGAATGGGTTGGGCCTTTACTACAATAACATTCCTCCTCCCTTAAAGCTTGCAGTGACACCAACAGCTTGAGGGAGGGGTAAATCCACCATGGAAAACCACCGAATTCCTAAATGCCTAAAGAAATCTCCTCCAAAGACAAGGCAGACTGAACCAATAAATCGCAGAAACTGACCCGATGAACTGTACGAGTGTTTGTACTAATATTTCAAAATAACTTTTAAAAGTTACAGTAGAAAATATATCTACGACCAAAAAAACCAGATTTTAAAATAATATCAAGGTAGGTTTCAAAAAACCTTCATGTGTGCTATCACATTTAATAAGAAAATGCCTGGCCTTTGATTCAATGAGGCAAACTCCATTTCTCAGAGTGGCAGTAATATGTCATGATAAAAAAACCAAAACAAACAAACAAAAAAACCCTTTACTTCAGTAATTTTCTTAATCACTATTCACCCTTGATTGCTGTAAAATTTATTTCACCCTTAAAAAATATCATGCAAATAAATTTTAAATACAAATCCAATCTTTACTTAATAAAGTCCTTTCCGTATAATTTACTCTTTCTAAATCCTTGGTCAATCAATTTTGCTTTAAGACATAATTTGCTTTAACTAAGACATAACTATTCTGAGTGGGCCCTTTAAATTGATTCTGTTATACTGCTAAATTAAAAGTCAGTGTATTTTTCAAGTAAATATGATCCAAGCTTATTGATAAAGATGGAGTAAACTTTAAGTCATTTAAAAATAGCTAAAACCATGAAAGTAAATGGCTTTTTAGTATCTATTTAAGCTTTACCTTTCTCTCCTTCTTTATGCTTTTGTCAAAACTATGGCATTAAAATCTCAATCTCTCTCTCCCTCTCCTTCCCTGAACAGTACCATATATATAATAGGTACCTGAGAAAAAAAATATTTTCTGAATGGAAAAATTACACAGGACACATTAAACTTATTCTAGTAGCCAATTATAGCCAAACTTATTTATTAAATTTCATTCCCTAATGCAAGCTCTTATTAGCTATATAATTTATCTCCTTCAATCAACAGAAAGCCATCAATCCAAACCTTCAGTACTACATCCACTCAACTGGCAGCTTGCTGTCTTGGTTAAGCTGTGTGTCGACTATTACACAAGGAATTACGGAACATTTAAAGCTAGAAATTCAACCATTAAAATCTTAAAAAAAAAAAAAAAAATTAGACCCAACAGCTTTTTCTAACTCTCTCTTCTCCAAGGGTTACATACGATTCTAAACATTCCTCCCACAAAAATTGAAACCACTCCCAATTACCCCCAAAATATAATGATGAAAAATTGAATTTTGTTGCTTTCCCAGGAACAACTGACAAGGCTAGTGGGTATAGAAAATAATAAGAAACACCAACCATCCCACCATCCTTGTCAATTCCCCTCCACATTCATCCTAATCCCAGGCCACTTGCTCCCAAATAATTATCTAAATCTTCAGCCAAAAGGAGGAAGATCAAGTATTAAGCAACAAACAGGAATTAATCAGATTTCTCTCTCCTGTAATACACCACCTGCCACAGGTTGAAAGGAGAATTCTCTGGGCCAATTTCCAAAGATGTCACTATAAATTAAACATACTCTCATAACTTTTTACCTCACTGTGGTTTAGAACCCAAATCAATAGCTTGCAAAATTTCGAAGAAACTGAGAGGGGGGAAAAAAAACTTGTTTCATTTTATGTCTACTGTAAGTGTTTAAAAATGTCTTAAAGTATAGAAACTATGAAGAACCAGCAACACACAAAAAGCCATTATCTGCTTGTAGATTTTTCTTTCTGTGGTTCACTTCTCATCTGCAGTCCTCGGGATGGCTTGTAAATCACTGGGTCTAAAATCATGCCAAAATTCCCACACCCACATACAAGTACAATGCACTCAGGAACAGAGAATAATTTTTATTAGCTTAATCCAAACATATATGAAAAGATAAGTCTGCTACAAAATTCAGTAATTCATTCACTTACTCACATATGTATGTATGTAGCACCTGCTATATGTCAAACCCTCTGTGGGAGGATTATGTGGCAAAGATTTGTCTCCGCCCTCAGAGCTTGTAATCAGGTGGAGGACAAAAGAACAGATAGAAATAATTAGAGTTCAAGGTCAAATGTTGTATATGCCATCAGAATGACATAAACAAAATATTCTAGGATTCAAGAAGAGGCAAATTATCACTAGTTTATGTGGTCATGCAAGGCTTTTTAGAGATCCAATTTAAATGGGGTCTTGAAGGGAGAATAGCATTTTGAAAAGCAGAGATGAATGGGTAATTTGAGAAATGAGAAGACAGAGAGCACCGACATTTCCCAGAACGCTAGTGTGTATGCGGACACTGTGCTGAGTTTTCATTTATAATAGCTTGTAATTCCTTTTCAATGGGGAAACACAATGGGATTCAGCTGTAAGATCTGGAGGGGAAACAAAACAGTAGGGAAGATGGGGTGGGAGCAAATGTTGCATGCCTCCAATTCTGAGCCAGAAAATCTGGACTCTACCAGAGAGAAAAGTAAAATAGAATATTACCAGCTATGCTTCTGAAGGACCAAAAAGAAGAAAGAAAAGAAAAAAAAAAAAAAAGGAAGAAAGAAGGGTGGGTCACATACTGCTATCGATGACTGGCACAGAGAATTGCTAAGCACATTTTCTATTTTTTGTGACTGTTATGTGGTACCCTTTATATTTATATTACATAAAAAATATCAGGATTTGAAAGGGTCCTACAAGATCATTTATTTCACCTTCTACCCAATTGCATAAATCCCTTTACATCATCCAGGAAAAATCCTCTGGCCAGTCTCAGTGCTTACACAATGGGCAACTTTACACTGAGCCGCTGCTATGTGTCAAGCCCTCTGACATAGGAGGTTACATTTCTCAGCTGCTTTGAGAGGGTAGGAACCATTTCCTTAAACTAAAGTCTTCCTACAGCTTGGTCCTTCCGTCCTCAATCTAGAAGAACACAGGACATTTTTCCATCTAAGACATGCTTTCTTCACATTGTAACAACTATAAAATCAGAAGGAGCCTTGCCATTAATTGTGTCATCATATTAATTGGCAGCAATTTTTCTTAGTGGTGAACAAAATAATGATGTATCTTATAATCACTGGTCTCTCCAATGCAATAAAACAAATCAGATAATAATGTCTTATACAGGTTTGGCCTAACCCCTCTTCATGGGCTAATCTCTTCTGTGACAAATGTCCTCAAAAGCAGAGGTGACAAGTATAGGCGCTGGACACTGGGGGTCCCACAGCAGTCCCCCATGTACTAAGTGGTTGACCTTGACCCAAGTGACCCTCCTTTGTACTTCAGTTCTTTCATTTGCAAAATGGGACTAAGAAAAAGACCTGCCTCCCAGACTTTTTACGTGTCCATTACATGGAATAACACATGTAAAAATCCTCTGCGTGGGGTTTGGCACACAATCAACATTCAGTAAATTGTTACCCATTATCATCAACTATCTCTAGACTACATCATTCCTTCCCTATAATCACCCTCCATAAGACAAGGTTTCTAAAACTTGCCCACTTCTGGATCCACTCCAGTTTGTCAACATCCTCCTAAAAAATCTTCTGTCCAGAAAGGAACATGGTATGTTCTCAGTGGTTCAGAAATACAGGAGGACAATTATTGCCCTTACTCTTGACATTGAATATAGAGCAAGGGCTACTGCCTGTTTAGTAGAGTTGAAATAGAGTGACCAAGAAAGCATCTGTCAAAGAATTTTACAAATTACATATTCGGGTAACACATGTGAAAACCGAGTCGGAACACCAGAATGGCAGAATATGGGAGCACCTGGGGTGGCTCAGCCGTTGAGCAAAGTGACTCCTGGTTCTAACTCAGGTCATGATCTCAGGATCCTGGGACTGAACCCCGTGTCGGGCTCCGTGCTCAGCACGAAGTCTGCTTGAGATTCTCTCCCTCTCTCTCTCTCCCTCTCCCCCTGTTTGCACTCTTTCCCTCTCTCTCACTCGCTCTCAAATAAATCAATAAATAAAATCTTTAAAGAGAGAGAGCAAATGGCAGAATACTGTACCAGAAGAGGACCTGACTGGTTCCTGACTTCAAACAGATTAGAAAAGCTCATCACATGCCCGGATTCTGAGAGGAGACACCACAGCACCCCTGTCCCTACCCAACTCTACCACGGCTGCCTGCTCTGCAGAAAGCTGGTGGTACCAGCAGCAGCTCCTGCAAGGGCCACTCTGTACATCCCCAACTAGGGCCTCTGGGATTTGGGAAACAATCAGTCATGGCACGGACTCTGGCAACCTCTCAAACGGCAAAAGAAGCTACCTCCCACCTGTTAAGTAGGAAGCACAAAATTATACCCCAAAAGGAGTATAATTTTGTCCTGGTGCCCGTGCTGGCTACCAGAAATCCTACCGATAAGCCTATCGTGCGGGTGAGGGTTCATCTATAATAAACAATTGTCATGGGAAACAAAAACAAAAACAAAAACATTATTAATCCCCAAAGCAAGGCAGGCTGCCACAAAAAAAAAAAAAAAAAAAGGTTTCTGGTTCCAAGAACCGGTAATCCCAATGGCAGGCACTCCCACTGGTTCTTTGCAGAGAGGTTTCATCAAGACTACCATTTTTGAAATATAAAGAACAATCTGTGGAAAAGAAAGAGCATAGGAAAAGGGCAATATCTAAGTCTACCCTTAGAATGTTGGAGAATGGAATTTCTCTTATTTAACCAAAACTGAGAGGGAGCTGGGGAAAGTATCACATTAAGGAATTCAGCAGTAGGCCGGTACTTTCGGTAGCCAGGTGTGACAAAATAGTAAGTGTATTACGGACTAACAGTGATAATTCAAAGTTTCCCTGAAAAATATATTAATAAAATCAAGGCCACACAACTAAGAGGACCAATAAAGATGCAGTGAAAGGACAGTGAGGTCCCTGACTGAGAAGGAACAAAGAGATGGCGGAGGCTGGGGAGTGAATCGAGAGCAAGACAGCCGAGCTACTCACAAGAGTGACTGATGTGATAGGCCATGGGCAGCACTGAATAGAGAGAGTATGTTAGCTGGGGAAAGAGCAGAGGAATAAAGGGACCATGAGAGGCTCCAACCAAGATACAAGTTTTGCTAAGACCCAGTTTAGAGACAAAGTAAAATATAGTATCCCTACTCAAGCACCTTGCGGTTAAGATGGGGGAAAACAGGCCCAAGCGACTTGCCTTCAGGCTCTGAAGCTAAAGCACCAACTAAGCCAAGATTGGACACCATAGTTCCCAAGTCCAAATTCACTGCTCTTCCCTCTCAAAAGCTGTTATGGAGTCCAAGAATAAACACTAACGCAGCTGGAATTCTCTCCAGAAAAATCAAGGGTTAAAATGCATGGTTCCAATGAAGGATAAAAGGAGGTCAGTTAGAAAAACCAACCAGTACAAGGCTCTGTACTCTCCCCGAGCACAAGAAACTCTGAAATGTAGACACGTTGGTGCCACTACCCCCCACCTCCCTCACTGGACACTGTCACCCACTCTGATGCAGCAATGTGCAGACCACACCAGAGCCCATGGACCCAGCTCCTACATGTTTGCTCTACAGTGTCGCAGTATGTTCCACAGAGAACATACCTTTTGAGATGAAATTCTGAAGGTGAATTTCTGGGGTTTTGTGTCCTTCCTTAAGATTAATTTCAGATTGGGGCACTGGGTGGCTCAGTCAGTTAAGTGTCTGGCTTTAGCTCAGGTTATGATCCCAGGGTCCTGGGATAGAGCCCGGGGTTGGGCTCCCTCCTCAGCGGGCACCCTGCTTCTCCCTCTCCCTCTGCCCCTCCCCACTGCTGGTATGCTTTCTCAAATAAATAAATAAATAAATAAATAAATAAATAAATATTGATTTTTAGATTTTCTAGTCAGTTTATTTTTTCATGGAAATAAAACACAAATATTAAGTATTTTAAGTTGTTGTGAGTTCTGAAAAAACATGTAGAAATGGAATATTGAGGTTTTATTCAATGTACCTACTCCTCCACCAACAAAAATAAAAAACTAAGCTCAAAATCATCTTACCTGATGCATTATAAAACAAAACAAAACAAGGCAGAGACAAACACACATGGAAGGATTGTTTTTGTCTTGCCTTTCAGTCTCTCTTATAGCAGCTCTGCACAAATCTCAGAGAAACAAGGCTTTGGGAGAATTCCTTTTAAGTCCTGTTGGCATCCTTCCAATGCACAAAGCCACATGAGGCAAATGGTCGGGATATATATTCAGACCTTGTATTGCTACCTGACCTTGGGCAGAAAGAGCACATGCTTGTATACCTGGTTTTCAGGAGGCTCTACAACTGGTGAAGAAATCTAGTCCTTCCTAAATGCCCTGTCTTCCTCCAAACTCCCCTAAGAGTCTCCTCATGACTATTCCCAACCCTGAATGGCATCGCCAGAACGAACAAACCCAGCTTCCCTGTCACCCCCTGCGAGGAAGCACCCTGCATCATCAATCACCAAGGTACTGCCTCACAGATCCCAGCTCAGATACAACAGCTTTATTTGCAAAGCTCAGAGGTTCTCCGAATTTTTTATATTCAATTCCTTCAAAAATCCTAAATGCCACCACAATCCTCTACTATTAAGGTCAGAAAAAAGTCTATAGACTCTAAAAGATACAATCTGTGATGGTCAGTTTCCTTTGTCAGCGTGGCTAGGCTCTAGTACCCAGTTATTCCACCAAACACTACCCTAGATACTGCTGTGAAGGTGTCTTGTAGATGTGGTTAACATCTAACAAGCGGGTGACTTTAGTTTAAGACAAATCATTCTTGCTAATGTGGGGAGGGCCTCATCCAATCAGTTGAAAGGCCTTCAAAGCAAACACAGAGGTTTCCCTGAAGAAATTCTGCCCCCAGATTGTGCCATCAACTGCTGCCCAAAGGTTTCCTTTATATATATATATATATATATATATATATATATATATATGGGATATAATATGAATAGAATATATATAGAATCTCCTACCAGTTCTGTTTCTCTGGAGAGCCCCAATTACTGATACATAATCCAGTTCCCTATGCGCATCACTACAGACCTTCTAAAATGACGGTGGCAAATGCAAATGCCAACGGGGGCTGGGCAGGTGACGTCACTGGGCGGAGTGGCTGTGAGACAACAGAGGGCCCTGACCGGGCTGCCTCAGTGTCCGGGAGACATAAGGGGATGCTAGGAACTACATTCCACTGGGAACATTTCTACCAAGAGGGGACAGCAGTGTTACCAATGGAGAACCAGGGTCACTGCATGTTCTGCTTCTTCAAGAGAAGCCAGTAATACATGCTTTGAAATGTAACCCTCACCCAATTCTTAAGTACAGGTAACTAATTCAAATTTAAGAATTCTAGTCATCTGAGCCTATGGAAATCAAATAAAGGGAGTCTGTGAGCCAGAAGGTAGAGAAGAGAACAGGCTCTGCAGGCATAACTCACTTAGTCCTGCAAACAACCCCACAGGCAGGTACTATTCTTACGCCCCTTGTGCAGACAACCAAACTGTAGCACAGGAGATTAAATAAGTCCCACAAGGCCACGTGGCGAGTAAATGGGCTGCCAGGACCCCAGCCCTGGCAGAGGACAAAGCTGCAGACAACCCTGCTTACCTGCGTCTAGTGTCCTCATACTGAAAAGCTTGAGGCTCTTCGTTTTCTTTTCTGTATGTTGTATGAAGCTTGTAAAGGCAATCATGGAAACTACAGTAGAGAAAACGTGACACAGCAAACGAGGCATGGGGAAGGTCTCACCCACGGAGAAGAGCCAACTAGTCAACTGCTGCCTCCCTCCTTTACCTTTCAACTCTGAAGGTGCACTACCCGGTCAGGAAAACGAATCACTAGTGCATCTCCAGCGAAGAGCCTGGCAGGGCTTTGGCATGATCCTTATTTTCTAAGTGTTAAATTCAACACTTTAGTCATTGAAAAAGTTTAGAAAATGAAACAGTGAGCCACTGAGTGCCTACCATTCAGTTTGAAAAATTAAATGTCCCAAGTACAACAGACAGCTCACATACATTCCTGACCACTCAGAGAAGCAGCCGGGAGCCTGAATTTTCTGAGTGATTGTTCACACGTACGTGCCAGTGTTTACACTGTTACCTCACATGCACATAAAACATCTAGTGCTGCGCTGCATGCTCTCACCCCGAGTGTATACACCCTTCCTCAACTTCATTTTACTTCCTCAACATGGTGCCTTTGACGTTTATTTCTACTATGACGTAACATTCCCTCACATAAATATTACACAGGGTATTTATCTATTTGCTTGTTATTATTTACTTTGCATTATGCACCACACAACCAGGCAAATTCTTACACAGCTCTTCCTGTGCACAAAGGTGAGGCTTTCTCTGAGGGTGGATAAGCAGGGGTTCTATAAGATGTTAACATTTGGGAAAGTGGAATGAATGAGAGACGGGAGAGGATTCTGTACAGTTTTTGAAAACTTTCTGTAATTCTAAAATTAGTTCAAAATAAAAAGTTTTAAAGAAAGAAAAAGGACACGTCCTTGGGGCCACTCAAAGTAATTCCCAGGGCGCCCAGGTGGCTCAGTTGGTTAAGCATCTGACTCTCGATTTCGGCTCAGGTCATGATCTCATGGGTTGTGAGATCGAGCCCAGCATCAGGCTTCGTGCTAGGCATGGAGCCTGCTTGGGATTCTCTCTCTCCCTCTGCCCCTCCTCCTTCCCTCTCTCTCTTTAAAAAAAAAAAAAGGCACTTGCCCCTGGGACTGCAAAGCTTTGGGCTAAATACCAGGCACAGAAGAGGCCTCCAGAGCCAGTGGCAACAGAAAGAGGCTTGCTCCTGAGCACCCAATCCCAGAAATGTCACAACACTGCCAGAACACGGCTGTTTAGAGCGATTCAAATACCGGAGCTTACATATGGTCAAGTATGGATAAGTAAAATCAAAGTAATTTTCTTGAAAATTTATAAACCAAGACAGGAAGGAGTTTTTTGGGTTTTTTTTTTTTTAGATTTTATTTATTTGTCAGAGCGAGTGCGTGCACAAACAGGTGGAGTGGCGGGCAGCAGGTGAAGCAGGCTCCCCGCTGAGCAAGGAGCCCAACTCAGGACTCACTCATAGGACCCTGGGATCATGACCCGAGTCGAAGGCAGATGCTTAATGGACTGAGCCACCCAGGCATCCCAAGAAGGAGTTATTCAAATTGAAAAGACAGCAAAGATTCATTAGAGTCAAAAAGTCTCCCAAGCCATAGCACCTCTATCCAGTACATGAAATGACTTGTCTTTTACGTTAGGTCTAAATTGAATGCGATATATTGTTCCATTCTGTGCATTTGGCAACACATCTAAAAGTCTGAGACCCCATAAACTATCAGGAACAAAAACTCTCTGAGTACAAACATCTCTTCTTTCCAACCAGTCAGATATCCTATGCAATGAGAAAACTGCGTTTCTGTAAAGGCCCAGCGACTGGGAGTGAGGAGAGCTACACAGGCCAAACCCAAGCCCAGCCATCTCTCGGAAGCCTGCCAGGACTAACCTCATCTGAACCACATCACTCATCTCCTCCTCTCTCCCTCTGGACTGCCACATTCCCTTTGGCCTCAATCATTTAGCACTTGTACATGTTTTGATTGGGATCATCTGTAAGTCCCTGTTGTGTTTTCTCTTCCTACACTGATTGTAAACATCTCAAGGCATTATGTCAATCCATCAACAAGGGCAATTGCCAGAATAGAGCACCAAGAAGCTGCAGTGGAAAAGGGGATAAGGCATAGTTTCTAGTAAGATCTCTGCAAACACAACCTAAGGATGTTACAGTCTTTTGGGGGACTTAGTTTCTTCATCTTTCCTCAGTTTCTAAGACAGTTTCCTCCCATTAAATTCTATGTGTAAATCACTCAAACATTTCACTTCCCTCTATTGACAGTTTATTAAGTGCAATTTACATGAACCATGGGAGATACAATCTTTGCCAGTAAGAAACATCTGATTATTTTATTGCATATTTTGGTATCTCCCACAACATAAGTAGCCCACTATCAACCAAAGACTACCTAACAAATGTTGGTTAAAGTAACAAAGTGAAAAAGCCAGTAGCTGGGGAATAAAAGCCGCAGTGGATCCATTATCTAGTGTGTTTTCTCTATCTAGCTCTTCAGTCATGGCCCACTCAGGAACAGGGTGACATTTTAGCACCATATGGCTCAGCGAGGATCCAAAGGCCACAGCAGAATCTGCCAGGCCATTTGGCATTTCCTACATTTGCCCATGAGGATGGCACCAGGACCCCAGCTCACAGCCGCAGCCTGAGTCAGGTCTAGGAGAACCGGGGTCTCCCCAGGATGCCAGGTCAGCAAGTAGCCAGGGCAGGGGCCACGGAGTTTTGTGGTTCAGCATCCTGTCGCCAAAACTAATCATCTAGTGCTCATTTTACGCAAATTTCTGGCATGGCTGAGAAAATACACTGGCGGTTTTGTTTACCTTCCATCAGAGGTATCCCGTAATCACATTCTACACCAACACGCCATACCTCTGAAGCATGTTGCAGTAGGCTCGCTCTCCTTGGGATGCCTGAAAACATCAAGGAACCTATCAGGACAGGGAGAGCACAAAGGTGTTCCCATCCCAAAATGACCTCCTTTTCCATAGGCCTGGATTTCATCGTTAGAGATCTTTTTCCTACTAGGTTATGAAACACCTCTTGCTTGTTAAAACTTTTTAAAGTGGTACGCTTTATAAGCTATAAACTCAGAATTTCTCTTGTGCCTCTGTAAGGGCAGCTCCCTATGTGATGGAACAAGATTTACATGGAGAAAAGGAGGGAAGCAGAAGGTACCAGGGCTGGGACTGGGCACCGTGGGAAGGGATAAAGGTAGCAGCACCAGAGAGAAGAGGGAACACGCAGCAGTAAAGCCCTGCAGAAAGGCACAGCAAGGGTGCATCGAAGACATTGGCCTACTCAAGGTCTGTAATGAGGGCATTTGATAAACATAAGTATTTGGAGTTAGGCCGTGATCACTGAACCACATCCTTAAGCAATACTTGGCTTTAACTGGCCATGTCTCATTACTCCAGGCCCTAAAATCCCTCTTAAATAACATACACACACACACATACACATATGCACTAATAAACTCCCATACTAGACCTAAGATTGGTTTGGCTCACATAAAACAGAGCCACACGCAAGCATATGTTGTTCAGGAAAAGGGCCTTGGGGCTTGCAATAACGCAATGCTATCTATGTGGAGACACAATAGAAGTCTTCCCAGTTTATAGTGCCAAAACTGGCTATTCGGGGGATGAGATATTCCAGACGGGCTTACCATTCCTCATTTAATAAAATTCATCTATATAAAAACCTAACAGGGTCATTAAACAGGATTTTTATACTTCCTTCAGGCTCACCTAATTCCATCCTTTCTCTAGTAACCTTTGCATTCCACTAGGCATACATAAACTCTAGGGATGATTTTAGAAACATGATTTGCATGGAAATGTTTATACTCATCTGACTTCTCCTCTAAAATCAGAAGTCCAGGTCACAACTTAAACAAGTCACAGAACTTGTTAACTGGAAGAAAAAAAAATAAAAATGATGCAGGGAGGCTACGAGATCAAGTATGTAAAGATTAATTTATGATAATTATTCCATGTCATCTAACTTCTCTTGAATTGCATACTTTGTTAGAATGTGCACAAATGTTTATTTCCAATATAGAAAATGAGAGAAATAGAAGTTATAACATTCTAATAGGATAAAATGTGCCTCCCACAGCCAGAAGCCCACAGAGCAAATCCAAAGATCCAACATATAAAATCACAATGGGGCAGAGCATATCAAATACCTATAACATAGACCAGTCTTGGTAGCAGAAACCCAAGGTGACTTTATACATGGATTCAGCTTTGGGAAGTGGCTGGACCTTAAATGCTTTGCCAGACTTTGTGAAATAAGGCTTTTTTTTTTAAGGCTGGCATGGGAAGGAGTATCAAAATCTCCAGTTCAAGGCTACAGAGGTCCTGAGAGCTCATCCTGCAAAGGGTTAGCCCGGGCTTTCCTTAATAAACTGGTAAAACCTGATCACCCCTGCCTCTTGGTCACCATGACTTTGGGAGTGCCAAATAAAAGGCAGGAATTACAGCACCTCCTAAGTTGTTTTATTGTCCGTGTGACAAAAAACTTTGATACAGAAAGAATATTTGACAATCAATGTTCTTAACAGGCTTACGTATTCCTTCATCCCATCTGATTTTTGTTATTGATTTGTGGTTAAGGCTTTGTGATAATTTAGCTAAGTTTAACATTATCCAAAATTTTAACATTTTCTCTAAAGAAAGGATACAATAGGGAAACCAAAATGCAAATAAAAATGATCTTCCAAATATTTAAGAGACTTTCTTAAAAGCCTTTTATAAACACATCTACCTACAATGGCATGTGACTAAGATATACTATTTATTTATTAAAGCAGAATCCTTAGTAACATGCAAGTTTGTTATATTAGATCTAGTTATTAAAAGTATTTGAAGGTTTTATATATATATATGTATATATATATATATATATATATACACACACACACACACAATCTTGTCCCTAATTCAGATTACCCTCAATCTGAATTGTGTTTTCATTAGAAACATACACATGTAAGCAGTAAGTTGTTGGTTTTTTAGAGACTATAATCCACATAAATCCAACCATTCATTAAAACTGTCTTTCCTAAATGGTAAGTAAAACATGTTTTGGGGGTCTCAAGGCAATCCAAACCCAGGTTCTCCTATTTCCAGAATAAATAATTTTTTAAATTCCCTAGACCTAGTATTTCAGCATAGCTATTTACAGATATATCAGTGTATGCTTATCACTTTTTTTTAAGATTTTATTTATTCATTTGAGACACAGAGATACAGAGAGAGAAAGCATGAGCAGGGAGAGAGGCAGAGGGAGAAGCAGGCTCCTCGCTGAGCCAGGAGCCCGATGTGGGGCTCGATCCCATGACCCTGGGATCATGACCTGAGCTGAAGGCAGACGCTTAACCATCTGAGCCACCCAGGAGCCCCATCAGTGTATGCTTATCACTTTAAATTCTATTCTGCATCCACTTTCCCTGTAATATTTCCCTTGTGGCTTAACAAAGACTCAACATTCTGTTACTAGATATTTTACCTAAAAATATTTTCTCCTGCACCGGTTTTTACCCTTTGCCCAACACCTCCAAATCCTTAAAGATAGGCACTACTTCCTACAAGCCCAGAGTCTGCCTACTTCCCTCTAATCAATATAAAATGTGGACACACCACATCATAACATTCTGGCAACAACTTGAACTAAAATCAGGGAGTTATCTGGGAAGTAAGGGAGCCTTCACAAGAAAGCCCTGAGTCATGAAAGGTCCATAGTGAATTCAAGTAATTGAAGACACGGGTAAAGAATCCATCCTTAACTACATAGGAACAGTTCTCAGGAACAAAAGTAGATTCTGATAAGGAGAAGCTTCCATCAGAAGGAGACTGGAAAGCCTCAATTTAATTACTTCCCCATCTCCTTATTATTCCACCCGATGTACTATTTCCCCAACTCATTTCACAGCCTCTACCGGCTCTCCCCTCAGGCCTCATATTACCACTCTGCCCAAGCACACCCTCTCCGCCGCTCCTCCCCACTCCCAGGGCTGCAAGTCCTCTGCTCTCTGTGTCTTGCTTTCACGGAAGCCAACTCTCCAATAAACAGTCGCTGGATCAACACCTCTCACTGGAAGTCTACACAGACAGCATTGTACTGAAGAGGCAGAAAAGCTGAAGAGAGTCTCCTCCTCTAAGATGTATCAACCACAGATAATACAGCCGAAAAATTTCTGTTGCCAGAGTCAAAAATATAGAAAAGATGCCAGCGACGCAATAGATACCGAACCTTTCGAAGTCCACATCTCAGCTGTCCAGAGCACAGGCAAGGGGACATGGTGGGGAAGAAAACAGAAGAATGGCTGAGAACTGGAACAAACATAGAGGCAAAGGACCGGAAAACAGGGTTCTTAACTTTTAGTACTCTGGACCCCAGCTGACAATCTGGGGAAGCCTACTGACTTCATCTCAGAATAATGTTTTTAAGGGGCGCCTGGGTGGCTCAGATGGTTAAGCGTCTGCCTTCGGCTCAGGTCATGATCCCAGGGTCCTGGGATGGAGTCCCGCATCAGGCTCCCTGCTCCTTGGGAGCCTGCTTCTCCCTCTGCTTCTCTCTCTTTCTCTCTCCCTCTCTCTCTCCCTCTGTCTCTCATGAATAAATAAATAAAATATTAAAAAAAAAGAATAATGTTTTTAAAAGCATAAAAGACAGGATTACAAAGGAACACAAGTATACTGAAATACAGTTATCGAAATGTTAAAAAAAAACAAAATTTTTTTTTAAAGATTTTATTTATTTGACAGAGACACAGCGAGAGAGGGAGAGGGAACACAAGCAGGGGGAGTGGGAGAGGGAGAAACAGGCTCTCTGCTGAGCAGGGAGCCCGACGTGGGGCTCGATCCCAGGACCCTGGGATCATGACCCAAGCTGAAGGCAGACGTTTAATGACTGAGCCACCCAGGCGCCCCCCCAAAAAAACAAATTGATGTAGTTGTATTTATGCTTATTAACACACTGTATAACAGGATCTAGTGGCATATTTTACAGGTGTTACAATTTCAAATGTTAAATACTAACCTGATTTGGTGTCTATATTCATAACCGAAGGAAATGTTAAATTTCAGCTAGGGATTCGTGAAAATGAGGACCCCCCTCCCATTCAAGTGCAGAGACCCTGGAATTTTGTTCATAGGCTCCCTGGTTACAAAATCCCTGCCACAGTTATTTTTCCTGGATTCTAAAACAGTTGAGGCTTCTTACAGGAATTACCTCTAAATTCATGTCAATGCAAATCCAGGGTCAAATTCAATTCAGTGATGATGGGACACACAGCTACTGGACCTAAGGGGTAACTAATTCCTGTGTTTTGGGGATGCAAGGAAGCCTCTGTGGACCTGAAGTCCAATTCCCTGGGGCCAAGGGGAAGGCTCTGGATACCGCACATGGGGCTCTCGCTTTCAATGGATAGGTGAAGCATCACCCCATTCCCAGACACTGATTTTATACTTCTCAGAGTACAGATTCAGCACACTTCTGTGGACCCATGAATCATGCTTCCTTTTTCAAAGACAATCAAGTTTTTTTTTTTCATTGCAACATTAATCAAATAAAGCCTTATTGGGGGAGGGGTGACAACATTCAACAGATCCACTGATTTTAAGACATGTATAATTTTCAGACATTAAAGTGTGTACAGAGAGGTAGAATAACTCAGAATTGGATAAAAAAAATATAAGTGACTTCATGTTATTATGAGGATCTGAAGTATCACGCTTAGGTTGAAATGAAGACATTCATTTCATCAGTGAAATATATCCAGTTTCAAAATATTTGCCCTCAGATTTCATGCATTCATGGAATCTATCAGATAATTGATTTAACCAATGTTGGACTGTATTGTCTTCTGCAGAAACATACCAATCAGCTCAGCAGATACCCATGACTAATCAGTTTTCAGTATTTAATTATTTAACAAACATTTACATAATGCCAGGCATTATTCTGAACACTTTATAAATGTGAACTTGGTTAATTTTCAAGACAAGCCCAGGAGGTAGTAGCTAATATTCTCATTTTACAATGAGTCAACTGAGGTACACAAACGTGGAATGGCTAGCTTGAGATTGCACAACCACTAAGTTGCAGAGCATGCTTCGACCCAAACAGTTTGGCTGCTGGGGCCAGGTTCTTGACTGAGCTCTACTGCTTTGTCTTGCTCTGTTCCTGATTATTGGAACATCACTTAATCAATTTTTTTCAAAGTCTTAATATGTGCTAATTGCTAACACATCTCTTTTTGGCATGTGGATACAGAGACTCTCCATGGGAATTTTTCATGCCAATCAGCAGGGACTTAGGAATCCTTAATATATATGGAATAAGATATGATGTGGATGTAAGACCATTACCAGGCTCTGCAAGAGAGTGTCAATGCCATCCCTTTGTCACAATAGATTCTTAGCTTCCCACTTGAATACACTATCTCTACGTTCAAGCACTGAGCCCACTGGCTCTTTTTGGCAAGTGGAGCTTTCAGAGTACAAATTCAAAGCATGTATGATAACTTTTCTGTTACCACGCCAACATGGGTCCTAATAACCCCTCTGCCTGTGAGAATCTAGGTCTTCTTAAAGACTCTGTAGAAAAAAAAAAAAAAAAGAAATTTAAAAGAAAGAGAGAGAACGGTATAAAAAAATATACAATGTGGGGCGCCTGGGTGGCTCAGATGGTTAAGCGTCTGCCTTCGGCTCAGGTCATGATCTCAGGGTCCTAGGATCGAGCCCTGCATCAGGCTCCCTGCTTGGCGGGGAGCCTGCTTCTCCCTCTCCCTCTGCTGTTCCCCCTGCTTGTGCTCTCTCGCTCTCTCTGTCAAATAAATAAATAAAATCTTTAAAAAAATAAAAATATACAATGTAACCTCATTTTACAGAAGATAAAAGAAGCCTATCTAAGAGAAAATCAACTATTCAATCCTGGACAGAACAGAAGTTCACATAAGCTGTGAAAAGAAACCTAGCCCTCATTAGGAGATACTATTTTTGATATGTCTACTTTCTGGCCTCGGTACATCCGGAAGAAGGATGAAAGCTATTGGTAAAGAAAACAGAATGAGCTTCCAGGCCAAGCCACCTGATCTGCTGCATTCATCAACAGGCAAGTACTCAAAGGCTTCTGAAACACGCCCTAAGGGCAGCCCCCAGGCGAGGCTTCTGGGCCAGGTTCAACCACCGCATACTCCGCTGATGGGGAGGCTGGAGGACAGAGGACAGCTGCTGACATTTACTCAACATTTACCCTGGACCAAAACAAGGTGTGAAGTGCTTCACAGGCACATCTCTCATGCTCACAAAAGCACTTTGTTTGTTATTATTCTCCAACATTTTAGAAAAGAAAATGTGGACTTAGAGAAGTTGAATAATTTCCATAAAAATAACAAAACGAGTAGGAGTCTAAGTCTGGATTTGAACATAGGTTATACTCCAAAGCTTTGAAACACTTCCCTGCCTGAGGAATTTCTCCTCCTAAGACCCTAACATTACCTTTATAACCAAGCATTTTCCCAAAATGTCCATCACATGTTACAATTGCAGTGGTAAATGCATATTGTTTTATTATAGTTGGCAGAAATATCAGGGGACAAATTACCCAGTGACTTCAGGGTAATTTATGGGTAAAGAGTCTCAATTGACTCAATTATTTTTACTTCACGAAGGAGTCCCTCTCCACGGGCACCCAGTTCCAGCCTCTTTGAGCCATGTGGCTCTCAGCCTGCACCCCTCACCTGAGAGCCAGAACCTTGCCTCATCTTGCTTTTCCCCCCTTATGTAGCACTGTGAATTATTTCCTTCAACGACAGAAACAAAGCCCACCATTTCAACAGCAAGTCATCCCTGCTCCCCATGCAAGCCAACCTCCAGATGTTGGACCGTGGAGCAGCTTAGTTGTCACTCCCTGCTCTTCCCTGAGGTGCTTTTCCAACATCTGCTCAGCTCACCTCTCTCAGCACTTGCTCCCAGTTTCTGATACAGCTCCAAGTCTTCTGCTCTCAGCCCCAGCACGACTTCCCCAGGACTGCCGAAGTCCCCAAGTGTGACGACAGCCCCTCCTCAGGGCTTCCAAACATTCAGACACCATCTCCTAGCCACTTCCTTCTAAAACATTAGCAAGACCGGCAGCCACCTCCACGACTTAATTACAGGGGGACTGGGGATGCTGACAGACTCGGCAAGGTTCATTTGTTTCAGTCACACATACCCCCTCAAGAATGATCGTTCAGAGCTAGTGGGGGGGTGGGGAACACTGCTTCCCTATCTCCACGAAGCACAACACATCTCAAGTAAGTGACATTCAACTCTGCGGAGAGTAACTTCATTCTGCATACTTTTATTTACACCTGGGGCCAATTCCTAGGACAGGTGACGCAACCCCCTTCTTTGGAGCAGTTTTACAACAGGAAAGACGTGTACCCACAACTAGGACAGTGTAGTGGCTAAAGCCGGGGGCTGCAGCACCTGACCCTGAGTCAGCAGCCGAGACGCAGTAGCTACATTAGCCTCTCTCCACCGCAGCTTCCTCATGTGTATGACCATCATGATATCTACCTTAGAAGATTGTAGGGGGCGAATAAAATAATGTAAGGCACTTACTCGAAATCCAGCAGCTATTATTTAGCAGTAAAAAGGGGAATGACTCAACAGCGTAGCTACTATACTGCAACTGTCACCCAGCTTCGGTGGGAAAGACAGCTGCATAAGGATCCACTTGATTTTCAGTTCCATGGGCAGGCAGGCACATTCAAGATTCAGATGGACACCCCTCTGTCTGGAGCTCATCATCAGTATGCATCTCTGAGTCATACACTGTACTGGAGCATCCTTTCCCGAATCCCATATTCATGCTGAGGTTAAATCCAGCAAACGTGAAGTTGTATTACTGAGTCACTGAATGCTTTTCTTACAAAGAGTTTGGCTGCTTTTGTTTTTATCCGATGAATGTCTTTTTCCAATAATGAGGGAAGTTCAGCAAGAAGTAGAGAGATAGAGGACAAAAAGGTATAATTTAACATAAAGGTTTCTGTGACCCAACAACCTACACAAATCTATTATTGAAAAGGTACCTGTGTCTGGCTAGAGATTCAGCGTGATGGGCAGAAACAGCAATCACACACAAATACAGAATGAAGAACCACCTATCGTTAACTAGAGCACCAAAGTGCTAATTTTTAGAAAATGAACTCCAGCTGATTCAAGCTAAAATGCAATTACTAGATGCCTAGTTGCATCTGAGACAGAAAAACTAAAATCCATTAAAAGGCATACAAAGGAATAATAAATGCTATTTTCTCAAATGCTCTATTTATATAAAGGCACATGCTCAACTTTAATTTAAAAAAAAAAGCTCAAGAAAAAATAACTCTTCCATTTACTATGTAACAAGCTCAGAAAATGGACAATAAGACCATTCCATGACAGAGGATTAGCATTTAATAAACTTGTATAAATATAAGCAATAAACAGTTTCGGCACAGCTGGCTTCTGAACACTTCAATATTAACAAACAGACTTAATATTCTTGATTTACTACAGATTTTCCCATCAAATGAAACAGTCATGGTGATGATAATTGGCCCCACATGCCACACAGCATGTCTCCTAAAGACACAGCTCGGTAGTGTGACGGGGTACAAGTCACAGATTCCAACAGGAAGGCAACATGTGCAGCATTCCTTAGGTTCTGTTTCCTCCATTCAACTAAAAATAAAGAAAAGGGGTATATGCCCTCCTAATGACCCTGTCACAGATTTTAAATCACACACACAGAAAAAAACTCTCCTCCCCCACTCAAAACATACCAAAGACTGGACTCTTAGGACTTTCACGGTTTACAGCCACCAAGCTAAAGGACATGTCTCAAGTCCTTGAGTAAAATAGGAAAACATTCACATTTATTCAAATGAAGATCCTGTGAGGGTAAATGTCTATGATATAATAAGATTTTAAACATATTTTTGTGTTTAACCATTTCAAAAACGTGACACAACTAGGATCAGTGATCACACAAGATACCAGTATCAGTCTCAATAGTAATATAAAGACTACAGAGTTTGGAATGACAGATGGGAAATATTTATCTTATAGTCTTTATACCCCAACAGTATTTTACAATGAACTGTATTTACCTTTGCACAATGTAGCACAATAAATTCTTAGACTTAGGCCTTTGTTACCATGACCATGTACTAACTTATTGAGTTTTTAAATAATTCGCTTTACAACAAAGGAAAACCAGTGTGAATCAATAAAATGAGACCATTTTAAAACTGCATTTAATCAAAACAAAAAATCTAAAAGCCACAGCGCTTTTAGCAAAACTTTGGCAAATAAAGCAGACATTAAATTTAGCTCAGCTTCCACCAGTTGCTAAATTTTGATTTGTTTTAGCTTTCAGGTTAAAGTTTCTAC
The DNA here is from genome assembly GCF_003265705.2 of Callorhinus ursinus. Lineage (NCBI taxonomy): Eukaryota > Metazoa > Chordata > Mammalia > Carnivora > Otariidae > Callorhinus > Callorhinus ursinus. The sequence continues at coordinate 54,560,826 of NW_027397074.1, forward strand.
GAAGGGAGGAAGCTCCTACACTAAGAAGTCAGAAATAAAGTTTAGCAGATATGTTATTTGGAATTTATATTTAAAAAACGAGCAAGCAGTTCCCAGCTTACCAACTTAAGTTACTGGCTGTGTAAAATTTAGCTCTAAGTCAGTTTTTGAGAGCATCTTCAGATCCTAGCACATATGTTTCTCTATCAGCTGAGCCATTTTACGGGTTAATTTAGTTTGGTGGACCATTCCGGGAACCAACCCATTATTTATAACATTATTCCAACTGCAAAGTCAATTGCCAGTTCCAATATAGAATGTGGGATGTGTGTGAAGGACACATTGTCCTAGCAAAACAAAGAGATCACCCTCCAATTTCTACCAACCCCAGTTATTGAACCACCAAGCAATGTGTACAAGGCAGCAGACTAGGTCCTTCACAGGACTGAAAGCAAGAGCATTTCAGTGGTATCGGCATCTAGGCTAAAAACTAGCAATGATAAAAATGAACCATTGTGATACAGATGACAAACCTGTCAAACTAATCTAATGATGTGGCATATTTTTAATATATATATTTTTTCTAGGTAAAAATATATATTTTTTTAATATATATATATATATTTTTTTAGGTTAAAAAAAATAAGGAACCTTTACTTAGGTCAGGTAAGTGACAGTACACCTGAAGAAAGTACAGGTTTGAGAATGAGAGTAGCCACCCATCAAGAGTCTGCTGCTTCCCCAGCTAAGGGGGACATCTCCATACTGCTTGGATATGGTTTGAACGACTCTTTTGTCTTCGCACTTGCTTTCTGAAATGCAGATTAATATGAAATCATTGTAGACAATGATGGTCTACATTTGTCACAACGTCCTTCTAGACTTAACTAGTAAAAGTGTTAGATAACTTCCCCTTTCATGAATAAAGATAGCAGCTGATACATAGAGTATTGTCTACTATATATCAAGACAACTGTTCTCGGGTAAAGAAGTGCTAAGACGGAGACTGGTATTTATTCCTCCATGAGATAAAGACTGTCTCATCTCCCAGGAATATTGGCTCAGGGTGAACGAGTTCATAAAAGGAAGACAGCTCATGGCACCAGGATTCCTCCTCCTCAAACAAAGTATTTTTCATCATGTCAATCATATCACTACTGACCCTCTATTAAGAACAAGATCCTTCACTGTCAGCCCAAGTCAGAGATGCAGAACAGCAGAGAGCGCGCTGGGAGAGCTAGGCCTCGGGCAATACCTTTCTGTTGCTCTGATTTCAAAAAAGGTTCAGACAAGAGGGGACCCAGGAAAGGACGCCATGCTAACACGTGCACAGAACTGGTGGTCTCCCAGGCACTACCATATCCGTGAGTTCATTCAAGTCGCCAGTGTCGCTGACAAGCAAGGCAGATGGCATTATTCCAATTTATTGACAGAGAAATGGATAAGGAAATTGAAAAAGCTCAGAAAGGTCACACAGCTTTTTTAGAGATCCACAGGAAAGTACTTTTTCCTTTTACAACGCTGCCTCACTGTGCAAAATGACCTCCTTTGTCCTACTACTTCTAAATACCATAATAATAAAATATGCAGACAGTAAGTTGCAAGTCCTTTTACATATCCCCCCCCAAAAAAGTCCTTTAAAAAGTCTATTCCCTGTGTCAAAAAAATTTTCCTGAAGACAGCTTACTAAGGATTTTAATGTTAATATGTTCAAAATTCACCAAAGTACATCCTGAATTTCAATTTTCACTAATTCCTCCCCATTTTGGTTTACCCTTCCCCAACTAATTTAAGACTCGCTGCTGAGAAAATATTAATTGAATTTAAAATAATAATTTGTACCTGGCAGATCAACGGTTTGGAACTTATGCAAACAAACAAATCACTACCCTTCTCATTGTCTAATCTATTTTTTAAAAAATGTTTTTGAGGTAATATTCCATATCAACAAGTATGATGGTTAGGATGCAATCCCCAACCAGTGGATTATGCAAATCTTCTCTTTCAGTCAGGAGGCCCCAGACTATGGACAGTGTAGATTCCAGAGTTCAGAAAGATATGAGGGTCTGAGTGGCTAAGAATGAGTATAAGTCAAAGTCCCAAAGAAGTATTTATACGTTTATTAGTGATTCTGTTAAGACAGTGGACAGGAGCCTGTAAGGACTTTCCCAGAGGCGGCCTCCAGACCAGTATGGTGCAACAGAACTTTATGTGATGGAAATGCTCTATCTGTACTATCCAATGTGTAACTACCAAGTGCTTGAAATGTGGTAGTGTGGCCAAGAAACTGAATCCTAACTTTTATTTAAATTTATTGAGATTTAAATGTAAAGAGCCACAGGTAGACAGCCCAGCTCTAGAGTAATGACATCACTCCACACAAAAATCATAGCCTAGTTTTTTGTTCACAGGGTTCATGGACCCTGGGGCGCCTAGATGTAACAAAAAGAACACAGGCTTTGGAGGCTAAGAGACCAGGGTCTCTTACAAGCTGCACAACCTTGAAGCAAGGTAACTTCATTGAGACTCCGCACCTTCATCTATAATGGGGATCTCACCGACATCTTCTTGGGACGGCTGGGAAGAAAGGGGTTCCCTCTCACACTGTCTAGCACAGGAGCTAGAAAACGTTAGTCTCGCTCCCTTCCATCTTTCTCCATCCTCTCACTCCAAAAGAACTGTACCAGGCAATTATGAGCTACTTCATCAACAACCTATAAAAATGTCTGAGTTTCTTCGAAGTGAGGTAATTAAGAAAAAAGAAAATTACACCCGAGCTTACATTTTAACTTGGCAAAGATTTCATGCAAAGAATTATAAGCTGCACTCATTTTTTAATATTTGGTTAATTACAACCACACTTTATAAATGAGCCAGAAAGCTAAAGCATGTTCTTCTCTTATCTCACAAAGCATGACATTCTATAACAGAGACTATAAAAACCATATAAAATTGTTTAAATGTTACTTTATATGATGTTGTTTTCACAAACAGCAGATATGGAGACTATATTACTGTGTAGGGGGAGAACCATCCAGCATTGTTCTACTTCTTAATAAATGTTTGACGGTAAAATAGAGCTAATTATAGAGAACAAACTGATGGTTACCAGAGAGGAGGTGGGGGAGGGGGGTTTGTTCAGTAGGTGATGAGGATTAAGGAGTAGACTTGTCGGGATGAGCACCAAGTAATATATAAAGTGTGAACCACTGTATTATATACCTGAAACTAATATTATATTGTATGTCAAGCAACTGTAATTAAAATAAAAAGTCGGTGCACCTGAGTGGCTCAGTCAGTTAAGCATCTGACTCCTAGGGCTCAAGTCATGATCTCAGGGTCATGAAATCAAGAGTCTGCTTGAGATTCTCTCCTGTTCCCTCTCCCTCTCCCTTCCCCTCTGCCCCCTCCTTGCTTACGTTCTTTCAAAAATAAATCTTTAAGATAAAAACTTAAAAAAATAAAGAGTTCAAGATTACTGACATCCCTAATTATGTATTTGACTAGAGAGATTATCCTTAATTATATATTTGACTAGAGAGATTGTTTAAAGACTATTCACACACACACACACACACACACACACACACACACGCAATTCAAGAGAGTCAATGCAATTTTATTTATAAAGAAAATGGACAACAATCTTAACATTCCATTACAGTGGAGTTATGTAAGCAAAGACACATTCACTCAATGGAATTTCATGTTGCCATTAAAACATGTATTAAGAACTCATAGTGAGGGGCGCCTGAGTGGCTCAGTCGGTTGAGCATCTGACTCCTGATTTTGGCTCAGATTGTGAACTCAGGGTCCTGAGATCCAGCCCTCTGTCAGGCTCCAAGCTCAGTGGGAGTCTGCTTGAGATTTTCTCTCTCCCTCTCCCTCTGCCCCTCCCCCCACTCACATGCACGTGCACTCTCTTTCTCAAATAAATCTTAAAAAATTTATAGTGAGCCATTTTCACTAGGAGATAGAGCAACATATACATTCTTCCCCTCACACTTTTCTCCTATCTCCCTAGATTTGCCAAAATGACTGTTTGACTTTTATATTGGGAGGCTGGGCACAAATGTTTTTTAAAGTTATTCACTGTGGTTGAACCCGTCATCTTTATTTCCCATCATTTGAGACAAGAGCTCAAACCACAATACCTCAAATGTGTTTTGTCCCCCAGCAGCCTGGCAACCAGACAATGAGAGTAACTACAGAGTGCCCGTCCACCCCTCCTTGCGGCAGCCACTGGAGACATCATCTTCTCTTCCCTGCCCCGAATGATGGCATTCGAGGTTCTGTACCAGTTGCTGGCTTACTCTCCAGAGGTAAGAACATTTTAAGGCTGAACAAGCACCCTCTGGTAGCAACTACACACCTAAGTAATCTGCTTGATTTTTAAACTATGAAGTCTGTGGTCAAATAATTTTTGGGGATGATTATTTGAAGGAAAAACACTACAGCAGCGCAGAGAACAGAACCACTAGCACAGCCTGGGTTGCTAAGGAACACCTGGCTCCAGAACTTAGGTGTGAATGAAAGTTCTCCAGGCAAGGAAGGAAGGGAGGGATTTTCCAGGGGGAGGACCAGTCAGCACAAAGGTGAAGATGTCATGGTACAAAGAACTGTGGGATAATTTCTGCTCAGGTTAAAGTACAGTGAGGAGATCTTGAAAATGCAGACAAGATCTAGACCGTGAAAATGTCTTGCAAGCCATTCTAAAGAATTTGGACTTGATCCCATGTGACCAACAACAACATGATTCATCACCAAGAAGGATTCCTTTGACTATAGTGGGGAGGATGAGCTGGGGGAGCGGTAAGCCTGTTGAGGCGGGACACTTAGGTTGTGATTTCAATAGCTGAAGAAGGAAATGAGTCTTAAGCTAAATTAATAACATTGGGGATACAGAAGAAAGGGAAGATTTGAGAGGTACCTCAACAAGAGCATCCACAGCATTTGATGAACTGATGGATTAGAGAGAAAAGGAAGGGGGAGAAAGAGAGGCATGCAGGCCAACAGGATTCCTAATTAATTTTTTCTGTGTCATAGACCATTTTTGCAGCCTGTTGAGGCCCAGAAATGTGTCTCAAAATGTTAAGTACATAAAATAAAATACAGTTAAAAGGGAACTATTAACACCGACACACAGTTCAGTTCTGCCGATGGAAGCCCTAAGAGCCTATGGCTCTCAGCCTTTAGTCTTTATCAGAATCACTAAGAAGGGCTTGTTAAAACAGATTGCTGGGTCACACCTCCAAATTCCCAGATGATGCTGCTGATGCTGGTCTCAGGAACGCACTTAGGAAGAACTGGACCAGAGTGATGCCCGAGTTCCTAGCTAGAAACCTGGGTGGACTTGGTTCTACTGACAGGTTTGCTTACCTCTGTACCCCAGTGCCTATGACTTAAGACATAGTATGAATTCAATAAATAGTTTGTGGACAAATGAAGTAGGAATACAGATACAATAGTGAATTTAGTACTTAATATGCTTGGGTAAGTTATACCTTTGTTTTTGTTATGTTTTGGTAATCTTTGGGACTCCCAAAGACAACGGATTACACTCTTTTGATCTAATTTACAAGTTTCTGTAAGATCTTCAGGTGACCAGTGATATTCCTCTATATGAATAAATATGTACAGCATGCATTTATGTTTCAAAATAACACCTGGCCAATCTGTTAAAATGCTGAATCCTATTTATTCATATATAAATCTATTAAGGCTAACAGTGTCAAATCCTGAAAATTTCTAAGAAACTATCACTTTTCATAAAGTCGGTGAAGTCCAAAGGTTTGCCCAGTAAAAGTCTATAAGGAATCTTTTGTAATAAATGGCTGAAAATGATCTTTAATTAGCATCTCAATAGTTTAGTTATAAAAGGATGTTTCTCTAACTCCTGACAGGGCTTTAAAAATCGTATGTTTCCATAACTATTTTTTTTTTAAAGATTTTATTTATTTGACACAAAGAGAGAGACAGCTAGAGAGGGAACACAAGCAGGGGGAGTGAGAGGGGGAGAAGCAGGCTTCCAAGGAGCAGGGAGCCCGACATAGGGCTCAATCCCAGGACCCTGGGATCATGACCTGAGCCGAAGGCAGACGCTTAAAGACTGAGCCACCCAGGCGCCCCTCCATAACTATTTAAAATAGTCCTGGTTTATTCTCCTTCACTATAACCATGGTGCAAGGTTTGATTTAAGGTAAGATTCAGCCCAGCTTCATTTAAGTTACTATAAACCCACTGAAAGAATCTCATTACTGATTTCAATATGTATTGGTAAAGTAACCTGATCTGTGCTAGATGCTGTGGAAGACGTTGCAGAAGCCAAAGATTTGAGCCAGCCACAATTTAACTCTTTGAGTACAACCAAAGCCCTTTGATATTCTACCTATCAGTATATCACCACAAACGTGCCCTTCTCAGAAGCATGTTATCTTCTCTTATCCTTCCAAGTCTATACCATTCTACAGATTATATAACCCACCATGACTGGGGCTATCCCTTTTTCCTTCCCTCTCTCTTTCATATTAACATTTCTTCCCATCACCCCTGTCCAAGGACTCACCAGGTAGACCTCTGCAATAGCCCCTTAACCCTTCTCCTCAGCCCCAGTAGCTCCCAGTTGTATGCCCACCACGCAGCCTCTATCATTTGGTCCTACCCTCCAACATGTTCTTGGCCCAACCAAGATCCTTGGTCTAGCACCAAGGTCCTCCATCATTTGATCCCAACCAGAGTTTCTGACCTATTTCCTTTCTGCTTCTCTAAACAAACTTCTCACTCCAGTCAAATTATCCTACTTCCTCTTCTCAAAACACGGCTTATACTTCCTTATTTCTTTTGCCCTGTTACCTCCCTGACAATGATGTCCTGTATCTGTCAAAGTCCCACCCATATGCTGAAATCCAGGGTGTATGACACCCTTCTCCCCCTAGAAGCCTTCCTTATCCCACTAAACAATCCTCCCTTCCCACTTACCACAAAATAAACGGTCACGTATTTTATTTAACAGTGCCCAACTTCTCTTCTTGGCCTGATTGAAGGCTTCTACATAACAAGAGCTGCTCCTCCCCTTTGCTAGCATCCATTTGTCCATCACAGGGCACTTGCATTCAGAGCAAATGCTCCATAAATGAGTCCAGGAGCCACATTCCCTGAGCCTCAGTTCATCTGCAAATGTAGGCTCCTGCTGCACCTCTCCCAAAGGGCTTTCATGAATATCAAACGAGATAATAAAATATTTCCTTTGAAGACACTCCACAGACTGAATTGGTGGGATAATATTGAATTGGAGAGGCAAATGTATATGCACACAGTACCAGAGAAGGAAACAAGACAGGGTGATCTCTAGCTCTAACACTGTTAGGACATCACGGGAATTCGGAGAGCAGACACCCCTCCCTGCAGGCTCCTCGAGATTACTGGGGAAAGTTTTCTCTGGGGAAAAGAATTCGAAGCAAGCCCGGAGGGAGGTGTAGGATCTCTACCAGTCAACTGAAAAGGAGCAGCTAACACAAAGGAGGCCTACCAGCCTGTCCGGTTTCTCTGAAAACTACCTTAATCTCCTAGTAAACCATCAAGAATCCGAACATGGTAGTCAGAGGTTACTTAGAAATCTTCTAAACAGCACTGGGTGGTCTCCCTGAACAGGCACAGTCATGGCCCCAGCCCCAGGTCAGGGGCCAAGGCAGGAAAGAAAACAGAATGCTTCTTCAGTGGGGAACAATAAACTTGTTAAACTTTAGCTTTCCGTACATTTATCTTTCTAAACAAATTGCTTGTACTTGGCTGTAGCCTCTATTAAAGAACCTATCATTGCATTCATCAGCTTATATTTCACCACTCTTTCCTGAGAATGCAGGCTTGGCAAGTATTTTCACACACTACCACGGACCCTGCATCCTGTAAGGCCAGACCCAAGGCCCCCCATCAGGGTCACCACGGGGACCCTCCACTTCCTGTACTCTGATACACACACGTCACTCATCTGTGCAGGTACACAGAAAGAATTAACAACAAAAGGGAGTCTTACCATTTTAATAATTAAAAACTGGCCCTGAAAGCCGACACATACAGAAAAGGCTGATCAGTGGCACATTTCCCATTGTTTCCTTTCCTGTTATGATGGCTACCTGGCAACGGACAGTTACTCTTCAAATATACCCCATACACACATATCTCTAGAATACTGAACGCATTTATTATGACCCATGTAAATCCAATATAGGAGAAAAGGCTGAGAAGAGACTTCTGTGAACTAGTGAATTTGCTGGGCTTGTTTAGAAAACTGAATGGGACATGAGCCTGTTGTAGAATCCAATTCTTGAACCGTGCCATCTAACCTGATACATAACAGCAGAGAACAATCTGGCTAGGCACGCAGGAACAGAAAGGAAAGCTAAATACATCTTTCATGTCTGGCATGGAAAATCTAATGGAAGGCTCTATTTCCTATAAATTCTAATTAGACTAGAAAGGGTTATCAGAGGATTGTGCCTTGATCCCAGGACCTGTCTTTATCATAGTATCAACCTGTGAAGCACAAAAGCGGCTTATTAATTCTACATTCGAATTTCACGCAGCAAAGCCTTTTACGGTAAAACAAAATGCGGTCCATGCTGACTGTCTAGAGAGATTGGGCTAATTTATGTGATATAAGTGATGCTTTATTTATGGGAGAAAGTAGGTTTAGCTCTCCTGGGCATAACAACTTCAGCTCTGGAACAATCTCTCTGGACCACTTAAGCAATATCAATAGTTCACTTATGACATTTACACATCTTGGTTAATGTGGCATAAGAAAACTAGAGAGCCTTTATGCCAAGAATTTCTTTCCACTGTGACTGTAGGTAAACAATGACTAAAAGCCTTCATCCTGAGCATCCTAACTAAAGAGTATTCTGAACTCACAGTTGCTATCCCCCATCCAGACTGGTTTCAACTTTCCTCTTAAGATTTGGAGGACAGAAATGGAGTACATCATTACTATTATGGTGGCTAAAAAGCTAGTGAAGAAAAGGTCCCATTTCCATTACAGAATAAGTAATAAAAATTTGATTAAAAAAATGATAGTGTAAGTAGTTTTTTTTTTTTTTAAGTGCACAATTTTTATTCTGCATGTTTCCAAAGAGAGCAAGTAACTTCAAAGTGTGAAACCTCATTTATCTGGCATGGAGAGAACAGAGCTCTGGAGGAGTGGTTTCCTGAATAACAAACACTCTGCCATTCATTTCCCTGGAGTGGAAGTCTCTCTCCTGCCAACATTCCTCCCCTAGAAAACTCCCCCTCCTCCCCTCTGTGTACTCTGGTGGGACTGTCACTCAGGAGAACACAGCCCCCTTGCCTCAGAGGAAGCATGTGACCCAGACCGGACCAATCATAGCCCAAATCCTCCCAGATACAGTGGTGAGGCTATAAGCAAGCATGGGACCCAAGCAGGACCTGCAGCCTTTCACTTCGGGTTGTGGACAGTCACCGGGAGGCAGAGGGTCTCTTCTCTTCTTTGTCCAAAAGACCCAACCACACAGACATGGAGCAAAAGCAACAGAGTCCGAAGAAATTCCACGTGACCTCCTGAATACTGCTTGGCCCCAAGCCAGCCATACCTTTGAACTACTGGTTGCATGAGTCAACATTTTCCAGATGAGTTTTTATCACTTGCAAGAATTCTGATTCAGACAATGCCCAAATTTCATATCTGATTTAAAATTTACCCAATGTTACAGGAAACCTTCCCAAAACAAACTGAATGCTTCTCTACCTTAGTTTAGTTTAGGTTTTTTTTTTTTTTAAGCCATAGTAAACACAATTTAACCTTTTCTTATTGATCTAGTCACTTACATGGTAACAGATGATGTTCTCAAGCACTAGTGAATTATCCCGGGATACTTAACTCTTCACTAAAGAGGTCAACACTGCTTTGTAACAGATTTGTGTCTATTACACTGTAAACAACATAACACTGTCTGAGTGTGTTGGGGCCAAATGTGAATCTGTCCTCCCTTGTAGCAGGGGCTGCCTCTACTGCCCCATCCTAGAACAGGTGGGGTTTTTTCTAAACAAAAAACCCATTACCAAAGGGAAACAAATTAAGACATGCCAAGCAAGTTGATGTGCATAACTCATCACCCCAGCTCCTTTGTCTCACAAGAAAGAGCTTCACTCAAGTTACAATACAAACAAAAAGATGAGGGGTGGAGGAAACAGGAAGCGCATGCTACATATATGCACCCCCCCCAACATGGCCTCCCCCCAACCTCTCCACTTCCTCTGTTTCTCTGTACAACACGCTCCACTCTCATGGCTGCCCTGGCCCATGCCACCCTCTGTGGCATGCATCCTCTAAGGGCCACCCTCCCCTCTGGATTGTAAACTGCCTCTCTCACAACTAAGTGGCTTAATTTCTCAACTTCCCAAGCATACCTTCCTGGAAGAGGGATCTGACCTAGCTCTTCTTCTTGGACTGGCCAACATCATGGCAATGTCAGCCAAGGTCAGTCTCTGGGTTGGATGTCCACTCCTGGCACAATTAGTGGTAGTGAAAGAGAAGTCCCTTTTATTTACTTATTCAATATTTAATCATTTAATATTTAATCATTTAACATTTACATAGAGCTTAACAGAGGCAAGGCACTCCTCTAGTGTTTTACAAATATTCATTAATACTCATAATAAACAAATGAGGTGGTACAATTACACCCCATTATACAAATGAGGAAACTGAGGCATACATAAGTAAATAATTGCCCCAAGGTCCTGAGCAAGTGGATATAAGCTGAAGTTGTCTAGGCCCAGAATTTATACTCTTAACCACTATGCCATGGAAAAATTCATAATCAGTTAGGACTGCAAGGGACTGGGAAAGCCACCTTCTGAAATGAGTTTAGTACACATTTATCCATTCATTCCAATTTTTTGAGCATCTGTTATATGTGAGACACTTTTTAGTCTCTGAGGAGACAGCAACAAACACACAAAGATCCTACCTTGAAGAAGTCTATATTTTTTTTTTAAAGACTTATTTATTTATTGGAGAGAGAGAGAGAGCTCAGGCAGCAGGGAGAGGGAGAGAGAGTCTCAAGCAGACTCCACACAGAGTGCAGAGCCCAATAAGGGGCTCAATCTCATGACCCTTGAGATCACAACCTGAGCTGAAACCAAGAGTCAGAGGCTTAACCAACTGTGCCACCCAGGCGCCCCAGAAGCAGTTTATATTCTGATCACAGTAATATTACCCTGCACATTTTCACTTAGTGTTTTTGTAAATATATACTTTTTTTCTTTTTATAGTCTAAATATAGCCATATTAATAATACTTTTATTATTGTTTTACAGTCTATATATAACCATATTAATAAGGTATGCATTTGGTAGACTTCTTGAAAACGGAATAAATAACAATAATCACAGTTGTTCTCTAACCTGTCTGGATTACTAATTTCACCCTGTGCCAGGAACTCTACTAAATGTGCATTACTTCATTCACACAAATACACTCCAAGTCTATGTGCTCTATCTAAAATCAAACAGACGAATATCCATCTCACCTAACCAGACTTAGAATTGTCCAGAGAGCCTGACTCATGCTCAGTATTTACAATTAATTTAAAAAACCTTTCCAGAGCATCAAGTATGCCAGGCAGTGCGCTAAATGCATTACAAGTTTTACTTCATTTAATTCTCGTAGCCATCCTGAGGGGGGTACTATTAGTCCTTCACACAGATAAGGAAGCTAAGGCTCAAACACCCAGTAAGTGGCAAAGCCAGAATATAAACTCGGTTCTGCCTGAGCTCCACTATAGACTATTGGGGAAAGTGTCACTTATTGATGATAGACATGTTCTTAAAACCTCATGAGACACAGAACTATCCATTAAGGAGTACAAAATCTTCTAAGTACTAACATCAGTAGAAACTCTAATTAATACTAATATTAAGCAGAGTATCAACTTGGCTTTCAATCTACAACTACAAACAAAAACTGTCCACTACATGTCTCTAAAGTGGATTTCTTTCCCAGGGTTACAATAAACTCCAAAATGAGAACTACTACCCTATTCTCTTATCTGGATATTTAAATATCAAGTGCATTTCTTAACATGACATGAGGAAAAATCAAAAAGTTTGTATCTTTCTCTGAGAAACTGAATTAAGCATAAGGTTAAATTCTTTTTTTTTTTTTAAGATTTTATTTATTCATGAGAGACAGACAGAGAGCGAGGCAGAGACAGAGGGAGAAGCAGGCTCCCCGCTGAGCAGGGAGCCCGATGCAGGACTCAATCCCAAGAACGTGGGATCATGACCCGAGCTAAAGGCAGACGCTTAATCGGCTGAGCCACTCAGGTGCCCCAAGGTTAAATTCTGTTAGAAGTATACCAAGGTAAATGAGAGCATCTGGAAATCATTCAAAAACACAAAGATGACCAAACAAACTTAATCCTTAAACATCCTCTGCACCTTCCTCACCCTATTCTAAGCACTGGAATGCCTTGTGACCCCTCCCCTTGAAGTAAGTGCCACCTTCTGGGACCTGTGGCAGAGTCACAACCCACAGTATCACCACTGCTATTGAGGAGTAAGTCAACAGGCCACCCTTCCCTACCATTTCTGTCCTATCTTTTCTCTTTCCAAGAGGAAAATCACGTGCTAGGCAGCTGCTGCTTGTATCATGTCTATAAGTAGCAAAGAAAGTGAGAGCCCTTCAAACACCACTGTCCACTACCCAACGTGAACCAGGTATCTTGGGAAATGAAAAGGCATATGAGAAGCATAAGATGATCTGGCCAATAGAACTATGCCATTAGGGGCGCCTGGGTGGCTCAGTCGTTAAGGGTCTGCCTTCGGGCTCAGGTCATGATCCCAGGGTCCTGGGATCGAGCCCCGCATCAGGCTCCCTGCTCGGCGGGAAGCCTGCTTCTCCCTCTCCCACTCCTCCTGCTTGTGTTACTTCTCTAGTTGCCTCTCTCTCTCTGTGTTAAATAAATAAATAAAATCTTAAAAAAAAAAAAAAAAAAGAACTATGCCATTAAAGAGACAAAACAAACACTGCCAAGAATAAGTGTTTTGTTCTCCTAAGCAACTGCTCTGGAAGACTTTCATAATTTACTTTGGCCATACCTTGTTACTGAGATGCCTTCAGAGCCTACAGTTTATTTCAAATCAAAACCCTTATGAGTGGATTTGACTTTAAATTCAAATCACAATCCCCTCAAGAAAATGGTGTATAGCAACCCAGCTACAACTCTTAAAGTTGAAAAAAAAAAAAAAGTGTGACCTCCTAAGGCTGTAATAAATTCCTGTTTTCAGTAATGGCAGCATTCCTGAAAAACAGATTAAATATTTAAAGTAACTTCTCTTAGGTCCTAACAGTTACCTGGAAGAATAAATTCTGATAATTATATCTGTTATAAAATCTAATAGGTGAAATGGTTTAAATTTTTGAAGTTTCCCATCATACATACCTCCAATAGTTCTCCACTACAGAAGAACTCATTCGTGGACAAAAATTCAGTCAGCCTAATAGCCTAGAGCTGGACCAAAGTCCCAGGATCGCAGTTAAGAGCTGTTATTTTTCAGGTAACAAAACCAAGAACCCCGATCATTCATCGGCCTCCCCTTTTCAAGGTCTTCCAAGGAATTTTTTTGAAACTGATTTTGAAAAAACAAACTGAGGGTTCTAGAGGGGAGGGGGGTGGGGGGTGGGGGGATGGGTCAGCCTGGTGATGGGTATTAAAGAGGGCACATTCTGCGTGGAGCACTGGGTGTTATGCACAAACAATGAATCATGGAACACTACATCAAGAACTAATGATGTAATGTATGGTGATTTACATAACAATAAAAAGTTATTTAAAAAAATAAATAAATAAATGAAACTGATTTTGATGCCAGAAGAACCACCTCCATTTGCAAGTGAAACAGAGAAACAGACACAGGTGGTCAAGGAGCTAAATTGGCCAAGCTTCCGGCCAGTGGCCACATGGCCTGAATTCAGTCTTGGCCAAGGTTCCCAGTAACTTCCCAGTAACTTCCCAGTACACAGCTATCCAGTGGCCAGTCCCAACTTTACAAGAAAAGTACAGTCTTGTGAAAGACAACAAAAGGCATGGCCAAATAAATATTCACTTGATTATAGAATCTGCTAATGCAGATTAGCAGATTCTATATTATATTTTCTATAATTAGAAAACCAGCCTATTCATTTAAAACGCTCATGGCCACATAAACAACAGCAAACACAGCTAACTCTGGGGAGATGGGGCATATATACTCAAGGAATTTACTTTAAGATACCAATCATCAAAACTGTCCTACATCACTCTTATGGTTCATTTTAATGCCTCTGGGTCTTTTTACTATTTCCTCAATTGCTGGTTCAAATGCAACTTGAGTCAGCTTAAATTCAGTTAACTATGCTGGGCCTTGATTGTTTCTTCAGGGAAAAAAAAAAGAGGTATTATACTAAATAATCTCCAAGATCTTTTTAAGCTTCTTAATTTCATCACTATAAAATTAAAACTTCTTGTAGGACAGTAAGTATCTCACCAGGCTTTCCTCACCCTCCATACCTCACAACTGTCCTGCACCTTAAAACCTACTGACTTGGATGCATAATACAGTCACGATCATGATTCACCTAAATCAAAAGTAGAAAACTGTATGACTTTTGAATCATTGACTCCACCACACATCACATTTTCTGGCAGAAAAATACTATTATTCATGAGTACTTAAAAATACTCTCTCAGTTTGGAAATAAAAGGTATCTGGTATTTATTAGTAAAATATCAGGCACTGACAGGTTTAAAATGTCTTTACATATCAGATACATCATACTCCTACTGGTATCTGTGCTTTCACCTGGATGTATTGTTTGGAGCTGTATAAGTCAAAGTCTCTGGAGAAAGTGACTCTTCATTTTGGGCAAAATACCAGCATACATACAAAAATTTCCTTTATAAACAGTTAAGCAATACAAGGAATTAGGCAAGGTAAGTGCTGATGACCATAACTGATCACCGAGGGGGAGAATCAGGTACATCTGTTGTCCCAGTTTAAGTCAGGAGTCCATGAAAAATTGCAAGCTAAGCATGGCAATCCTAAGAAAAAAAAATCAGCACCCTGGGTGGTCCTTTCAAGAAGATACACATCCGTTTTATCACTATTGCTCCGGCGCTATAGTTTTCCAAACAAAATCAGTAGTTAACAAAGCTAAAAGGATGAAATTTTATAAACCAAAAATAAAATGCCAAGACTGCAGGATTAAGTGGAGAATTCTACAAACCAGGTATTTGCTCTTTTAATGGAAGCACTTTTGGTGGGCGAGGGGGGTGAGGGGGTTATAAATTATTCTGTGGTTGACTCCATGAGGAAATTTTTGAAATACATCTTGCTGATAGCTAATGTATGTAGAATTAGTCACAGGAGCCTCAATTATGCATTTGTGGACTGGCCACGCCTTTCTCTTGCAGCCTTTGATAAGAATTATGGCCTCTATTGGAAGGTACAAATCAAGACTGAGAGAAACAAAAACTTTTCTTTTTCAGCTGCAAAAATGGTCAGAGCTGACAAGAGAGGGGGGAGACAAATTACTTCTGTGATTCGCCAGCCAGAATTCAGGGCACTGGCCAGTGCCAGCACTGGGTAGAACTCACCTACAACAGGAACCCCGTAGAAGTATATTAATCTTAATAGGTAAACAACTCAAGAAGGTTTCACACACTCCATTTGTACTTTTTTCTGAAGCAGAGCTTCTTAGAGTTTTCAAGCAGCTGATTTATACACAACCACTGTAAGTTCAATTATTATAATCTCCATTCCCACAAGCAAAGCAGACATAGCAAATTACAAGGAGGCGAAGGGGCTACAAAGCAGCAAAGAAAATTATAAGTGACGATGTGACAACAAAATAGAGGAAGAAAGTATAAAAGGCAAGTAAAACATTCAAAAATCATATATATTTAGGGTTTATTGTACGAGTAAACTATACTTAACTCAATAGCTCCAACGACATCATTACATTCCAGAACAAGAATTGCTTTCATAATGATGACCTTGATTATTTACACAAAAGGTCAAGCTATATTTAGAATACTCTAAGAGGGAAAGGATATTTAACACCTTTTACAAATATTTTCTTAAGAAATATTCTTAACTAAGTACTAAAAGGGAAATCTCAGGCATCCAGAAAACCTAATAAAGTGCTCAAGTAATCTAAGAAATTTTAAAACCAGACTTTTAAAGCCAAATGCTCCCTATGAATAATTATCAAGATATTGAGATACACAGAAATATTGTCAGCTACTACCTCAGAGGATAGTATACACTCGGAAGCAGAACCACATGCGCTTAAAAGAGTGTTTTTCTAGCACAATGATCTAACCAGACACTACCTTGCAACCACTGCCATGCATTTAAAATGTGATTCATCAATATGAAAAATCCCTACAGTCAAAGCACACAGATGCACACACACACACACACACACACACACAGATACAGGTTAAAGGGACATGAACATAGATCAGACCTACTTCCACTAAACACCCACAACTTACTCTCCAGAGCATGGTAAATACCCTCAATTCTAAATATTAGAAAAACTTTCACAAGCAGTGCCTGACCCTCCTTTGCAGCACAGATATTTCAGGATGATCGCGCCTCAATGGCGTAAGCCTCTGCATTTTCTTATCACATTGGCAAGGCCGAATAGCTCACTTCTGATATTAATTTCCCCCTTAAATGGAAAAATAATTAACCCATTTCCCATGAAGAAATAACTAATGAATACAATTACAATCTGCTTCCCAGAACAAACTAGCTTTTGAAAAGAAAAACTATCTAAATGATAGTAATAAGAAAAATACTCTGACAATGTCTTCTTTTATTTCACTAAATATCATCCATGTAAATAAGGTGGGTTTTCCCCCTTTTTTATATCTAATGCTTTTTCCTTTATCTTTAACATAATATTTGATCCATGGAAAATCACATAATGTTAAATAACGTAAGGTAGAAAGCATAATGATGTAAGGGAACACAATCAATCAACCACAGGACCCCATAGCCCGAGCTTTCCCAAAAATGTGCATCTAACTAGGTACTCCCCTCCCTTTACCCTACGCCCCGGCCCTCCTAAAGGTGATTTCTTCACACCTCCATGGAAATGTTCTCCGTATTATTATAGCTGGAGAACATATCCCCAAATATGTCAAATGACTCTTCTGCTGCCTTATTCGTTTGCTGGGGCTGCCAAAACAAAATACCACAGAGTGGGTGGTTCAAACAACAGAAACTGATTTTCTCACAGTTCTGAAGGCTAGAAGCCCAAGCTCAAGGTGTTTGTAGCATTAGTTTCTTCTGAGGTTTCTCCTTAGCTTGCAGACAGCTGCCTTCTTGCTGTGTCCTACACATGGCTGTCCCTCTTTGAACTCATACCCCTGCTGTCTCTTTGTGTGTCTGAATTTCTTGTTATAAGGACACCAGTCAGATGGATTAGGGCCTACCTTAAAGGCCTCATTTTTTTTTTAATTTAAATTTTAGTTAGTTTACATACAGTGCAATATTGGTTTCGGGAGAAGTCAGTGATTCATCACTTACATACAACACCCAGTGCTCATCACAAGTGCCCCCCTTAGGGGCACCTGGGTGGCTCAGTCGTTAAGCATCTGCCTTCGGCTCAGGTCATGGTCCCACGGTCCTGGGATCAGACCCGCATCAAACTCCCTGCTCGGCGGGAAGCCTGCTTCTCCCTCTCCCACTCCCCCTGCTTGTGTTCCCTCTCTCTCTGTGTCTCTCTGTCAAATAAATAAAATCTTTGGGGGGGGGGGAACAAGTGCCCTCCTTAATCCCCATCACTCATCTAGCCCATCCCCCACCCACCTCCCTCCATCAACCCTCAGTTTGTTCTCTATCATTAAGAATCTCTTATAGCTTGTTTCCGTCTCTCCTCAAGGCCTCATTTTAACTTAACCACCACTTTAAAGGCTGTCTCCAAATGCAGTCCCATTCTAAGAAACTGAGAATTAGGACTTCAACATCTAAATTTCGGGGGAACACAATTCAACTCAAACACTGTCCAAATGAAATTTAAAGCAAATATTCCAGTAAGTTTCCAGTGATGTGAATTTTAGGATTCTTTATAGCAACTTAAAGAAAATGTCCTCCATCTAGAAGGCTAATATTCACTTGGCCAAACAGGAAATGTCCACAAAAAAAGAGAGAAACACTCCGAGAAAAAGAAAAGACAGAGGCTTTATCTCTTCGTGGGCTCACATTAATGTGCCAGACTCTCTCTTAGGTCCCGCACTGTCTTTGGAAGAAGTTTTCCCAAATTTCTGGGACGGCTTGTCCTCTCTCTCTAGTGAAAAGTGAACCATTAGAAGCACCTGATCTCAGATAAAGGTCAGGTATTCTTCATTTCCATTGTATGAAAAAAAAAAAAACAAGTGACTTTTAGATACTCACTGCCAGCATTAGAAACCGAGGTAAAAATCAGGGCAATTGCTCCTCTAAAGCCTAGACTACACTAATTGCCTAAAATTACAGTAATTCACATTTTCAAGTGTTTATCTTGTGTAACAGAGATAAATTCATTAGCTTGCAATCTATCATTAAGTGGAAAACCATAATACCAAATAGTAAATATTATATGATCCTGTTTTTTTTTTTTAAAGATTTTATTTATTTGAGAGAGAGAGAGAATGAGAGATAGAGAGCACGAGAGGGAAGAGGGTCAGAGGGAGAAGCAGACTCCCCGCTGAGCTGGGAGCCCGATGTGGGACTCGATCCCGGGACTCCAGGATCATGACCTGAGCTGAAGACAGTCGCTTAACCAACTGAGCCACCCAGGCGCCCATATATGATCCTGTTATTAAAAAGAATGCATCAAATACATTTTAAAAATGTAAAGACACAAAGGAAACACCGTGAAGAATAATAATAGTAGGTTACTTCGGATAATGGCATTATAGATGGATTTTGGTCGAAATTCCTTTACATTTTTTCCCACATTTTCAACCACGAAGAGTTAAATCTTATTTTCTGCTATACAGATGCGTAGGTAAAAATGACGGCCTGTCGTCCCAAAGGACCCCTATAGGTAGACCTTAGCCCAAAAGACATAGTCTCAGATATAAACAAAACCTGGGAACCAGAAAGAAGCTTAATTACCTCCTATGAGCCCTTCATGACAACCAGTCTGATCCCCTGGACATTTATCTTTCCCTGATACCAAAGACATCTGGCATGTCAACTGCTCAAAGGCCAACCGATGATTACCCAGAATCCAAGATAATCCCTCCGACATTCTGTACATTTCCCTGATTAATTTAGTGTCAGGTTTTACAGGCATTCTGTCCAAACACCAGGGAGTAAACAAACCGCTAAAATGCATGATCTCCCTTGTGCATTGTGTGAGAAAGAAACTGCACAAGGGATGGTGCCTCCCCAGCCCCCAATTCATAATGACTTTTCCATGTTTCAACACAACTGTTTCAACTCAAGGGAAGAAGGGAAATGTCACTTCCGGACAATAGACCTTGTTGGATTAGATTATTTTCCATTGTCTCTTTCTAAAGACTTAGAGGCCAGGCAGCTGTTTTGTAGGCAGCAGGTCCTCTTATCCCGGTTCCCAAAGGAATCATTTCCTAAAGAGATTAATAAAGGAGCAAAACAGAAGTGGCTTTGAAGCCTGCACCACTCTTTTCAAGGCAGTCGGCACTTAGTTCCAAAGGGTTCCACTGGGATCTCATGTGGCTTTCCGAACAGTTATTAGCTGGGCAATATTTAGGAATCACCTGCTCCTGAAGGCTCCCGCACACTCTGAACACAATACAAAGACCTGCTGGACACCGCAGTCATGGCCGTGCCGGCTGAAGCAAAGCTTGGAAATGCCCAAGGGCCGGCGCTGGCCCAGCAAAACCCCATGGCAAGACATTTCCAGGGGCAATTCCAAGTGGAAAATGGCCCCCAAGAAAGGCTACATGAGCCATAGTATGTTGGACAATGCAGTGACCAAAATAAGAGAGCAAATAGGGTATCTGTGCAGACTGACCACAGGGGGACTGGGCCCCAGCAGGTGTCCCACATGCATGTCTCCCAAGAGGGCCACTCTGGCCCTTCTAGTGCAGCCTTTTCTCCTTCCTCCTTACCTTTCCTCACCCCTCCCCACCACACACGGATTCCCTCTTGATTCTCCACCTGTGATCTGCCCAGCCTGGGCTTGCCAGGTGTGGTCTGAACCATGGCCAGGACCATGCCATCTGCCAACTCCCACCCTGACCAGCTGAAGACCTTCAACTTTTCGGTTGGCTCTGAGAATCTGTGGTGTCCCATCAGACATTAGTACACAGTCGGACCTGGCTCCTACTATCTAAACAAACTGTTCACACAAGCACACATAATCTGGAAAAGACTGCTGTGATCCTTGAAACACAACGTCTTCTGGCTTGATCTTTTCTCTCCCAATGGCTTTAGCGAGTCAGAAGCTTATCCAACTCACTGCTCAATTTAATGATGAGCTGCCGACCTTCCATCACAGAAATGCATGTGAGTGCCACCTTGCACAGAAGCCCAGGCTCACTGATGTTCACCTTTGTGTAGCAAAAGGACCCAAAACCTTCTCTTCACTATCACATCAGATCACACACACACACACACACACACACACACACACACACACACACACACCACATAGACATACCTCCATATATATGAAAGAAATCATGATTATAGGGAATAAAGGCAGACATTTAAATAATAAATTTTTATTACTATAATTAAAAGTTCTCACCACCACCTTAGGATAGAAGATGCTCCTCCAAACACCTTTCTTCATGTGGCCCCAAAAGGCTCCAGAGCCCTCCTGATTTTAGGGCTCTTTGTCCCTTCCATATTGTATTCCCGCATTAATGGTACCTGGTTCTCACTAGATGATGCTTTTTCTCCACATTTTCCCCAGTGTTTTTGCCTGCATGCCTACCAAAAGAATTACAACTATGCTTCCCCTCACACACGTTTAAGTTGACATCTAAAGTTTTTCATCTCAAATTTAAATAGTTACAGAGGATCTAATTGCCAAGGTATCATATAATGACATTTGAAAACTGAATTGTAACATGATTCTCTAAAGTGAATTCAACTAAATCAAAACATCAGAACTATTTGCTATCATTATTCATTAAAAAAAAAACTGAAAAAGCTCTTGAGAAACAGAAATTTCTGTTTGATTTTATAGTTCCATTCCAGTTCCCCCAGAGAATTTGGTCTCAGTGTAAAACATTTTTATGTTTGAAAGTTTTACTAACCATTCGAATGTATATCTCTGCAAATTAAGTATAAATACATATGCATAAATCACAGAAAAATGTTACATATGTGTAAATATCTTATGGTCACAAGAAACTTGAAAAATTTACATATATTTTATGGTCACAGGGTCTTTGTAGATTTACACACATGAAAACAAAAATGTGAATTTTTTAGTTTTCTTTGACCATAGGACTTTCATAATTTTTTTCATCTGGGTTTATATTATTAGCTGTATACAAATGATAAAAACACAAATAGTACATATCTTATAAATGATTATTAAAAATAAAAATTAGCTGCTTCAGAAATGCACCACTTAAGGATTGACAAATGAAATACTTTTTCTAGTTAAATCATGCATCTGTGGAAGAATATTGCTAAAATGAGACAGAATTCATCAATTTTATTTGTATCTGCCCCTCCTTTTATTAATCTAAAGGCTGAGAAAACTTGTTCACATAAATAACTACATGGAAATTTAAATATGTTGTAATAATGTTCCTCAATAGTTTGAATTCCTTCTGGAACATATGCCAGAAACAATCTCAGGGTGATCTATCATCAAAATTATGTTTAATGATCAACTGACAACTCAATTAAGTCCTCTTTCAATTTGTGGAAAATAAAGAATTGGATGCCACCTGAATTGCAAAAGTATTTGTTATCCTGTCATTAGAGTCATTAATTTTCATCAACACTAACACCACTATTTCAATCATCCCTTTGTTTGCGGTCCAGGAGTTTTTCTAACTCAGGGTCTGAAGAGCACCCTAGTATGATTAGGGATGCATGGGAGACTGGCCTTCCTATCAGTGGGAGAAGACCTACCCAGGAAAGCGAAGGTGGGAAAGGAGACTATAGGTAGTAAAGAAAAAATATATATGGAAGTTGAGATCTGGATATTGATTCCCTGAAATCCACCCAGACCCCTCACCTGCTCATTAGTCCACGGGTCTGTGAACCCCTGTCTAAAGATCTCCTCTTGACCCCACGGTGTTCTACTTGGCCCTGACTCCAAAGACAGCATGAGGCTGGCTTTGTTCTTCCCTCCTGCAGTAGTAATGCAGATCTGTCTATGTGAGCTCTCTTTTTACCTTCCCATTATGAATAATGATACAAAATTATTTTTAACAGATTTATTTATTTTTATTTTAGAGAAAGCACAAGCACAAGAGGTGCGGAGGGGGGCGGGGAGGGAGAGAGAATCCTCAAGCAGACTCCCCACTGAGCAGGGAGCCCAATGTGGGGCTCGATCCCAGGACCCTGAGATCATGACCTGAGCTGAACTCAAGAGTCGGTTGCTTAACCAACCACACCACCCAGGCACCCCCGATACAAAATTCTTAATGACTCAATTTGTTGGCACTGAAAAAATATATTGGAAAAAAAAATTTCATACACAGAACACCCTTTTTTGACTTTTCCAGAATCAAAACAGAAAAACCTTTATTTTGCGCAAAATGCCAATTACTGTATTTTAATTACAGCAATTTTTACCCCCCAGAGTCTTCTAACCACGAAGTGCTGCTCAGTAACAATGTGGAAACTGACTCATTATAGTAAGCTGTCTCCTGAGTACCTACTTCTTTTAACCAAGTGCATTTGCTCTGAGAGTACTATATGCAGCAATGAGTTTGCACATAAAATAAAAACAAGTTCAGGGGTTATTGTTTGTATTTGTCTTCAACGAAAGCACTGCACAGATGTTGATCATCTAGGTGTGAGCAGCCTTATAATAAGATATTCCATAAGGTTGTCCTTTTGCAACCTAAGTTGCCCTAGGTTACAGGGATAGTGAAGCAGGGTGAGTGTAGGAGGAAAAACAATTCTCCTGCCAACCAACTTCCAATTCCAGTCATCCCTGTCCGACAATTCAGCTCCAGGGCACGCAGTTACAGCCAGACCAAGTCGTTAGGCAGAGACACTGGGAAGCTATGTTAGCCCTGCAAAGTGGTGCCTGTTCTGTTGTTATAGACATTGGGACGCAATCAGCATTGCCCAAGGAATTTCAGAGTTGATGTTCAGGAATCAAGACAGCCCTGGGCACAAAGTCTGATATCACCCCTTACTAGAGCTGTGTGACCTTGGGCAGGTAATATTGCCAAACCTCACACAGCTCCTCCAAAATATAGGGATGATAATAACAGCAACTACCTCACAAGGTTTTTGTGAGAAGCAGACAAGCTAATAATGCATTTAGAAGCACTTACCCGGGTGCCTGACAAATAGAACTATTCATTTAATAGTAGCTATTGTTGTTAAATAAAATATCCTTTCATACATTTGTAAACCAATTTCTTTGGAAGTCAATTCATAGATGATAAGTCAAATGCAATAGAGGAATATTGATTTTTTTCCACAGAAATTTGAAATAAGCCCTTTTATAAGGTGGGAAAAAAAAAGTCACCTTTTGGGGGAAAGCTCGATCTTTATCACCACGGCATTAGGCTTGCTTTACAGAAATGCTGTGCTTCCTGCTATCCAGATACCATGGGCAGTCTCTTGGGCATGGACAGCCACCAGTGGTCACCTGCTTAGCATAAGCTGTGTGCATATGCACGCATGCACACAACACACCCTATGACACTCGTCCCCTGGGACTTTCCTGGCTATAGTAGAATGGCTGCAGAGCCAGGGTCAATCCAATAAACAAACTGTGTTAAGCATCCAGCATCAAGATTAGAAAAATCCCAAAACGCCTAATGACACCAGAAGCACACGCTCATTCCCCAAGAGAAGGCTGCTTCTGGCCTCATTTCCCTTCATCACAGTTATGGATGTCATGTACCAATGTGTTATAGCGGCGCGCATACTGAAAGGTGTCGTGTCCCCGCTGCAAGACGTAAGGAGTCTGGCCCTCTCACTCACCTACGCACTTACAAAGGGAGGCCTTTCGTCCTGTTTACATTTTTAATGGTCCTAAGTCATTCCATAACTTAAATGAGTCAAGGGCTTTCTTAGAAGAGAATCAGGGGGGAAGATGAGTGCCCGCCAGGGGAGACAAGGGGAGGAGGGAGTGGAGAGAGAAAATGAGCAGCAGTAGCACCGCTATCTATCTCCCTTTGCATTCAAAAGACTCACTTTGTGTGCGCCTGGGTGGCTCAGGTCACCGTCTCAGGGTCCTGGGATCGAGCCCCACATCGGGCTCCCTGCTCCACGGGAAGCCTGCTTCTCCCTCTCCCGCTCCCCCTGCTTGTGTTCCCTCTCTCGCTGTGTCTCTCTCTGTCAAATAAATAAATAAAATCTTAAAAAAAAAAAAAAAGACTCACTTTGTAAAACTCTTCAACTTCCAGCTGAGCCAGGAACAGAAACACCCAGCAGAAGGAAGCCAGAGAGAGACACGACAAGAGGTGAACTGAGAATATATGGTTTCCTCACATCCCTCCTCCTCAAGGACCACCTGACCCCTCCCATACACCGAGTCCCAGCCTTACAAAGAAGCTGCCAGAACTCCAATGACAAGGACATCACTTGGTTGCTGGTAGCAGCTAATCACGCGGAAACAATTGGTTTTGTGTGCTTTTAAGAAAAGTGATCCGAAAAATACAAATAATTTTTCTATCCGTCATCCATCACACTTCCCTTGAATCGACCTTTTCATCCTCAGTTGAGAGCCACAGCAGAAAAGCTGAACACGCTGAACATACGTGCACATGCTGCAGGCTGCCAGATCAGCTTTTGTGAAGATCTCACTATGCTAACCAACCCTCAAGAAACCAGGGCAATATCCATTATAAAGGCTACCTGAAAGATGCAGCAACTTCAGACATAAAATGAACCAACGATGATAAAAAGAATCAACATTTTTAAAAACTGGGTTTGAGTTTAGCCAAGTCCTCAAGAGTTATGATAAGAAATGCTCAAAAAGTTAGGACCCTTACTTAGGCAGAGAAAGAGACATCAAAGTGCCTACAGGAGAAACACTTCTAAGTGCAGTTCCTAGGAACCCTGTCTTATAGATATCAAGTAACACAGTGGTAAAGCGTCATTACCTGTTAGGGAGCTGCAGGAAAATGCCACACACAAGGAGTTGTTTTTTTTAAACCTAGATACATACCCAAACCCAGAGGTGAATTAAAGATACTTGGCACACAAAATACCCCTTCAAAGAACATGCGAGTGCCTCAAAAGGACGTTTTTCCAGAAACACAACATGATTTTTAACTGACACACAAAATCACCTCAAAACCCTTTTTTCCACACTCTACAAAAACCTACCTTAATTAGAAATATGGAAATAAAAGTGGCAGTTTATTTAGGAGATTAGAATAGCTTTGCAGAAAGCCTTCACTATTAGACATGTGCCAGGGAAAAGGTATCTGAACTGTGCGATGAATACTGAATGTATACTTGCATCACTTTAGTATAAGCATAAACACTTTCCATTTAGACTCTCCCTATTGTACGAACTTCTGACTTGTTGTCAGTAAGCTGACAAGTTGTCAATTCAGTTTGAAAAGGGGTGGGAGGGGGGACAACATCAGCTCCTTGTTCTGTAGTAACAGTAAGTCCAAAAGGCTAAAATAGAACATGACTAGAAAACAAAATTCCAAAGTAAAAATTCAAAACGTGATAGCTTCAAAGTCAACCACTGAGCAGTTGTAAGTACCGTGCACCCAGATTTCATCATGCCTACAACTAACAGTACAGAAGAAAGGGTGTCCCCTGAGCCCAAGGTGCAGCAGCACACAGCCAGGACGTCAACCCAGACCTCCAGGAGGCTGCAAAACCTCCGGGGGAACCTTGACCTCCGAAAAGCCACCCAAGAAGCATTCAAAGGCCCAGGGGCATCAGGAAAATGGAGGCATAGCACTCGCCCCCCCCCCCCCCCCCCCCCCCCCCGCGGATACACCAAATCCTCCCTTCCTTTTGCAAACAGCCTTTTAGTCCACACAACACCATCTGAGATCTGTCAGGCAGATCACACAGAAATTCTGCTCTTTCAGCCTTGAAAGTAAGCGTGAGTTGATCCTGTGGAGCCCAAGCACTCTGAAATGCAATCTGTGTGCGCGGAGTTCAAAGCACTGCCTTTTCCTCCGAAAACTCTCAAAGCACCGACGATAAAAGCACAAACTCAAGTCACTCATGGAGCGGTCTCAATTCCACGATGACAGTGTGAGCTGACTGTCAGCTTCTAAGAGGCACTGTCCCAATGATGGCACCCTTCTCTGGAGCAGCTGGGGTTCCGACAGGGCCCCCCAGGACTTCGTGGCTATGCACCGCTAACACCTGGGAGGAAGAACCGGCACAGGGGGCTGGTTTGCGTATTAGAGGACACTAAGTCCAGATTACCAAACCAGTCACTGTTTGCCCCTTGAGGAAGCTTCCTGGGGTTGATGACATGATGCAGGTGGTTTTCCTGAAGTTGATAAAAAAAATGCTTCATAGTAAACGCATTACTAAAGGAAAAGAATGACAGACGTTTCTTAGGAAAACAGGGAGTATCTGCCTAACTTGCACATCACTCTTCTTGAGCAAATGAATCCTATTGAGACTGGATAAGCTGAAGATAAATAACTTCAAATGCTGTTGATTTCCCTCATTTGGTGTACTGACATCACTTAACAAACTAACACAATATTTGAGATAATATCCAATGCTGGCAAGGGACTGAGGAAACAAAGACACTGGAAGGAGCACACAATGGTACAGACTTGCGGGAAGATCGTTTGTCAAGATCTATAAAAAGCTTACACGTGCACCCCTTCTGACCCAGCAATTGTACTTCCAGGAATATACTGTACAGAGATATTCCCATGTGTCATTACATGATTGCACATATCTGCATATAATAAACAGAAACATCTTTGAGGTGGCATTGTTTAGAATTGCATGATACTGGAAACCACAAAGAGGTGTTTAATAAATTATGATACATTCCTACAGTATAATAACATGCAACTATTAAAAAAAAAAAAGGTAATTTATTCACAGCAGCCAAGATACAGAAACAACCCGAACACCCATCAAGGGATGAATGGATAGTGAAAATGTGGTATGGAATATCATCCAGCCTTAATAAAGAAGTACATCCTGCCATTTGTGACAACATGAATGGACTTAGATGATACAATGCTGAGTAAAATAAGCCAGACACAGAAAGACAAATACTGCAAGATTTTACTTACATGTAAAATCTAAAATCGTCAAACACATAGAGCAAAGAGTAGAATTGTGATTGTCAGAGGCTAAATAAAGGGTGATTGGAAGCAGGATCACAGCGCTGACATGGATGGACAGCAGATGTATTTATATCTCACTGGTAAAAAGAAAACAACTTTTTCTGTCCATGCACTGCCTTCTGTGTTAACAGGTCTACAGTGGAGCATGGACATGTGTACCCAACTGGCTCACAATGAGCTGACAGAGGGCTGCCCCAGGGATGAGAATTTCAGGATAAGGGCCAGGAACCTCAGTTGTCATCCGATCACTACCTTTTTGCATCTTTTGAATTTTATACCATACACTATCAAGTAGATGTAAGAATATCCATTCTGAAGCACCTACCTTCAAATACCAAAGTTACATCCTTGCCCTGCATGATCTCAGACAAGTTACCTGATCTCTGTACCTCACTTTCTTGGGCCAAAAAATGAGACTAACAGTACCTATCCCCATAGGGTTGTCATGATACATATAAAGGGCTTAGAGCAAAGCAGACACATGGTGAGCCTCAATTTTAAGTATTACAGTTATTATTATTATATATAATTTTTCAAATATATAATTTTTAAAATACATTAGTTTTTAAAAGACAGCTAAATTTATAATATACTTCTATGGAAAAATACGTTAAAGGTTGCAAAACTTAAATAATGTGATCACATTTTTATTTTTTTAATATTTATTTATTTTAGAGAAAGAGTGTGCATGCACAAGCATGAGCAGGGGGAGGGGCAGAGGGAGAGGGAAAGAAGCTGACTCCCTGCTGACTGCAGAGCCCAATGGCGACACTCAATCCCACAACCCTGACATCACGACCTGAGCCAAAATCAAGAGTCAGACGCTTAACCAACTGAGCCAACCAGGCACCCCAATGATCACATTTTTAAAAAGACACACAGCAACAGAATGTTAAAGAATCCAGAAGGCTCTACCCCAAAGCATCAGTAATGATAACATAAAAAGGAGAGTGGGGGAAGGTGAAGAGAAACTTCAGCTTCATACTCTATATTCTTCTTTGTTGTGAAGTTTTAATCACAAACGTGCAAACTGTATGTGTGAGAGATAAAATGTAGAGCTCACAGAGCACAAAAGTCTTGTTTCACTAAAGAAACTAGAGGATCAGGTCAAGTAATAAATAACACCCCTTTCATCCACTGGAATGAAAGAGGAAGCAGGTCAACCAATAGGGATCAAAATGTCAGCTAACAACCAACCCCACACGGAACGACATAGCTGGATGTGTACACACCTGCTCACTACCAAGGCAGAACATATAAGACCTAGAAGCGCAAACACAGAACACCTCATAAACACCTGGTTCCCTGGAGATCAGCTGGTGACTCCTTCCTAACAGTGGAGCCCTGCTCCTATCGTCACGGACCTTGGACAATGGCTCCCAGAAGCATGAGCCAGGTCTTTTCCCAAGGGGCTTTGTAAGTCTGCTCCTTCACAAACCCCTGTGTGACCCCCAAAATCCCTCCTGGGGCTTGTGGCAGGTCTTGAGCAAAGGAGTTATGGATGGTATCATGACAAATTATTCCAACTAGAGCTGATTTCCATCTTGAACTTAAGGTCATCCATAGTAATTCCTTATGCTTGTAAAGCCCTTTATAATTTCCATGGCTTCACAAGAATGATCTCATCAGATCATGATAATTACATTGTGAATAATCGAGGTAGGTATTATGATCCCTGTTTACAGAGCAAGAAACTAAAGCTTAACACCCTTCCCATACTTAGAACGTTTTTAAATAAAACTGACATGGGCTATAAAAATGATAAGGAATCCACAGGAAACTAGTAATACTGAACTACAGAGTAACCAGGACACACAGCACTGACAATGTGGAGGCTGAGTGTGGTCTGGGGAACACAGCAACAAAGTACGGGCTGGCACACTGATATTCTCGTCTACACACGGTGGCCACCCATCGGGACCTCGTTCAGTCCACTACTCAGACATGTCCATATACAAAGCATGTGGTAAATGGTGGAAGCCCTGCAGACAGGGAAAATACATATACAAAAGAACAAACTGAGATAGTCCTTCAAACAGCAGAGCTGGGCTGTCTTTACCTGTCACATTTTATTTGTGCTCTGCTGGTGACTTCATTCCCTGGGCCTTAACTGTGTCATCATGAAAATGGGAAACTATCTCCTCCTATCTACTTCTAAGACACTAAAAGAGATCAAAGAGGACAAGTGAGAAAGCATTGCAATTTTTAAAAATCCCCATATTAATGGAACAGGGTATTATTATTCTACACACAGGAAAGGTGTCATTTAAGCACTCAAGTCATTTTCTATCAGACCTCATGACCTCACAAGGGAGTGGGAACATGGGTCATCCTCAGTGAGCTATCTGGGGCAAAAGTCACTTGAAATAAAAGACACCCTCAGTCTGACCACAATACTTAACTTACAGGATGGTGTTATCATTACATCTCCCTGGTACTGCCACAGAGCCCTCCCTCTGCCCTATCCAAAGACTTGGCAGGTCTCTACCATTGTGCATTCTGTTTTCATTACCTGCCTTACCCACATTATGAGTGCACTGTCCTACACTGCCTTTCCTAAGTGGAATCCAGCCTTTTCTACATGACCTGACAGATGATGATGACATCAAGGTGGGAAGGTACCTGCCATCACTGGCTGCAGCTGAGGGAAGGGGTAGATGTGTCCATCCCAGCTGCACTTCGGGCTGTTGCAACACCGGGCTCCTAGAAGCAGCCCCTGTTCAGCTGAGTCTCAGCCAAAACTCCCTTCTGATGAGCCCTGGGGCAGTGATGGGCTGGCCTAGAGAATCTCACTGGGACATCATGCACACTCTCAATAAGGAACAGATGATCAAGGGCCCAGCCCAATGCAAAGGTTTCAAAATCACAGGCTTCTAACCATTAGCTTTGGCTCTATGTCAGTACACACCTTACACTCTCATTCATCCTAGTGGAGTTGCTGGTTTCAAAAGAAGTAACGTGCTGCAATTATAACTATGGATTTTGTCAACAGCTTATCTTTAGGGTAATCGACACCCCCCAAGTCCTATACTACTACCAACAACCCAAACCAAAACAAATGGGCAACAAAGACCTGACTGGGGAGACACCATAACATAGTGGTAAAGGCACTGGGCTTTGGAATGTAACAGAAAATCAGAGCTCCACAACTCATTAGCGTTGAAATCTTCTGCAGGTTCTATAACACTTCTGTGCCTCAGTTTCTCATTTGTAAAACTGGGATGAAATAATATGCAGTTGTCATGAGCAGAGACCGAAATGTCTACACAACCCTGGCATGGTGCCTAACACATAGATGAGTTTCAGTACACATTTACTATTATTCTATAAATGAGGTGCTGCCTGTAATAGTCTGTATCATCACAAAATATGGTTGTGTTAACAACTTGACATCAAATTAACATTAGTACTGAGGTAGAAATATAAATGTAAGAATCTTCCCATTGTGCTTAATGAGACACCCACAGAAAAACAGCAGAATTTGGACATAATGGTCACCAATTATGTCATAACAGTTTTCGCCTTTGGAAATACTAAAAACACAAAAAAAGTCACTACCCCCTTTAGAGTACTGCAAGAACTCTGGAGGGTGATAGAATTTCAGAGGCCTACAGAAGATGTGGCGTATTAGAGAAACAAAGGTCCCCCAGCAAAAATGCCATGGCTATCAAAAAAAAAAAAAAGAATCAGAAGGGGGTCCCTAATTATACATTTTTGTACACATTCATGTATTTCTTTTTTTTTTATTTAAGATTTTATTTGAGAGAAAGAGAGAGAGCAAGCATGCAGACGCACACAAGCAGAGGCAAGGGCAGAGGGAGAGAGAATCCTAAGCAGGCTCTGTGGAACCCAACACAGGGTTCGATCCCATGACCCTGAGATCACGACCTGAGCCAAAACCAAGAGTCAGACCCCTAACTGACAGAGCCACCCAGGAGCCTCTGTTTCTCTTTAAAAAAAAAAAAAAAAAAAAGGCAATTAATAATGATGCCTAGAGGGAGAAAAAAACCCAAATGTTTTTAAAAGCTAACCATGAGATAGACTAGCATTTGTCAGTTAGTTGCCTTTTTCTTTTAAATCATGCTTAAAATGTGCAATTGCCCAAATAAGTTTAAGTATGCCAAAATACTAAGAAATTACAAAACTCAATACCAAAATAATTCGTGTGTTACAACCATAATTACTTCTATAGTTAGAAAATTATTATCCTCCTGAGAAAATCCTGGCAAACTGCTTAAACCATTTCCCTTCTGAGTGAATCTAGGAGGAACAAAATGAAAATTCAAACACTTTGATGTCCCTATGCCTGAAAAGACTTTATCTCCATCAATTACCTACACACAAATAATTTCAAACACCTATGCAATGATATAATTCCCTAGCTTATGAGGTCTTCCTTCTACCTCCACCCCATTTTCATTGTCACACTTGTTTCTGTGGAATAAATACGAAGGAAAGCTTTCTTCCTGTTTCTGTGCCCTCAGCTTTTTGCAACTCTTTGTCTGATCTACTCCAGACAACCACAGCCAGAAAGGAAATGCGAAGGAGGGTAGGGTTTGGTTTTGCTCTCAAAAGCCACCATTTCTCAGATGGAAAATAAGGATGTCAATGCCATGATGACATTTTGCCTTGTGCCACAATGATTAATAGTCCTAATTTTTTCCAATTAGGGAAGTAATCTCAACCAGTCAGTGGAATCTGACCAGTCTTACACAGTGTGGCCTCTGAGTGGTGTAATTTGGATGTGAAATGAGATCTAGGATGATTCTTTTCTTTTTGACAGTTAAATGTAATATATTTCCATCCCTGAGCTTTTTTCACAACTAAACAAGAAAAAATGCTTTTCAGAAATAAATTAGTTCCAAATCTGACCCCTTCAATCAATTTGTTTTCTTTGAATTGGTACAATGTGCCTCGAAAATAGGCAACGGGATTTAGTTTATTCATTTGAATAAGTTAATAACCCTGGCAAATGCCTATTAGGGACAGAAAGACAGGGGAATAGCGTGGCTTAATGTGATATTTATCAAACACTTACCAAAATTCACACAATCAAATTCCATAGGGAATTGCCCAAAAGGTTTGAGATAACACATAAAGCTGCAAATGCAGTAAATGGTCTGGCACAAGTGAAGACCACAAAGAGTAAGGGTCTCATACACTTCACCTTCAGCTACCTAAACACAAACTGAAACATTTCAGATGCAGACTGTTTCAATCAGTTCCAATGACATCTAGTCAGAGTGCCCAAGGAAATCTCTAACTTACAATGGAATTCTAGAATTTCAAGGAATATTGGAAATCCCTTCATCCAACTCTCATTTTACAGAGAGGCTTTAAGAAGTCCCTAAGAGATACACGCCTTCATATAGTTCGTACAGGTATTACGAAAGAACCAAAATTAGAACCCTAGGCTCTTGCTCTCATAAACTCCCATTAGCCCTTTGAATTAGGTTCTTTATATTATGATGGTATCAAACAAATGCTTTTTTCAGACATGAAAGCTTTACTGCATCAATATAAACGGGGCAAACTGTCTCCCATGGCAAATGCAATAACTCCATGACAATCCATACCCCACAAACCAGAAGACTTCTCCACCACCAATGAAAGCAGGAAGATGTCAGCTCATCAACAGAATTCGGACAGTAATTTCAAAGCCGAAGAGAAATTTAGCTGCAATACTCTAGTGTCATTACAATGCATTCTGGTACATCAGTGATTTTCAAACTTGGGTTTTTACAGTCAAGTTTTCTTATTTTTTTTTAATGAATTCTTGGATAGAACCCCAACATATAAAGCCAATAAACACAGCATTTTATCCTAATAAATTTGTTTAATATTTTCAAAATTTTATCTGCTCAATATCAATTAAGAATAACGATCAGAGTTCCTGTTAGCTCTTATCACACTACTATGCAAATTAGAGAGTATCCCTTCTTGTCAAAGGCAACATTCCCAAACCCAGCCACCTTGTGCAGAGCACAACCTGCAGTCCCACACACAGGGCATGACAGATGGCTTCTAATAAAATGTTCTCATGAATAAGGCTGTTCTCACAAAAACAACAACAACAAAAAATGAGAAGCTGGGGCGCCTGGGTGACTGACTCTTGATTTCAGCTCAGGTCCTGATCTCAGGGTTGTGAGATCCAACCGAACCCTGCATAGGCTCTGAGTTCAGTGGGGAGTCTACTTCTCTCCTCCTTCTCCCTCTGCCCCTCCCACGGTGTGTGCTGTCTCCCTCTCTCTCTAAAAATAAATAAATTTTTAGGGACACCTGGGTGGCTTAGTCGATTAAGCGGCTGCCTTCCGCCTGGGTAATGATCCCAGGGTACTGGGATTGAGTCCCACATCGGCTCCTTGCTCAGCAGGGAGCCTGCCTCTCCCTCTCTATCCCTCTGCTTGTGCTCTGTCAAATAAAATCTTTAAAAAATAAAAAAATAAAATAAAAATAAATAAATTTTTAAAAAATG
The DNA here is from genome assembly GCF_003265705.2 of Callorhinus ursinus. Taxonomy (NCBI): domain Eukaryota; kingdom Metazoa; phylum Chordata; class Mammalia; order Carnivora; family Otariidae; genus Callorhinus; species Callorhinus ursinus. The sequence goes on from NW_027397074.1 coordinate 54,594,771, forward strand.
AGAAACTATGAATGGTAAGTGTAGTGTATCTCTTCAGCACGTCATAGATCTCTGTATTTTTTGGTGACAGTGCTGTTTCTCACCAAAGGCTAAGTGCATACTTGGTAGCAGTTTTGGTTTTTTTTGTCTGTTGATAACAGCCTTGCAATCTTGGGATACTCTTATTCTGAAAAAGCAGCAGTATGAAACTTCTGTTGCAAAGTTGAATCACTGACAAGTTGGAAAAGAACCCCAAATGAGCAGGAAGCACTAAAAATGTCTAAGATACAAACAGACCCTTACCTATAGAGAACAAACTGGTCGTTGCCAGAGGGGAGGTGGGTGGGGGATGGGGGAAACAGGTGATGGGGATTAAGGAGTGCCCTTGCCTTGATGACCACAGGGTGATGCATAGAAGTGTTGAATCACTATATGGCACACCTAAACTCATATTACGCTGTATGTTAACTAACTGGGATTAAAATAAAAACTTCAAAAAAAATGTCTGAAATACAAGGTTAGTCAGAAGACCTTTTTTTTTTTAAGATTTTATTTATTTATTTGATAGAGAGAGACACAGCGAGAGAGAGAGAGAACACAAGCAGGGGGAGTGGGAGAGGGAGAAGCAGGCTTCCCGCCGAGCAGGGAGCCCAGTGCGGGGCTTGATCCCAGGACTCTGAGATCAACCTGAGCCGAAGGCAGACGCTTAATGACTGAGCCACCCAGGTGCCCTAGCCAGAAGACTTTCTACAATTACTTACTACATGGTGGCCAGACCATGTGACAAACAGATGTGCCTGAGCATCTTCCGGCATGTGAATGGAGTCCGGCAGCCGCATGCTGCTGTGGAGACTTGACTTGTGAAGAGTCCATGAAAAATTTAGACCTACCCACACTGACTCAAATAAAATTTATTTTATTTTTTCATAGTATAAATCATATTATAAAGTATGTAGTAAATATTATACTAAGTGCAGAGAATACAATAGGAAAAAACGCAGTCCTGTCTTCAGAGTTTAGTGGTTAGTAGATCTCGTCTGCTGTTGAAATAGCACTCACACATTTTTCATTTTTATTCTCTATGTGGATTTTTTAATGCCAATTTTATATGGTCACAAAACAAACAAAACCCTGATGTATGTTTCAGAACTTATGTAGGTAGCTTCATAGACTCTCGACAAATTCTGTCACTTCTCTGACAAATATTTGTCTTCCTCTGGACCAACACGTTAGGATGTTGGGGACATTCCCCAGCTAGTCTAGTTGCTTCATCTTCTCAGAGGCTGACTTATGCATTCTGGAGAACCTGGTACAGAAACCTAACAAATAACGACAACACACTAAGTTTAGAGATTTCCCCTTCTTCCAAGGAACCCATTCACTCTGATCTGAATGTTCATGCCTCCTCCCCAATTTGTATATTGAAATCCTAATGCCCAATGTGATGGTATTAGGAAGTGGGGCATTTGGGAGATGCTTAGGTCATAGGGGTAAAGCCTCATGAATGGGCTTACTGCTCTTATAAAAGAGACCCCAAAGAGCTCCACAGGTCCTTGTGCCACATGAGGACACAGCCAGAAGTCCACAATCCAGAAGAGTGTCTCACCAGAACCTAACCATGCTGGCACCCTGTTCTTGAGCTCCCAGTGTCTACAACTATAAAACATAAATCTCTGTTGATTATAAAGCTACTTAATCTGTGGTATTTTGTTATAACAGCCTGAATGCACTAAGACTCCATTCATTCACTGACTCACCACTTACTGGGCCTACTAAAAGTTAGCTCTGTATTTATCATCCAGGGAAATCAAAGCTGAAGAGCACAGCATCTCTGGCTTCAAAGACTTCAGAAGCCTGTAGCAATGGTAGACAGGTTCAAACGGCAGTAGGAAGGGTCCTGAAAGAGGCACAGGTACAGATGTGGAATGGGGGACAAGAGTTTTCATTTCTGTGAGGAGTCAGAAATGGAAGCTCTTAGAGACAAGACACCACAGGTTTTCCAAGTAAAGAAGGGGGAGGAGGGTGGCCAAGCAAGGCAAAGTTCCAGCAAGCAAAGAGACCTAGATCTGAGAAACTGTAAGGGGTTCCCTAGGATGGAGCCCAGGGCATGGGACAAAGATCCACCTGGCACTGGACTGGACTGCAGAAAGGAGCCAATTTAAAAAGGGCCTCGTGAGCTATGAAATGACTGTGAACTCTACCCTAAATGCAAAGGAAACACTATAGGTATTGTTTCTCCAGACAAACCACACCAAACAAAAATTCGCTTTACAAAACACATCACTTGCAGTTTAATGCAGAGCATGTTCTAGAGAAAGAAGAGACTACATAGGAGACAAATTGAGAGGCTACTGCAGTAATTTAAACAAGGGGCACCTATCCAGCACACCAAGGTTGCTCAAGGCACCAGCTCACTGGCTCTGCACAATGAGGCTTCCCCGAGCACAGACCGGGCAGAGTGAGATGCCCGGGCCCATGCAAAGCTAGGGTTTCCAGCATCAGAACCACAAGTCTCACAGATTAGGGCTTCCGTGGTTCTTATCATCAACCACCATATCCCTTCTAGCCTCCCAGACACACACCCCTGGTCACTGAGAACTTGCAGTTTTACTCCAGGGTCCCTCCTTGTTCCTGGTCAGGCTTGGCTAGGGTCCATCCTCATTCATGGACACACACTTCTATTCCCTTCTGGTCACACAGCCCGGTCTCGTCCTTGCCTCTCAACCCCCTATTCCCCACACCCTTCTGGCACCATCAACTCCTGACCCATCCGGTGGCCTCTCCAGCACCACTGTGCTCTATCACATCCCCCACCTACAAGCAGGCAGCACACTGTGGGGCCGACCACCACCACCAGAGACTAATGTGGAACAAAAAGACGATGTGGGTATAGGTTTCCCCTGCTATCCGAAAGTAGAGCATTCCTCTGGAAACTTTCATAAGAAAGTTCATAAGAAAAGGCTTAAGACAAAGAAGCAATCACCATTAATTTACATGGAAAAATTTATGAGCATTCCCAGACTCAAAAAATAACCTCTCTTAGGCCTTTTCTGATAGGCGGCTTGATGCTGAGAGGCTGAATATGGTTCCCGGGGAAGTGCTTGGTGGTGTCACTAACAGCTCTCTGCAAAACAGATGCTGAACGCTATTTTCACTTTTTGCCTTTTTTGTAAAAGCAACAGTCCTCTTTGGATTTCTTTCAGTCTCCAAAAACAGGTACTACTATAGGTCTGTCATAAAAGGGAAGTGGTATAGGGCAAACTTTTGCAAAGCAGCAGATACCTGCACATACTGCACACACTTCTGGTATTAATACCAGCATCTCATTTAAAAAGTAAAGAATGGTGACCAATGTCTTCATCACTGTCCATGGAACCCCAAAGCCTGGGGCCAGGTCTCCAGACTCTGGCTGTAGGCCTGCCTGTGTGCACAGAGGAAGGTGGTACCACAACAGGGCTACAGGCTTTGGACTTGGACAGTGTGTCCAAATCTCAGCTCTGCCACTTACCAGCTGGGTCACCTTGAACACATCACTCACCCTCTCCAGATTTGCACTAAGGCTTCAGTGTGTTTGCATGGGACCAATCACACAGGCATAGACACACAAGCATTCATCTTTAAGTTTCTTCCCTGCTTACCCACTCTTAGTTTTCTGTAACTTAAGCATTTAACTATGGTTTTCATTTATCGCTCCAAAAGTCTCTTGAAAAATAAGAAATACTGAATCTTTCTTCCTCTGCCCAATCGTAGAAGGAAACTACAAGAAAAGGCAAACCATTTTCTAAGGTCCTTAACATGGTGAGGTGATAGGAATGTGCTGGGGGGACGGGGCAAGGGGACATGGGGGGTGGGACATGGAAAATGCCCAGTAGGAAGAGGAAAAAGGTTTTCCAGCTATTTAAAGTACAACACGGCTCAAGTGTTTATATTGGACAATCCTGACAGCTGTTGACTCACTTCTATGCAGAGTATCTTAAAATGAAACTTCTATTCTTTTGTTGTACAAGTTCTGAGTTTTCCAGGATATGAGACACTCCCTCTGCAGGGCTGTTTCCTCAGGCTTACAAGTAATACCACCATCCCAAGTCCTTATCTTCATTTTAAAGCTTGAGGGGAAATAACTGTCTTAACCTTCACACTGATTTCTCTGTTTATGCACTGCCTTACTGAATTTTTAAAAAATAGATAACACCTACCTTGAATAAATGTACAAATTAAATGAGATAAAAATATGATATACGTCTTGCTTTATCACTTGCTCAGGGATCCAGATCTATGCCTCCTATATGCCCCATCAAGCTAGCACACTGCCTTATACGTTGTAGGCATACTCAATAAATAATTATCCAATGTAAGTTTTTCCGTCAATGTGTCACAGGATATGCCTTTATAGTTACCACGAAGGGAAACAAAAATAGGTAGCAAGTAAATTCTTACAGGGATGTACTACCAGCTATCAGGAAAAACATAATTAAGGACAGAAAATAGGGGGAAAATTTCCCCAAATATTGCCTTATTCTCCGCAGGGACCTGGCATTCAACACCCAGGCCTTTCAAAAACAAAGGATACCAAAGTGATGTCTCCAACCAAATTTCCATATAATAAAACTGCATCTCCCTGCTTAAATGCTAGCCTTAATGGTCAAACCTATCACCTTGGGTTCTTTATAAATAATTATGGCAGGAAGACATGAAGCATCTCAAGACCCTACTTCTCTGGATGCTTTCTAGTTGGATGCTTTGAAGGCATCCAATGTGATTTGATGCCTTAAGACAATGTAAGTATCTTTGCAAACAAGCCGTATTCAAATAAACATATGCCTAGAGCAGATAATCGTCATCAAACAGTCCGACTCAGCTAAGTCTGTGCTTCTGAGCGTGGGCCAGGGGAGTCCGACCTCAGCCATGGCAAGGATCTACGCTGATTACATCTATTACACTGAGGTCCAGAATTCAGCTTCTATTTACTTTGTCCCTCTTCCTAGTACCCAAAACTGTTCAAATCCATTGTGTTAGCTCGGGCTGCCATAACAAAACACTACAGACTAGGTGATTTAAATGACAGGAATTTATTTTCACACTGTTCTGGAGGCTGTGAGTTCAAGAACAAGGGCCAGCAGGATCGGTTTCCGGCCAGAGACCTCTTCCTGGCTTGTGGATGGCTGGGTCTTACTGTGTCCTCACATGGCCCTTCTTAGGTACCCATGTGTGCAGAGAGCAAGCAAACTCTCTAGGGTTTCTTCTTAAGAGAACACTAATCCTATCCAATCAGGGCCCACCCTTGTGACCTTGTTTAGTCTTTCTCACCTCCTTACTCCAAATACAGCCATGCTGGGGGTAGGAGCTTCAATATATGAATGGGGGGGTGGGGACACACAGAAACATTCAGTCTATAACACCCATGAATAAGAAATTATTCCCCTGATTGCTAACTAAAACCTCTTAGACTTGTTGACTCTCTCTGTTGATGAATTTCTCTTGCATAAATGATCCCAGGGCCCACCTCTCTTGCATAAAAGATCCCAGGGCCCACTGAGTTCACAGAACAAGGGAAAGTGAGCAGTGACACCCACATCCGTTCTCTAAATGAATACATCATGGAGAGAACAGCATTTTTATCTTAAGTGAGTTTGAAGCTCTTTTTCAAAGAAGGATAAGGGCTTTTTTTCAAAGACTTCTACCTCAAGGTCATCTGAAAGCACAGATTCACTGTGGCTGAGGAAGCATGAACAGGGCAGAGACATCACAAGTAATCAGACAGTACACCAAGGAAAGCCACTTTGAAACTCTGGAACAGAGTACTTCCTGGACATAAATGACAAAGTAAATTCAGATATTCCAGACTCAAGTTCCACCAGTCTAACTCTAATCCTGAGAGGAAACTCTACAGGAAATAACGGTCAGCTTATAAAAGAGCATAGATCATTATTTCTGATTATAAAAGAAATTCATGTTAATTTTGGAAATTATTAAAAGTACAAAGTTAAAACAATGCCACTTCTCAACTGAAACAATTGGTTATAACAACACAGCAACATGGGATTTTGTATCCCAATTCTTCACTTCTCTTAAGTACTTTCCCATTTCAACACTCATCGGTGTATTTTTAACATAACTTATACCTAGTGTTCTAACATGGGGCCAAGAATGCAAGTATCTGGTTGTCTGAATCATTTTCTATTAATTACAGCTGGGAATATTCGGTGAAATGTAGAGTACAATTAATATACATATAATTCTCCTTAAAAAAAAAAAGCAAATTGAAGAAACAGCAAATTTTACTATGTGTGTAATTTTGTAGGAATGCTATCTTTTTTTACTGTTTATTATCCAGATTTCTGGAGAAAAATCTCAGTAATTTCTCCTATCTTTATTCTTTCTGCAACTACCTATTTATGTTTGAATTTTCATGTTTCTTTGAGAGCCCAGGTAACCTCTTAGGCTTGCTATCAAGGAAGCCCTACCACCAACAGACTCTTCAACCAACTTCGGACGCCTCAGGAGAATTACCAACAGGTTCTCTCCTCTCCCCAGGACCCAGGTGAAAGCTGTTTTGCCTCCCATACCCGCATGCCCATGCTACCGAACATGTTCACCTAGGGTCACCAGTGACAGGCAAGATACTTTATTTTGAAGAAAAGAAAAAGACATAGAACACAATCTCTACATTTCTGCTTAGAGATTTCAGGGAGACATTTTTAGGTTAATGTCCAACTAATACTCATAAAAATAAACAAATTGCTTGGTTTATGAAAATGATTTACAACTGGGAGAGGAATGGTTATCTAATTCACCAAGGGGAAGACTTGCTAATTTCAGATCCAGAAGAATTCCCATACTCACCCGGGACATGAATAGGGGTGGATAATACACATATGTATTGGCAATTTCCAACAGCCTCCCTATATGAATGTCATGCTTTCCCTTCTTCCTCCCCAGCTAAGAAACAGTCATGTTTTAGTTTATTACTAAGTGACAGATGCCTGTTTCTAGATTTAGTTGCTTTCCTTCTTCTGTAGGGATGCAAATGTGATCACTGGTTCTTGAACCTCCCTGCAGTGCTTTGAAGGTGGCTGAAAATGAAAGCGTGTTGAGTCCCCCTTACAGGCCTTCTTTCAAAATGTGGTTGATGTGTACAGCTCTGAGTCAAGTTCCCGGCTATAAGCCATCATATTCCATGTGCCATGGTTTTTGGCAATTCAAGTGAGATCATCTTTTATCCCTCTGCTTCTTTGTCACCAAGAGACTGCAGGCAAAACTACAATATCCATCATGCTTTGTTACTGCAGCACTTCAAGGGCAACCAGGAAATCACTCTTCTTATGGAGGCCAGAGTACACGTCTCAAAGACAAAGTAGCATCTTCCATAGACTCCTTTCTACCCATCCACCAACCCCCTTCCCGTCCCAGTTGTTTCTGAAGTGGTTATCCCTCAATGGAAATACAAAGACGGGGTGGAAAGAGAAGGACGATAGATGCCTCAGGCAGTAAAGGAAACACTCCAGGTTGAAAGTATTAATCTGACCTCTAAGCTGGTGACATGGGGACAGACAAAGGTCTTCCTGCCCAGGTCACTGAAGCTGCTCTGCTTAATGAAGGAAAGCAGAGAGAAACCACCAATTGGTTTTCTTAATCCAATTCCACCTGCCTTAGGGAAATTACTCCCAAATTTTGGCAACAGGCTTTATGTCAGACTTGATTTTTAATATTATCAATGTTTGCCTCTTTATGTGCATTTATTGGTGTTTCAGTGGGAAGTTATTTTAGGGGCAGGGAGCCCAATGCCTTCTTAAGCTGGAATCCCTTACTTCAAATGACATGATTTTCAGGAGTGCAGTAGTATAACTTTAAGAATTCTAAATTTGACCTTGTGGTTCCTAAGAGATACTATATATCTACCACACACATACATACACACACACACGAAATCTGTAAAATACTAATATATTGCTTTGGATATCTGAGCATTTTCCCATTTTTGGATGTGTATACACTTATATGCTGTTTGAGGAATGTATAAATCTTGCTTATTGAAATATTTGTTCATTCTGTTTTTCAACATCCTGTTGGCGAAATCTCACAAACATGCACAATCTGGCGTGAGATTTTTGCTTGGGAGAGAACTGTCACAGAAATAGAGGTAACTAATGTCTTAGCCAGGCAAGGCACTAATGGGAAGCAAAAAAAGACCATAAAATTTAGTTTACTACCAACTCTACCTGGACAGGTAATATTTCTTCCTTCAGAGTACTCTGTACCCATATTAATAAAGTGCTCCAAGATCACTGGTCTTTGGAAATTTAGGACTGTCACTTTAAAATTTAGAATGAGCAAGCAGACTACATAATCAAAGTCGATACAATGAATAAAGTCTTATCTGGGTCAACCACTTCAATCGTCACACATAAACCGAAAAAACTCTGTAACCACACTCTTTACTCCAAAGCCTCCCTTCTTTGCTCCAGGCTGACTACCTACCAGCTACTGCCACTTGAATATTTGACAGGTATGGTAAACTCAAGGTGGCCAAAGGAAACTCAATCTTACACCATAAACCTGCCCTGCCTACAAAAATGTCTCATATGTTTACCCACTGTTGCAACCAGAAACTCGGGAGACACCCTAAACTTCTTCCTTTCCCTAACTCCTCACATCCAATTACCAAGCCCTGTTGCTTCCCATCTTCTAACCATCTCAGATCCGTCCAGATTTCACCATGCAATGATTGCTAAACTGGTTCCAGTACTCTCTCATCTACTGCAAAAATCTCTCTTTTCTCATTTTTAAGTCACCCCCCTCCTCCACAAGCAACAATGTGTGTGCTTTAAAGTTTCATACTGCTCCTATTTCCAACAAAGGGAGTTTTTTAAAAAAATAATTTGCTGATTATCTCCATGTTGTAACAAAAAGAATTACTCTGATCTGTGCATTAACTGCATCTTCTCTATATGCTGCACCTTCTACAGTTTCAATCATAGTCAAGGGGTGCCTGGGTGGCTCAGGTGGTTAAAAGGCCAACTCATGATTTCAGCTCAGGTTACTATCTCAGGGTAGCAGGATCGAGCCCCGTGTTGGGCTCTGTGCTGGGCATGGAGCCTGCTTAAGATTCTCTCTCTCTTCTTCTCCCTCTACACTCCACCCCTGCCGTACACACTCTCTCTCTCTCTTTAAAAAAAAAAAAAAAAAAAGACAAATTAAGGCATCAAGGTGCCTTTAAAAAAAAAAAAGGTTATACAACCTGCCTTGTTTCTTCTAACAATAATCAGCAATCAACCTGAGAAAAGGCAGAAAACAATGATAGGTGGTAATCCCACAACCGACAATACAGCTCAGTAGATTTACTGCATTTATTCTTGTTACAGGGGCCAGAGATCATTTTCAAAGGACATTATGCAGAAAACACCCAAAATCGGTCACTAAGTAGTACATACCAGTCTTGTCAAAAAGATCCTAGTTGGAAGACACATGTGAACTTGAAGAGACAACTTATACAATGCATGTGATGGCTTTGGATATTTGTTTTATCTTTAATAAGAAATAATACATTAAAAGGCAGATTTTTGACAACTGAAGGAAAAAAGTATGGTTACTAAATTCTAAGTAAAAAATATACACAAACATCTGTTAAAAAAAAAAACAAACACAATGTCATGAATGAACTTGACTAGAAACCCCAACAAGGTCGGAGTTCCAGTCCTTCCTGTATTACAAATGTAGTATCTAGAGAAGTGCTTTTCAGACTGTGGGTAGGGATGCATTAAGGAGTCATTAAGTCAAGTTAGTGGTGAACTTTTTTTTAATGATAAAGAGCGGAACATCACACAGAACACGAGCAAATACTGTTGTACTCTATGTATGTGGGCTGGTGCTGATGGTATTTGTGTATACACATCAAATGAGGAAAGTAAATGTATTTCCTATTATGAATGATATTATGAATTAATAGGATAAATTTATTTCCTATTCAATGTATTTCCTAAACACGATTAAAAGTCACTGACATAGAGTAAGTCACTTAATCTCTATGAAGTTGCTTCCTCATCCCTTACATGGAACTTACCATTCTATTTCAGGGAGTATACCCAAATAAAATAACCTCACAATATTTTTCCAACTATAAAACATTGTATTAATATGTTATGGTTACAGCATTTTGGTTGGGTTTCCTCAGAGTATAGTGTTTCCCTGCCATATATGCTCACAGCATAAAGTCACTATGCTAGAAATTTGGACATCCTGAATCAAAGCTAATTCTGAAAATATAGTCTCCTCAAGAGTAAAGCTGGAGACAGGAAAGCCTGAAGTTTCTCAAAATTTGTCTAATCTCCTTCATAGTACCTACCACACTGCCTCTAGGAAAAAAATGAAAAAACAAAACAAAACAAAAAAAAACACTAAAGACGAAAGACAGTAAGTATCTCTGTCTTTCTAGGGCCTCGTGAAAGAATCCTCACTTAGTAGAATGGCCAAAAGAGGGAAACATGTTTATGGGCTACTCCCACAGGAGACCGGCTCAGGAACATCAGCGGCCATCCTGCTGTCCCTGTACAGCCCTTCAACGCTACTTTGCCTGGAGACATAAATACCTCCTTTTTGCTTCCCATTTATTAAAGTGTAGAATCCTGTGCCAGGCTCTAAATGTCACAAATAATTTCAGGCAGCACATTGTTATTTAGCTGTACATGTCATCTGGACACATCATGGTACCACAAATAGGAAACATTTTAAGACACTAGTAGCTAAGAAACTGAAAACAGCTAATGCTAAGGCATACTTGCTCTTAACTCTCCCACACAAGCTACCATTAAAGCACGCTTTTTCGAGGAAAAGATATCCCAAAGATCCTGTATAATAAGAGACGGTACCTCTTCCCCTAACATGGAGGAAGCTTTAAAAAGGAATAGGATTCCGGGGCACCTGGGTGGCTCAGCGGTTAAGCATCTGACTTTTAGCTCAGGTCGTGATCCCAGGGTCCCGGGATCGAGCCCCGCATCCAACTCCCCGCTCGGCGGGGAGCCTGCTTCTCCCTCCCCTTCTGCAGCTCCCTCTGCTTGTGCTCTCTGTCTCTGTCAAATAAATCAACAAAATCTTAAAAAAAAAAAAAAAAAAAGGAATGGGATTCCTACTTGAAATGGAGGACAGGAATAGTTTTGAGGACTCAGTGATACAAGTATTAAATACTTCTTTTAATTTATTTTTTTTAAGATTTTATTTATTTGACAGAGAGAGGGAGAGAGCACAAGCAGGGGGAACAGGAGAGGGAGAGGAAGAAGCAGGCTCCCCCGCAGAGCAGGGAGCCCGATGCGGGGCTCAATCCCAGGACCCTCGGATCATGACCTGAGCTGAAGGCAGATGCCTAACCATCTGAGCCACCCAGGCGCCCCTAAATACTTCATTTTTAAAATGACATTCATAACCTTCAGATCGGCTCCTTCTGAGTTTTGTTTCTTGTCAGGCTCAGGAACTTTTTGTACTGATCAATCCAGCACATAATCTCCCTCTAAGCTTAACCAGGCTCACACATGTTAAACATCTGGCTGGGGTTGAGAGGTGCAGTTTGCAGCTCAGTAAGACATGCTGGCTCACCTGGGAAACCTGTGCATACATGGATACTGAACAAATGAATACAGAAATGTACCTGCAATGGTCGTAATGTAACTTTCTCTGTGACTAGAGGTATGACTGATGAGGGCATGCAGGAAGCAGATAGTGATCATAAGGAAATTTGTGAGGGGGCTATCAAGAATGCTTTTGTCACTGCCCATGGAGCTCCTCCTAGAGAGAGAGAATCAAACAGATTGAAAAATGAGTAACTATCACCTGGGTTCTGGCAGCCTGCCAGGCAGCTTTTGCTTACCTTTGATCTTCCTTAAAAAACTATGTGGGCTATGTCACAACAAAAGTGTCTTTTTTCTAACAATCTCTACACCATGGAGATATTTTTCTAACCAAAGGACACATTTGTTTGGAAGAGGTCTCAAGAACTAATACTGGGAAGGACCTCGGATACCATTTGTCCAAAAGGCTGGCACTCAGAAAGGTTAAGTGATTTACCTAAGGTCACACAGCTGGCAGCAGTGTCTAGCCTAGGACCAAGAGCTAACCAGAATTTCCCGAGAAAAATATGCCTATCATTGTGGCTATTAATACAGTTTTTTAAGTTTTTTTTCAAGATTTTATTTATTTGGCAGAGAGAGACACAGCAAGAAAGGGAACACAACCAGTGGGAGAGGGAGAAGCAGGCTTACCGCCCAAGCAGAGAGCCCAGAACCCTGGGACCATGACCTGAGCCGGAAGGCAGAGGCTTAACGACTGAGTCCCCCAGGCGCCCCGCGATTAATACAGTTTTAAAGAGACAAGGTCCCCTATCCCTCAGGACTATAGCTTTATCACTATGCCTTCTTTTTTTTTTTTTTTTTTAAGAATTTTTAAAACTTTAATACAGTTCAAATCAGTGGGCCAGGTTCACTTCAGCTCCTTCACTGCCAAACCTGGGGGCAAGGACTGCTTCAGTTTCTCTGCCTTCTCCTTGTCCGTGATGACCAAGGTGTAAAGGTATCTGCTGCACCGAACTTTAAACTTCACATTATCCTTATTTTTCTTGATCTTGACGGATTTGGCATCCTTTCTCCTGGCCGTGAGCAAAAAGTCCTTGATTTCCTCGATTTTGCGAGGCATGGCTACAGGGGGCGCACGGGAGCGCGGGGCCGGCACAGCAAGCAGCAAGAAAGAAGGACGGAAAAGAAGCTATCACTATGCCTTCTAACTCCCTAGAATCAGTACACTTAGGTATATAAGTATACATTGTTTTAAGACCATCCATCAGTTGAAGAGTGCCCACATGTCAGGTTTGAAAAGGAATTTCTATCTCTGATACATCTTACTACAGCTATGAAATTTAAGTAAGTTTATCCATATTAACAATATGTTGTTTGAAACAGAAACATAAATATATAAAGTCACATAATTATCTCATATATAATTGATGGTGGCTAAGAAGTATCACTGGAAAAATATACAATTTGCACTAAAACTTCAGTTATTCCAAGTTAAAGACTAATTTATTTCAAAGAATGAGGAACTGAATTACTACTACACCCGATAACAACCATTTTTGCCCATAAATTATCTTTTCCTTAGTATTTATAAGAACTAGATGAGAAAAGCACATGTACTAACGAAGGTTAAAAAAAAAAAAAACTTGCAGCATATACAGCTACAAATAGTGCTCTCCAGGGTAAGAAATAAAGTCCACACTTAAGTATCCTAGCAAAATTTTCACCCCACAGACACACACACACACACACACACACACACACACACAAATGCACACACCTAACGGACGGATTCTTAAAAACAGCTAAGCATTCCATAAGCCAAATGCTCAAAAATTAACAAGATGATTAACATTCCTGTATGTGTGATATTGTATAAATGAGCAGACCCCTCTCTGCCCTCACTTCTCATCTCAACCTCCTTTTACCAACGCTGTGGTCACCCTTCTACCTCCCCCTACTCTGCAACCAAATCACAACCACCCAAAAGCAAGGTGTCTGCTGTAGCCCAAAACACTTGACCCATAATATCGGGTTTGCCATTCCAGGAAATCCCAGAGTGTGTTTTAAGCCTCAGCCCAAGGCTTATAAAGAAAGGCGAGAGAAAAACTAATCAATACCAGCACCCAGCTGTGACCTGGCATGTAAAGAAATCAAGAAAATAAATCCCATCCATAATCTGTATAATTTAACACTTGGAAGAAAGCAACATCTGGGATCGACTCCAAGCGGGACAGTGTTGCTGGATGGATCCATGCTTCTTGCACGGAGTGTTAAACCCAGTGAGTGACAAGGGGGACGCTCCAGTTCCTCACCATTTCGGCAAAGGCAGTATCTTTTCCTAGCAAGGGTTAATCTACACAAAAAGGGGGTGGAAGGAGGGGGTCAGAAGGAAAATAATAACCACCAACATCTACACTTTGCCAGTACAGTGTCTTGCAAAGGTTCCCCCCCACACACTTGAAAGAGAGGGAAGGCTGGAACCCCTTCCCAAAGGTGGGTCTAGGACAAACTATTGTCTCGCCAAACGGTCACAATCAGAATGAAAGCTAATGAAAATATCGGAATGACTTTGTTTAATCATACAGTCCTTTCAGGGGACTCCTAAGTCCTACTATCCCCATGGGAAGTTAAAAAAAAAAAAAAATCCCCTATGACTACGATTCCCTGGAAAGGCTTTCCAGATTTTTTAAATTACAGAAAAATTAATTTAGAACGTAAGCAGATACCTACACATTGTCTAAATCACTAGCTCTGTACCCAATTAACAACAACAACAAAAAAAGTACACCAATCAGCAGGACGGGGCATTAGAGGAATAAAGATTGTTAGTAAAATCCAAAATGCTTTCACCCTCTTAAACCTTCTGAGAGGTTATAATTGCATTTGGCTGCTGCAGGCTTGTCGAAGAGCCTGGCTTCTTAACAGCCACAACCCTAAAAGGAGTAACTGTCAAGGAGAGACCCAGCTGAAATCAAACAACAAAAACGGGAACTGTAGTCAGCCTGAAATGGTAGGAGGGAAAAGAAGGGAGACTCTTGTATTCATCAGTCAACATTAATGTCCTTTGTTGTTCACCTTTGCACAGAACAGCGAGCGCTACCCTGCTCCTTTTCCTCCGAACGCCAGTGTCAGAGTAATCCTTTCCTAAAAGCTGTCTCCTCGCCTCGAAGACCCAGGTTTTCCGATTTCCCCCTCCCCATGATCACTCCACAGCTGTCCTCCACCCACCCCCAACGCGCTTACCCCGGGCCGAGAGGGTGGCCAGAAGTAAAAACATTGCTGAAATACACGTTCCCCTCCAAAGACCAAAGAGGCGCAGATGTTGAAATTTACCAATCCCTCAGCCCCTCAACACTCACACCCCAGGAACCCGGGATAGGAAGGAGGAAGGAAGCTGGGGTCGGGCTCGGTCTGTCAGCACGGCTCTTTTGAGGACGGTGCCACATTCCGCACTCGGGGAATGCCGAAGGGAGCCGGAGAAAAGGTTTTGCGCCTCCCTTCTGTTTTGAGGGTCTTCTCTCTGCGCAGTAGTTGTTGTCTCCCTCTCCACCCTGGGGAATCGTTCAGCCCATTGCCCTCTTTGGGGAAGAAGAGGAAGGAGGCTGAGGAACGCCGTTCGCCCTCCTCTTCCAACTTGACTCGCACACGCCCCGTCGCCACTCCAACTCCGCAGGCAGAGCCCGCAGCGGGAGGGCTGGCCGAGCGCTCCCCCAGCCGTCCAGGCGCTCGGGGAGCCGGTGCGGGAAACGCCGAAGGGGCGGCGAGGGGCGACGAGGGGCGACGAGGGGCGAGACCCCGGCGCACACCCCTCTGCCGGGAGCAGACTCGGCAAAGCCCCAAACCCGCAGCGCGATGCCAGGACTAGGCATTTCCAGCCCCGCGGTGCGAGAGGGGCGCAGGAGCAAGGACGCGAAATGCGCACCCGCTCGGGCTAGAGAGGAATAAAAGTTCGCCCCGCGGAGACTCACCCACGCCGTATTTCTCGTGTTCCGTAGGTATCCACATGGCTAAAGGGGGTCCGGGGTCTTCGGGCTTTGTAATCCCCGCACCTTCTCCGGCTCACAACAATGCACAGCTCCTGAATAGCGGCTGCAACGCTGGAGCCCAGCGGCTCCGCGCGAGCTGTGGACGCTGGGCAAGGTCTGCGCTGGAAGCTCCCGAGCCCGGGGTTGACACCGCGCGGCTGAGGCTGCGCCGCCCGCCGCTCTCCCGGCGGCGGCTGCTCACAGTCCTCCGACGCGCTCCCGGGGACCCGGCGGCGCAGTCATTGTTCTGATTCACTGAACTAAGCTACACGCCAGGATACTCTCCGGCGCACCCCCGCCCGCCAGCGCCTCTTCCAGCCCTCCCTGTCCCAGGGTCCCTGCAGCACGCTGGGAATTGTAGTTCTGGGCCTCGCCATCCCGGAAGGGGGCGTGGCATTAGCGGCTAGGGGCGGGGATTAGGCTCCGCTCTCCACGTCCTATTGGCCCAGAACGTGATGGGGAGGCGTGGACGTGGAGGAAACCCCGCATTGATGGGGAGTTTGCCTCCAGTCGCGTTTCCATTGGCTCCGGACCCGCCTGCCTGCCCTCCCTTTTCTCCTCCGCCGCGTAATGGCTGCTCGCGAGACCCAGGGGGCTGCTGCCGGAGGGGAGGAGGACTGTGAGGGCAACCACAGCGAAGCCGGGGGTGTCAGTTATGAGGGTGAGTACGGTGCCACTGAAGTGTAAATGGTTTGTCTCCCTTTCTCTCCGACGAGGAATGCAGCTGACCGCCAGGCAAGCCCCAGGAGCCTGCCACCTCTAAAGCCACCTGGGCGCGAGGGGGCTACGGGCGGGCCCAGACCGGCGGGGTGGGGTAGGAGGCGGCTACTTGGTGGGGGCTCTCTGGGGAGGAAAGAGAAAATGGGATAGAACGGCCTTCCCCGCAGCCAAGCAAGCTCCCTGAGCGTTTGTCTTCCGTTTGGAGCTCCCAGCTTTGCGCTCGCTGCGGGGTAGGTGTGTGTCAAGTCACGTTCGCTCATGTGTGATTATAACTCCCCGGGATTAGCAGCTCTCTCCTCTCCAGTACCCTGCCGCCGCCTCGGTTGGCCTCGGGAGATATGTTTTATTTGTGTTCGGGAGGATTTCCAGTTGAAGACTGGTCACTTCCCTCCACTCTACGGATTTGCTCAATTGCTGGCTGGAGCGGCCTCTGAAGGGAAAATGTGCCTCTCACAGCCTCTCTGATCGCCCCAGGCGATCTCCAGGATTGTATGTAGACCCTGGCTGAGTTCTTGAAGAGGAAAGGAAGTGATGTTTTGCATTCTTGGCTTCAGAGAAAATTTGAAGGTGGTTATGAAAATCATCGGAACTACTTTGGCTCTTCTTTTCTTTTAAGTTGCCCTGTGATCCACTGTGGAGATCAAAAAAACCAAACTTTGGAGGCTGCCAGGGGATTGTCTTGAGGATTCCTCGCCCTATTCTTTTACCTTTAGTGCATCTATCCCCGTCCGCCTCCCTTCTTTTTTGTCTTGATGTGTAATTCAGCACCACAAGTTGTCTTTTTCTATTGGACATGGTTTGTGGCTCAAAGGTTTTCTGTCCTTGTTTGATATTTTTGGGTTACTTTGTTTTTGTTTTCACGATTAAATTGACATTTAGTCTTGAGTTTTTATTAAGCAGCACAGAGATAAAGTGCAATTTCTTCCCAGTGCCCATCTGAAATTAATTATCTTAATACCTCTACCAAAGAAATCTTTGATAGGCTCCTGACTTTAAATAGTTATACCCACACCCCAAGCAGTTCATTTGGGGGCTCTTACCTGATGGTAAGATACTAGTAAGGTTTCCAGATTCTCAAAGTTCCAGAGGGCTGGCTACCTGTGTAACATTTAAAGATGAAATCTTTGAAGAATTTATCTCACAGATTAACTCATAAAAAAGAAAATTGAGAATTCCTTTCAAAAACATTGTAGAACTTTTAAATATCTTTAGTTATTATAAAAATTTTTCGTAATAAATATTTGAAGCCAGTGCATTTAAGTTAAATGAAAGTTCCTCCACCATACAGTTCATTCCCAAAATAGCAACTCTTAAAAGTTCGTTGTGTGTTCTTTCTCACATATTCCTCCGTGACACACATCTGTATTGTTTTGATTTTGAAAAATAAAAAGGGATCATTCTGTGTAAGCTCAAAGATCTACAACCTCCTTTCTCCCAATGATCTATTATAGACACCCTTCCATATCAGTATATTTGTTGCTTCATTCTTTTTAAGGACTGTGCCAGTTGTATTCCATAATATGAATGTGCCATACTTTAACCATTCCTCTGTTAATGAACATGTAGTGGGCTTAGTGAACAACTTTATATACATGTCCTTCCCCCTCTTGGTGCATATTTCTTGAGGAATTGATAGGTCAAAGGTAACACAGGTTTAAAATTTTGGTAGATGTCAGATTTTCCCTTTGAAAGGTGTTAGTATACACGCCTATCAGTAATATATGAGTCTTCTTTTCCCATGTGCTTACCTGTGTGAGGAAATCATTAATCAAGGGCCAATGTTTAAATGACTTAATGGATTGAATTAAGTGCTATAAAGCATAATTTTATGTTCCAATTTGTTTTCAACAAAAGTATTGAGCAACAGTGAATTTGAAGCATCTGTAACAAAAAAATTACTCACCTTGGCTCATAGCTGACAAGTATCTTATTAATCTGTAGCAGTCAATGGAAGAACTAATGGTTGATTTTTATATCATTCTTATAAGGTAAGGTTGTCATTAAAAATCCCCTTAATAATTTATGTATCATTCTATAACTTTATCCAAATTCTTTTCAAAGCCTGCAAAGTGTGATACAAATTTTGGGTGGAAATAGTGATACTAAAGGTATATTCTGTTTTTTTGTTAAACAGTTACTTAGGTTCTCAAGAATGTCTTTCCCTGTAAAATCATTAATTTCTTGGGCGCCTGGGTGGCTCAGTTGGTTAAGCGACTGCCTTCGGCTCAGGTCATGATCCTGGAGTCCCGGGATCGAGTCCCACATCGGGCTCCCTGCTCAGCAGGGAGTCTGCTTCTCCCTCTGACCCTCTTCCCTCTCGTGCTCTCTATCTCTCATTCTCTCTCTCTCAAATAAATAAATAAAATCTTTAAAAAAATAAATAAATAAAATAAAATCATTAATTTCTTGAAAACTGTTTTTTAAGAGGTTTCACTCTTGGTCTAATTAAAATATCAGTCTGTGTGCTTAATGTCCTGGGACTAAACATTTCTACTCCAATGTCACTGAGTGGTGTGCAGGCAGGTACAGTACCTTACCTGAGATCTGTGCTGCCAGACTTCCTGAGGCTCCATCCCTCTCCAGAAAAGTCCCTGATCTTGCACAACACTGCTTTACATACATTTGAACTGTAACTGGGATATCATATTATCTTCTAAAATTAAGAACAGATAGTAAATACAAGATAGTATGTTAACAGTAAATTAAGAACAGATAGTAAATCACACGTGGGGATGTATTACTGGTATTTTTTCTTTTGCTGTTTTTAGTCAGAGGCAGTAAGATAACACATATAGTTTATTAACTGACAGTATTTACAGGAAATTTTTGTCATGGAGGTGGTTTTTTTCTGACAGTATTAACTTATGTATTCATATTGTAATATTCGGACAGAGTTAACCTTTTTCTCTGCAAATCCATGCTCACTAGATGATAATCCTAGGAATGCTACTTTGGATTTATAATGTACTTCCTGTGGAGACCTTATTAACTAATTTGTGATGTCTCTAGAAGGAGTGGGGTAGCAGGTGGTGTCAACTCCTCATTCTTACATTTGCTCTTAAAGTAAATAACATCAAGCCTTAGCTAGAAACCTAGGAAGCATCCTTGATTCCTATCTTGCCCTCATATCCTGAATCTGATGAGTTACTAAGCCTTATTTTTCTGTGCCTGAAATCATCTTTCAAATTTGTGCTTCATCTCTTTAGCCTCTATTCTATTTCTAACCCTCACCATTACTGCTGAATTAATTACTTGTGTCCCCTATCCTCCAAACTGTGTTCTTGGGGACCAAAACTTTGACATGTTTGGTTTTGTCTGCCTGACCCTGTCTTGGCACTTTGTCAGTATTTAATCATTGTTTAACCAGAAATGAATTCCAGCCTGCATGATTGCAAAACCTTCCTGGTGATCTCACTGACTCTTGATTTTTCCCTCCTTTAGTCCATATTCCAAAACACAAATGGGTTCGTGCGTCCTCACTTCAAATCTTCAGTGTGACCCTCATGCTTATATAATGAGATCTAAATTCTCTATATGGCATTTAAGATTCAAATCTACTTTTCCAGCCTCATCTTCAGTCATCCTGCTTTCGTTCCCACATCTCCATTATCACACTTACCATATCATACTGTACTTATTTATTGGCAGCTTTGTCTACCCCAATAGACTGTAAACTTCTTGAGGGCAAGAGTTGTCTTATTTTACTTTTATTACATCCAGTGCTTATCCGAGCTGCATGAAGTAAACACTCTAACAGTTAATGGTTAGAATCTATTTGAAATTTATTCAAAGTACTTAGAATGGCTGCTATTTTACACAGAGGAATTGAAATCAAATAAAAAACTGAGTATATGTTTCATTTTTTTAATTTTATTTTATTATGTTATGTTAGTCACCATACATTGCATCATTAGTTTTTGGTGTGCTGTTCCATGATTCATTGTTTGTGTATAACACCCAGTGCTCCATGCAGAACGTGCCCTCTTTAATACCTGTCACCGGACTAACCCATCCCCCCACCCCTCTCCCCTCTAAAACCCTCAGTTTGTTTCTCAGAGTCCATCGTCTCTCATGGTTCATCTCCCCCTCCGATTTGCCCCCCTTCATTTTTCCCTTCCTACTATCTTTTTTTTTTTTTAAACATATAATGTATTATTTGTTTCGGAGGTACAGGTCTGTGATTCATCAGTCTTACACAATTCACAATGCTCACCATAGCACACACCCTCCCCAATGTCCATCACCCAGCCCCCCCTTCCCTCCCACCCCCCCTCCCCTCCAGCAACCCTCAGTTTGTTTCCTAAGATTAAGAGTCTCTTATGGTTTGTCTCCCTCTGATTTCATCTTGTTTCATTTTTCCCTCCCTTCCCCTGTGATCCTCTGTCTTGTTTCTCAAATTCCTCATATCAGTGAGATCATATGATACTTCTCTTTCTCTGATTGACTTATTTCACTTAGCATAATACCCTCTAGTTCCATCCACATTGTTGCAAATGGCAAGATTTCAGGTTTTTTGATGGCTGCATAATACTCCATTGTGTGTGTATATATAGATACATATATATATATGTATATATATCACACCTTGTTTATCCATTCATCTGTTGATGGATATCTTTGCTCTTTCCATAGTTTGGGTATTGTGGACATTGCTGCTATAAACAGTGGGGTTCATGTACCCCTTTAGATCACTACATTCGCATCTTTGGGGTAAATACACAGTAGTGCAATTGCTGGGTCATAGGGTAGTTCTATTTTCCACTTTTTGAGGAACCTCCAGACTGTTTTCCAGAGTGGTTGCACCAGCTTGCATTCCCACCAACAGTGTAGGAGGGTTCCCCTTTCTCCGCATCCCCGCCAACATCTGTCATTTCCTGACTTCTTAATTTTAGCCATTCTGACTGGTGTGAGGTGGTATCTCATTGAGGTTTTGATTTGTATTTCCCTGATGCCAAATGATGTTGAGCACTTTTTCATGTGTCTGTTGGCCATTTGGATGTCTTCTTTGCAGAATTGTCTCTTCATGTCTTCTGCCCATTTCTTGATTGGGTTATTTGTTCTTGGGGTGTTGAGTTTGGTAAGTTCTTTATAGATTTTGGATACTAGCCCTTTATCTGATATGTCATTTGCAAATATCTTCTCCCATTCTGTCAGTTGTCTTTTGGTTTTGTGGACTGTTTCCTTTGCTGTGCAAAAGCTTTTTATCTTAATGAAGCCTCAATAGTTCATTTTTGCCCTTCCTTCCCTTGCCTTTGGTGATGTGTCTAGGAAGAAGTTGCTGTGGCTGAGATCGAAGAGGTTGCTGCCTGTGTTCTTCTCCAGGATTTTGATGGATTCCTGTCTCACATTTAGGTCTTTTGTCCATTTTGAGTCTGTTTTTGTGTGTGGTGTAAGGAAATGGTCCAGTTTCATTCTTCTGCATGTGGCTGTCGAGTTTTCCCAACACCATTTGTTGAAGAGACTGTCTTTTTTCCTTTGGACATTCTTTCCTGCTTTGTCAAATTAGTTGACCATAGAGTTGAGGGTCCATTTCTGGGCTCTCTGTTCTGTTCCATTGATCTATATGTCTGTTTTTGTGCCAGTACTATACTGTCTTGATGATTACAGCTTTGTAATAGAGCTTGAAGTCCGGAATTGTGATGCCACCAGCTTTGCTTTTCTTTTTCAACGTTCCTTTGGCTATTCGGGGTCTTTTCTGGTTCCATACAAATTTTAGGATTATTCCATTTCTTTTAAAAAGTTCATGGTATTTTGATAGGGATGGCATTAAATGTGTAGATCGCTCTAGGTAGCATAGACATTGTCACAATATTTGTTCTTCTGATCCATGACCATGGAACGTTTTTCCATTTCTTTCTGTCTTCCTCAATTTCTTTCATGAGTATTCTATAGTGTTCTGAGCAGATTCTTTGCCTCTTTGGTTAGATTTATTCCTAGGTGTCTTACGGTTTTGAGTGCAATTGTAAGTGGGATTGACTCCTTAATTCTCTTTCTTCTGTCTTGTTGTTGGCGTATAGAAATGCCACTGATTTCTTTGCATTGATTTTATATCCTGCCACTTTACTGAATTCCTGTATGAGTTCTAGCAGTTTTGGGGTGGAGTCTTTTGGGTTTTCCACATAAAGTATCATATCATCTGCAATGAGTGAGAGTTTGACTTCTTTGCCGATTCGGATGCCTTTGATTTCTTTTTGTTTGATTAATGAGGCTAGGACTTCTAGTACTATGTTGAATAGCAGTGGTGATAGTGGACATCCCTGCAGTGTTCCTGACCTTAGGGGAAAAGCTCTCAGTTTTTCCCTGTTAAGAATGATATTCGCTGTGGGTTTTTCATAGATGGCTTTTATGATATTGAGGTATGTTCCCTCTATCCCTACACTCTGAAGAGTTTTAATCAAGAAAGGATGCTGTACTTTGTCAGTGCTTTTTCTGCATCTATTGAGAGGACCATATGGTTCTTGTTCTTTCTTTTATTAATGTATTGTATCACATTGATTGATTTGTGGATGTTGAACCAACCTTGCAGCCCGGGAATAAATCCCACTTGGTCGTGGTGAATAATTCTTCACCACTCTTGGATCCCATTGGCTAGTATTTTGGTGAGAATTTTTGCATCCATGTTCATCAGGGATATTGGTCTGTAATTCTCCTTTTTAATGGGGTCTTTGTCTGGTTTTGGGATCAAGGTAATGGTGGCCTCATAAAACGAGTTTGGAAGTTTTCCTTCCATTTTTATTTTTTGGAACAGTTTCAGAAGAATAGGTATTAATTCTTCTTTAAATGTTTGGTAGAATTCCCCTGGGAAGCCATCTGGCCCTGGGCTTTTGTTGGGAGATTTTTGATGACTTCAATTTCCTTAGTGGTTATAGGTCTGTTCAAGTTTTCTGTTTCTTCCTGATTCAGTTTTGGTAGTTGATACATCTCTAGGAATGCGTCCATTTCTTCCAGATTGTCTAATTTGCTGGCATATAGTTGCTCATAATATAATCTTATAATTGTTTGTATTTCTTTGGTGTTGGTTGTGATCTCTCCTCTTTCATTCATGATTTTATTTATTTGGGTCCTTTCTCTTTTCTTTCTGGTAAGTCTGGCCAGGGGTTTATCAATCTTATTAATTCTTTCAAAGAAGCAGCTCCTAGTTTCATTGATCTGTTCTACTGTTCTTTTGGTTTCTATTTTATTGATTTCTGCTCTGATCTCTATTAATTCTCTTCTCCTGCTGGGTTTAGGCTTTATTTGCTGTTCTTTCAACAGCTCCTTTAGGTGTAGGGTTAGGTTGTGTATTTGAGACCTTTCTTGTTTCTTGAGAAAGGCTTGTATTGCTATATACTTTCCTCCTAGGACTGCCTTTGCTGCATCCCAAAGATTTTGAACAGTTGTGTTTTCATTTTCATTTGTCTCCATGAATTTTTTTAATTCTCTAATTTCTTGGTTGACCCATTTATTCTTTAGTAGGATGCTCTTTAGCCTCCATGTATTTGAGTTCTTTCCAGCTTCCTCTTGTGATTGAGTTCTAGTTTCAAAGCATTGTGGGGTCCAAAAATATGCAGGGAATGATCCCCATCTTTTGATACCGGTTGAGACCTGATTTGTGACCTAGGATGTGATCTGTTCTGGAGAACGTTCCATAAGCACTAGAGAAGAATGTGTATTCTGTTGCTTTCTGATGGAATGTTCTGAATATATCTGTGAGGTCCGTTTGGTCCAGTGTGTCATTTAAAGCCTTTATTTCCTTGTTGATCTTTTGAGTATATGTTTTATGCTTGTGGAAGTTAATGCACACCAACTAGGAAATGCAGAATATATCATCATGAAGATGATATTCTGTAACAGGTAGTCACAGTTAGCATTCTCACATAGTTTTCAGTCTTTTTTTTTTTTTTAAGTATTAGTGTTGTTTAGATGATTAAATTAAAAAAAAAATAGTTCATGCCTATCCTTTATAACCTTGAACCGATAACTGAATGAGCTGCTGCATAGAAATTGAAATCAGTGCTCCATCATCTGGGAGTTATCTGGTTTTCCACAGGTTGTCATATTTCCAGCTTAAGTCCAGTCTCATACATTTGTAGTGACAGTGGAAAGAGAGCTAGACCCCATCTTGGAAAAACTATATTTGAATTTCAGTTCTGATGTTTAGTAGTTGTGTATAGCTTTATTACATATGCTGCTGCATTTATGAAAATATGAATATAATACCTACTTTGCAGAGTTGTGATTATTTCATTCAGTTATATATCTGTGACAGCCTGGCATTATTTCCTTTTACCATCTTGGAATTTAATAAATATTAGTTGTTTTCAGTGTAAAGGTATGCCTAAATGAACTATAAAACTGCCTACCCTCTGATTCTGTATTTACTTAGGAAGCAATCTACATTGTGTCATAACCAAGGAGAAGCTTAGGAATGTGTTGGTGATACCTGCTTAGGCTGCCCTTGCATTCCTGGGGGTCGTCAGAGTGTCTGTTGGTGCTCTGTACTAGTATTGCAACTATGTGCTCTGAAAGCCTTTTATATTATCTCCATACCCCTTCTCACCCCTACCCAGTGCTGCCCCCTCATCCCCAGCTCCCCACACACATACCCACATTCAGAGTCAGCACGTTCGGATAATCTTGCACACTGGGATGGCCTTGCAAGGTACAAGGCTAGAGGATGTCATGGAAGAAAAAGAATTATAGAAACCTCATCCTCTTGTGGGTTTGGTGTAAGATTCTGAGGAGGCCTCCTTCAAAACATCCTTTGTTTTCCTATGAAAAATATGTGGAAATTAACTTGTAGGATATTAAGAGGAAATTTTATAAAAGGATATTATAATAATGGTGGTGCTGATTCAAGTAGCTAACATTTGTTGAGCAGCAGCTGTGTGCCAAGGACTGTTTCAAATGCTGTCATAGGTCTTATATCATTTCATCCTCACAGCATCCCTGAAGTAGATACTCATATTACCCCCTTTTCATTTATAAGTGAGGAAACTGGTGCAAGAGTGGCTTGTACAAGGTTACACGGTAACCAAAACAGACCTTTTATCCTATTTACTATTATAATGACAGTGGATAAGGTCTGAAACAGACTTTCCTTGAACATAAATATGTTCCAAAGCTAATGTTACTCTAGAAAGGCAGTGTGGTATAGGAAAGAGTATGTGGGCACATTTTGAGGTCAGGCCAATGTAAGATCAAATCCTGGTTACTTAACACCCATAGGCAAGTTAATCAGCCTCAGAATCTCAGTTTCTTATCTGTAAAATGGGTAATAATCAAATCTCTCTTGCTGAAATGTTGAAATGATGACCCAGATGATAAATGTAGTAGACTGGTCTTCAATAAATGGTGACCTACTTCAGACACAGGTATAGGCTCATCTTTAGCATGTGTGCCAGAGGTGATACAGGTAATGATTTTGAGTACTACAACCTTAATGTGTCTTTTCTGTTTCATGATGAGGCTCCTGTTGCGGGATTACTTAGAGTATCACAGAATTTACGTACACTTCTCATTGCGTTGACAAAGACCTTCCATTCATGCAAAAAAACAGTGCCATCCTCCACAACACATACACTTCCCATCTTGAAAAATTGAAGATAATGTTGACCAGATTCATGTAATAAAAATTATACTTTCTTCTAAACATAAATCCATGAGTAAATAGAAACAAAGCAGTATACTGCCATCTCCAGTGATTGAATCTTTACATGTTTCTGTTAGCTGTTTTTGGAGAACTTTGATACAGAATTAGAGTTCAGTTTTGCTACGATTTATTTAACAAACTCACCACACTCTGAATGGATTGGCCTTTCACTGACAGCATCTTAAACAATTGTCATCTATTGCTGAAACAAGTGTGTTCTAACTGACCTTATTGATCCAAACGTGCGCAGAGCAGCTTTTTCCAAAAGTGGTAATGGATTTGACTGATCAGTCTTCTGCCTCTGTTTTCATCTCAGCTAATACTCTTTGTGACCAGTGTCATTTCTTTGCAAGAGAGCCAGCTGGGGTTGGGTGCCATCTTTAGCTGTAGGGACCAAGTAAAGTTTCTAGAAATAAACAGGACTTAAACCTTTGCTTCATTTGGGGAGGGGGTGTCAACAATTGACAAGTCGTAGAATATTTTAAGTGATTTAAGTCAATGTGGGATACATTGAGTAAAAATGTGTGGAAAGAAAAAATGTATTCAAAGTCTGAAATACCAGACTCTGATCACGAATTTGCTGCTTTATAGCGGTGTGAGTTTGGGAAAAATTATTTAACCTCTGAGTCTCCATTTTATCATGAAAATGCTGCAGTTAACTACCTATCTTTTTGGGAGGTTGAGTGAAGCAGTGAATGAACATAGGGATGAATGATGCTGCTGATGAAAGTATCACAAGAGGCTGCGACAGGTCTTCGGAATAGGAAAAAATGGATTCAAAAGTAACTGTCAGTTACAACCTGGGTGAGCTCAAGCAAGTCGTTTGACCTCGTTATTATTATGACTACAACTACTAGAAAAGTCTGGATATGACTTAACTGATTGCAGACTAATCAACATAAGAGTTTGAGTCAAGACATACCCTTGATTTTGTAATATGTAAACCCTTTAGGGGCAAAGACTGTCACATATACCTTAAGATTATTTCATCTTCTACAGTGCCATGCAGTGATGGCATTTGGTGTTGGTTGAGTGGTGACTGTGGATTGGCTCCATGCTGGGTCCTATATATGAGGCACAAATGAAGAAGAACCCCCGGCTTTATCAATGGGAACATTTCACTGTGATTGGCGGGGCTCTGCAGTCATATTTTATCAGAGCTAATTGGAGAGTCCTTTCTGTTTCCATATCACAGTGTGGGAAGAAGTAGATACATTTGAATCTGCAATTTGTATGCATTGACTAAGGAGCTGAAAGCTTTTAAATGTGTTTATTTTTAAAAGAAAGGAAATGCATGTTCTGGCTCCTGGTTTCTCTAACACTGTCCGCATTTTGTGCTTTCTCTTAACTGAAAGATGCATCCTCCCCCAAGTAATTACAGAGGCCCTGCCTTATAAGAAAAAATAAAATAAAATTTTAGTGTTTTCATCAAAAAGTTACACAGATTTGTTTTGTTTTTTTAAAGACTTTTTATTCATTTGAGACACAGAGATACAGAGAGAGAGAGAGAGTATGAGCAGGGAGAGAGGCAGAGGGAGAGGGAGAAGCAGGCTCCCCACCGAGCCAGGAGCCTGATGTGGGGCTCGATCCCAGGACCCTGGAATCACGACCTGAACCGAAGGCAGACGCCCAACCATCTGAGCCACCCAGGCGCCCCCACAGATTTGTTTTTTAAGAGAAGGACCTCGGAATTGTAATTGTGGTTATTTAACACAGTTTTCTGTTATGTAACAAGCTGCTATTCACCAGTAATAGCCAATTAGAAAAGAAAATATCTTGTACTACTAATTGTAATTATCATTATAAAGCAATTAATAGCAGGAAGTGTGGTTGAGCAGTAACAACAGCAATCAAGCTGTCTTTGTTAAAGCACCATACACCTAATTTCCACAACTGGAGGGGGGGGAGGGGTGGGAAAAGAAGGTGAAAAAGTGTCTGGAAGCTTATTGGAATTTTTTGCAAGCCAGTTCATGAATGATATTTGAAAGCTTTTTAAATATGCACCCGCATGAGTAAAAGTAATGCTAATAACCTACTAGGACTTTGAGGGTTTTTTTCTAGCAGCAATGATCATAGATAGTACTGTTTCATAGAAAGCTCGCTGGAAAAGGAGGCAGAGACCTGAGTATTAATTTGACTTCTGCTTCTAACTGACTCTCTGATTTTAGAGAAGTTTTTTGCCCTCATGGTTAAGATTTCCTAGTTTGTAAATGAGATAGTTCATTTATATTCACATCCTTTCAACTTCATCTTTCAAATATCAGTAAAATAAAGAGAAGGCAGGTTTACAGCTAGGGAGCCAGTTATACATGTACTAGAGTCTGTGTAGATAGAAAACAAGTATATCTGTGTATTCCCTTAAGAATTCATTGCACATGTGAGTGTAATTGATCAGGTGTATCAAGGTAGAAAATTTGTGGAGAACCACTGCAATAGGTAACTTCTAAGGTCTCTTATTCCAGGAGCGCATGGCTAGATGAGTAGGACACATATCGGGCATGGATATTTGCCAAAGCAAGAGATAATGAAGACCCACACTAGAATTTAATAATATGCCTTTGTTAATGAAGTCAGGTGATTGCTCAGTCCTGTAAAGAAATTCCTGAGATTAGAAAAATAATGCTGGTCACAGCAGGTGGCATATGAAGATTCTCCCTTTGATAGGCTGAGCATCCGCTTGGGCCCTGTCATGAGGAAGGCCCAGAGACAGCAGGCAGAGAATGCCACAAAGATGATAAAATAGATGTCAATTAAGTATAAACAGGTCTAGAACCGTGCTCAATTCCAAATACAAGGAAAGACAGGGATTTTTAGCCAAGGAGCAGGTTAGGGGCAGGGGGGTGGAAAATTACTAAGAGGAAATATGGCTAAACAGACTTGACAAGATTCTTGCTAAAGGCAGGCCAGGGTGAGATATCACATAATGAGGTATCACCTGGAGGACGGTAGAGGATGAGGAACCACATCAGATATGGAGGATGGGAGATTCTGTCTGAACTGACTTAACAGGATTCTTGCAAAAACTGGGCTGGTGAGGCCCAATCAAGAAAAGGATTCAGAGGAGCCTTTAGGAAACCAAAGTTTGGTCAAGGAGAGAATCTTTGTCAGGAGGAACACAATCACAAATAAACTGGACTTTAGGGACAGGTCTCAAGCCATTAAAAAACCTGAGAGAAACAAGTTAAGAGGAACATAGATGCTGGGTGAGGCATCAAATCAGACAGCTTACGGAATCAGCGCAACGGGTTGAGGACTCAGTTACTGGAAAAGGTATACAAGTTGAGGCTTGGTTCCAAGCTATTAGTCACATGCCCAGTGATTAGCATCCTGGACCCAGATGGAGATGAGGCCAAGACTGGGTTGATGTGGACCCACTGGACTGATGTAGAGCCACTGGGTTGAGGTGGTCCCCTGCTGGAGCAGAGCCAAATTGCTGGTGGGTTTAGGGACCCCTACCATGCTGATTGGCAGTATTGGCAGAGGCCTAGCTCCAGGCAACTCATTACAGTTGCCCATATGGCCAATGAACTCCTAACCCTGAGCTCATTAATCCTGAATAATCAGCCAGTTGTAATATAATTCTCAAGTATAAGGTAATAACACCCTTTCTTTCTCATGACCCTTAGACTACATGGAATTTGATGCTTCAGAGAAAGATTCCTGTTCTTGATCTTTTTCCTTGTGAAACATCTGAACAGATTATGGTGTTAATACTTCCCCCCCGTTAATGTGATATTTTTATGTATCAGAAGTTATAGTTGTTTCTATATAGAGCACAATCCTGTTTTCCTTTTATTACGTGAAACTCTGAGTACATCCCACCATATGAATTTATACATTCTTAGAGCCTAAATGAATTAAACTTTTAGGTAATGGACCGAAAAAAAAAATTCATTTTTTGCTGTCATGCTTTTGAGAGATATTCATAGAAAATTGTGTTCTCATTGTTTTCATTTGTCTATGTGACCGAAGTAGGTAGGGCTAATGTAAATTTAGTATGCTGTTTATGTTTTTAGGGATGATATTTCAGGACTCCATAGAATCATAAGAGTGTTATATATATAATGCCTTTTTACACAAAGAATTTCATGATCAAATAATTTGCAGTTACTGACTTAAACTTATAGCTTCCTTACTTCAGGACTTTAAGTATGCTAATTTTTGTGACCAGGAGATAAATATTATACTGTAGTTTCCCAAATAGTAGACCACTATCTTTCTCAGCTAGCACACATTAACATTTCATGGGATACTAGTGTTCCATGGAATTTGATTTGGGAAATACTAGTCAGGGTCATTTTCCTCTTAAGCAGATCATATATTTTAGGAGCTTAGACATCCCAAAGAGTTCATCTGTAAACATGTTCAAGAAGAGATTGTTCATCCTGTGTCTATACTAATAACCATTGTCATTCATTTTTATGGCTTTCCTATTTTACTTCAAGTCCTTAGTGGGGGGAAAATAAGCATAGAGTAGTAGGCACAGGGTAGAAACAAAAAGCATAACCATTTGTTCTGCCTCAGGGAGATGTAACATCCTCTAAGGAGCATCACCCCCCCCCCATTATATCCAGAACGCCAGAGTTCTTTTGAAAATGTCCATGGTAGTAAGGAAATAAATACTTAAATAAACAAAACCCAACCCTCGAGCACAATATGAGAACTCTTCAAATCAATGTCTTTCGTTTCTTTATTTTAGTACCTCTTTCTTAGAACATTTGAATTATCTGAATATTGAACAATAAAAAAGGAAAGTGTTCCTAAGTTACCGATTTTTGACCTACTGTTCCAGGGCACTCAAGCCTGTGCTTCTTATTAAGTCAGGTAACCACAGCTATTTAATGCATTATTTAAGGTTATAAAAATTTAATTCACGTTCTTCTATCAACTTTCATTTACTTGAAGAATGTAGGTTGGTTGCAATTTTTTTTTAATTGCCTGTATATGGCATCATTGTCAGAAATGTCAGAGTTTCTGAATTACTGTTTATTAATGAAATGATGAATCCAGGCAGCTCTTTGATGTAAAATCCACAACTACTGTGATGTAGAGGAATTTTTTAGCGAAAGGTTTTTTAAAACAGCTTAGAAATGATTCATTGGACCATTGTTATTCACTTCTAGTTAGCAGTATTCAGAACAAACTGGCAAATCTCCATCTCTTCAGGATTCTCACTTAAAATGGGATTTCAGAGTAAACCAATTAAGGCAAGCAGTGTATACGTGAAGGAATCGGATTGTTCTCTTTATATTGTCACCTTCTTCTAAAGTTTCATGTTTGTTGATATCCCTTGTGATAATACATTAATCAGATTCTGAATTCATCTTATATATGGATAATTATCAGAAGTTATTGTCATATTATTAATATTAGCTGATCTTTGGACCCTGCTGTGAAAGTCACACATACTTGTAGAAACTCAAACACATTTTCAAATACTTACGGACTTTTTTTTTTTAAGTTATGTACTGCATAAGTTACACTTATCGGTGTAAACCTCCTCCCTTTCTCTTTCTCTCATACTTATATTTAAAATCTTAGCTTAAATGTCACTTTTTATATGAAGCCATTCTTGAACCAGAGACTGAATTAGCTACACACTTCTTTGAAGCCTTAATCATATAGTTATCTAGGAGAATCGCATTACCTGCTTGTAGAGAGAGAAATTTTAATTCAAATAGTTCAACTGATATAAACTGTATGAGTTTCCAAAGGTCACCTGGAACAAATTACCACAAACTGGTGGCCTAGAAAAACAAATTTATTCTGTCACAGTTCTGAAGGCCAGAAGGCTGGAATCAAGATGTCAGCAGGGCCACATTGCCTCTGAAGCCTCTAAAGGAGAATCTGGGAGCATCAGTCATCCTTGGCTTTGGCCATGTAACGCCTACTTCTGCTTCTGTCTTCATATAGCCTGCTTCCCTATGTCCTTGTGTCTCCTCCTTTTCTATCTCTTGTAAAGACTTCAGTCATTGCATTTAGAGCCCACCCTAATCCAGGATGATCTCATCTCAAGATATTTACCTTAATTATATCTGCAGAGACCCTTATTCCACATAAGGACACATCTGAGGTTCCAGGTGAATATCTCTCTTGAGTCACCATTCAATCCATTATACATAGTGAAGATACTCCCTTTTTTTCAGGTTGCCTTCTTCCTGACCTAGCCAAGGAGTGTATGCACAGGCGAGTGCTTGTTTTCATGTAAGTTGGGGAGAGGAAGGGTCCCCCCCTCTCTTTTTAAAGTACTCTGCAGCACATGGTACCTGCTGTGTGACTTTATGGACATTGGAACTTATACATTTACCTTATTCTCATGAATATTAAGCTCCTTATAGAAAGTCACCACCAAGGATTCGGATAGAGCTTATGAAATATCGGTAATCTTATGCTGGGGCTTTTCCATCACTGTTATTTTTTACTTTCCTCATTTTTTATTGTTTTAGGTACTCAGATTGTACATAGTACCTGCTAAGTCCTTTTGCTTATTGACTGATAGCTATTGTCCTTTGTACTTACAGCCCCTGAAATTTGGTCTCTTCCTGAGGTTGAGAGCATAGTATAGTGAAAAGAACACTAAACTTATAGACAAGAATCCAGTTCATGTTTTAGTTGTGTGACTTTAAATACATTATACTCTCTGAACTTCTATTTTCTCATAATTACAATAGAAATAATAATCTTTCTTATCTGGCAGTTTAATACCGAGATGCTTAGGAGATGATTTTATAAAATGTAAAGGGTTATATAAATAAAGCAGAGGTATATATTTTTTTTAAAGATTTTATTTATTTGACAGAGACAGAGACAGCCAGAGCAGGAACACAAGCAGGGGGAGTGGGAGAGGGAGAAGCAGGCTTCCCGCCAAGCAGGGAGCCCGATGCGGGGCTCGATCCCAGGACCCCGGGATCATGACCCGAGCCGAAGGCAGCCGCTTAACGACTGAGCCACCCAGGCACCCCAAAGCAGAGGTATATTAATATCATGCTGAAATGTGCATCTTTGGATTTACTGATTAGTGCCTTTCTACCTTGACCATTCTTTCTATCCTGAGTATGACTGGGCTCTTTCCCCTTTAAACTGTCAGTCACGTATCAGTTAATCTAAATATTTATAGAGTATTTGAGCTGGGAGTGACATTGGGATAAGTCACTTTGGAAAATATTTTAAAAGGACATGACATAGTTTCTGTCTTGCTTGTAGTCTAAATAGAGAAGAGACACACATACCAGTAACTAGGTTAAGCTCCCATCAGTGGATAGAGGAATGGATAGAGAAAAAATTTGCTTGAAAGGGATGATCATAATTGGCTTCATGGAAGAAGTGAGAGAGACCAGAGGACTAGGAAAGACTCTAGCAGGCAGGAAGTTGGATAAGAGTACCTGAGCCTCAGGGAGAAAAAAAAGAGCCAGGTGTCATCCAGGGACATTTCAGAAACTGCTTAAAGCTTCAGAGTAAAGAGAGAAGTAGTGGGAGATAAAATGGAATAAAAGACTACATCTGATAACCATCTTAGAAGAACCAAGAAGCTGTCTAGTGCTCAGGCCCTTATTTATGAGGTTGTGGATATTTCACGATTTGGATCTTTGTTCTCCTTCAGGCCAAATGGTCTCCAAAAGTAGTTAGTAGAATCTCCCTGATTAAAAACAAGAGAGCACACAGACAATTTGCCTTACAGATTAAAAAGGACACTTGATTTTCTTAGGCTCTGAGTTTTACCAAGCATTTATTGAGCACTAATTACATACTAAATCCTGAAGGCACAAAAAAGTAGTAAGACAAAATTCCTGCTCCGAAGGAAACACTTGTCTTGTAGAGGATAATAATGGAGAAGTGCAGTAAAAGATCACACTGAAGCAAAGAGGTAACTGTCACATGTGCTTCTTACCTACCAGAGAGGTTTGGGTAGGCTTCTCCATACATAAGCCAAGGTCTTTGCCAGCTGAGGTAGGCCTTTTTAATAGAGGAAGCTGCATGAGGAAAGGCTTGAAGATGCCCTACAAGTATGTATTATCATAGCCTAAAATGATGTGGTGGAGACAAGCCTGAGAGACAAGCCTGAAAAGGGGGCAAGGGTTGTATTAAAAAGGAGTCTGTGGACCTAGCAAAAGAACTTGGATTATCTCCTACATGATGGGGAGTGTTTTAGGTGAGTGAATAACATGAATCAGATTTGCTGGCTAAAAACCACCTCGTGGCAGTCCTAATGTGAAGATGCATGTACAGAGGCAGGACAAGTAGATCAGAAGCTCTTGTTAACGGAGCATGTTCCTTAAGCAGTTCAAACTGGATGTCAAGATCAGTAAGTCTTTCTAAAATGTGTAAACTATCATGTCACCTTCCAGCTCAAAAGCCAGCTATGATTTCTCCATGCCTATAGGAAAAAGCCCCAGTGAAAGTATATCCTCATTCAAGACTCCTCATTGCCTGTCACCACTAATTTAATCTGCTACTTTACCACAGGTAGCTGAGGGTTTTCTTTTTCTCCCTTAGAGGTAGCCCCCTCCTCAGTTGGGAGATCAGCCTTAGGAGAATAATCTAAGAAGCCAGATGGAGGAGTTAAGCCTATCCATTGAGTGCTCACTTGACTTTGTCAAGTGGAAATTTGCACTTTGAATTTTTATTTTCTAGATGAAAGTAATTTTTAAGTTATGTTTTTCTTAATTATTTCTAAGAAATCTTTTTTTTTCTAAGAAAAGTTGCTGTCTTTTCCATCATTAACAATGGCCGTATAACCCTGCACTTCTATATTTTTGTTTTGATCCATGACAACTTTTACCAGATACTCATAATTAAGCTCCAGATTTTGTACAAATCTGATAAGAATTTTCAAACAAGACCACACATCATTTGGGAGGGGTGAATGTGTATATTTAAAATTGTGTGTGTATATGTATGTGCAATAAAAATTTTGATTTGTTGTAAACGTTTTTAAATGTTGATGTGTTAATTTGGCCCGATTAACCAGAAAGTTGAAATACTGATTTGTTGCTATATTTTTTCTCTTAATGAAAACTTAGATATATATCTACTGCAGATCCTTCATCTGGTCTAACACAACTGATATAAGTCCAGGGTCATCCTGATCCAGTATTCAGAGGTATTGAATTTTCCAGTAGGATACTTCTTTTTTAGTGATAAACTGCATTTTTTTGTGAGTAGCTCAGTTAACTTTGAAGTCTCTGGTGAATGCCATCTGGTTCTAATGATGGATCACAGTTTTTCAGATTGTTTTTGGCTCCTTTCATCTCCCCATTCTCCTTTTTATTCTATTTTGATAATTTATTTTTATAACATTACTTCCTTACCTGTGAATGTTTTTACTGTTTTTTCTTTAAATTTTCTTTAACATGAATGACATATCAATTTCTGAAAGTAAGCAAACATACCATCATGGCACTATTATATATCATGTGTTGGGATCAGGACAACCATAGAACTTTCCTCATTCAAAGAATCTTTCATTTGATCAGTACACAGCTTATTTTATATATTCCTCCCTAATACCGAGTATATTTGCTTGGAAATAGGTACGTTGGGTGGGAAAATCTTGTCTATTATGGTAATTTCCACTTCATTAGGAAAGAAAATTGGTATCAGTTTAAAGTATTCTGCTGTCTCTTAGCTCCCTTGGTGAAAACAACAGCAGTATCCAGGGACTGCCACCCATCCCCCTCCAAAAAGGGTTCCCCCCCTTAATTACAGTGATTTCAAAGCCTTTGTCCCATAAAGGTCATATATTAAAAACTGAACAGATGATTTTTTTTTAATTTGAGAGAGAAAATGAGAGACAGCACATGAGAGGGGGGAGGGTCAGAGGGAGAAGCAGACTCCCCACTGAGCAGGGAGCCCGATGTGGGACTCGATCCCGGGACTCCAGGATCATGACCTGAGCCGAAGGCAGTTGCCCAACAAACTGAGCCACCCAGGTGCCCTGAACAGATGATTTTTAAAGTAAATAATGAGATCTGGGGAATTAAGATACCATTGGGAGTCAGTATAATCGGGATTAAAGTCTCAGGGGATAGACAGACAACATGAATTGCAAGAAAGAGGAACAAGGTATCAACTAGATAAAAACATTGTGAAATCAAATAAGGTGTGTCCATTTGGAGATTAGAACAAAGTAGTCTGTTTGAAATAGTTTGTGGATTAACACTTAATTCATGAAGGATAATGCTCAGAATTTATAAGTATGCCTCTTCCTATTTTGAGTTGATTTTCCTACTTGCAATTAATTTGAAAGCCAGATTGCAAATAAAGTACTGAGAATTGAGGCCACTTCTCTGAGATTACTGGTAGTGCAGGCATGTGTGTGTGCACAAACAATAGCACACAGCAGTGTTTGATGACAATTTAGGCATTATAGTTAAAGTTGTTCTCTGGGATGATATTCCCTCAAGATCCCCTGAGTCCTGACTCTGAATAGCAATTGTGTATCAAATGTTATATTCAGTGTCCATGTCAAGAATCTAGTGATGCAGTTCTTATCAACCTTACCACACTGGTTTTATCTGTAGTCACTGGGATACCTTGTAATCTTCAGAGTGATGGCTGGCCATTCTAAAAGCCTAGAGGTACTTGAATAATCCACTTCCATTATCTCTGCATATTTTGAGAAAGTTTATCATCTTTTGACCAGTCTAACCATAACTCATATTCTCTCTGCCTAAAATATCTTTTTCCTGCCCCTCTACCTTACAACCCCTACTCATTCCTTAACACTTAAGTTTAGGTATCATCTTCACCTTTTCTGTGAAATGTTCTTGCTGACTCTGCCAATACCCAAAAGGTAACCCAGCATTTCCTCTTCTTAACCTTTCATTTCCATTATCGGTTTCTTATGTCATCTCCCATTTGGGGATTTTGACTGTGATACACTTTGCTCATATATATGTTTTTATTTTTAAGTTTTTGTTTTAATTCCAGGTAATATACAGTATAATATTAGTTTCAGGTGTACAGTATAGTGATTCAATATTTCCATACATCACCTGGTGCTCATGATGACAAGTCCTCTCCTTAATCCCCTTCACCTATTTCACCCATCCCCCTACCCACCTCCCCTCTGGTAACCATCAGTTTGTTTTCTGTAAGAGTCTATTAGTTTCTCTCTCTCTTTCCCTTTGTTCATTTGTTTTGTTTCTTAAATTCTAGATATGAGTGGAATCACAGGGTATTTGTCTCTGACTGACTTTGCTTACCATTATACTCTATCCATATGATTGCAAATGACAATATTTCATTATTTATGGCTGAAAAATACTGCAGTGTGTGTGTGTGTGTGTGTGTGTGTGTGTGTGTGTGTGTGTGTACGTACCACATCTTGATCCATTCATCAGTCAACGGATACTTGGGCTGCTTCCATAATTTGGCTATTGTAAATAATGCTGCAATAAACATAAGGATGCATGTATCCCTCTGAACTAGTGTTTTTGGATTCTTTGGGTAAATACCCAGTAATGTGATTGCTGGCTCATGGGATAATTCTGTTTTTAACTTTTTGAGGAAACTACTGTTTTCCAGAGTGGCTGCACCAGTTTGCATTCCCACCAACAGTGTATGAGGGTTCTTTTTTCTCCTTGCCAACATCTGTTATTTCTTGTGTTACTGATTTTGCCTTGCTCTTATATTTTATATTGAGATGCTTAGTAAGAGATGTCAGTGTTACTCCTGACTTGACACTTGCCATTTGGATGGAATTAGACATCTGTCTGCTGTATGTCCAGGGCTGAAACTGAGGCACCTCTGGTTACATCTCTTTCTTCCTGGCTCTTGGCTAGTTGGAGGCTAATGTCCTTGAAGAGCCAATAACTACACCAGCTTCCCTCCACAGTCCTCCTCACATCATATGCAAGTCATTTTTTCTAGAGCATTGTTCAATGCTTGATTTCATTATATCTCCTCAGCTACACTTAGGAGATGAACAAATTACAGAGCAAAAAGCATAAGTCACAACTAGTTTTAGCAAGCAGTACTGTTATTGGAATTGTATCTACTTACCCTTAGGCATTATCGTCATACCACACCAAAAATCCTCTTGTGCCGTCATTTTAAATATCTCTGCTGTGAAAGAATAGCATTTTTAGTTAATATTTGTATATGATATAAGGAAGTGGTCCAGCTCTGTCTATGGACATCCAGTTGTAAAGACCATCATTTCCCCAACTGAATTGTCTTGGCATCCTTGTGAAAAATCTGTTGCCCATAATGTGAGGGTTTATTTCTGTACTCTCAATTCTATTCCATTGATCTATATTGATTTTTTCTTATGCCAGTACCAACCTGTCTTAATTACCATAGTGTTTTTTTAGGAAGTTTTGAAATCAGTTAACTGTGAGACCTTCAACCTTGTTCTTTTCAAGATTTTTTTTATTTACCTGCCGATTTTTCCAGCATCAGGGTACATCTAAAGAAAGACACACATCAGTAGTAACTCTTTAGTTTAGCATATAAATAATCTCTTGAAATTTTTTCTTAATGTACTATTTTTAGATAATATTCTTTGGTTATACTAGACCTAGTTTTTTGGGGCTTTAATTTTTTTCTGGTGTTTAGAGATTAAGTCACTTAGATAACTTTCTAGGTTCCTGACAGCCTTTAAAAATTTGGGCTCAGTAATCTCTTCCTTATGTAGTTGAACATGTAAGTAAAGTATAGTTGAGAAAAGGAATTTCCTGGCGAGTTAGTATTAATGAAGCACGCATGGTGTACAATTAGCAGTAAGTTTTAGAATGAAAAGCTGAAATGGTTTTGAGTACTACGATAAATACCTTAAGTTTTGTTGACCCTGGAAATTCTGCATATCCTCTTTCACTAACAGTCATCCACATTTCATGTTAGAAATTAAGCGCAATCTAGTATTTTTAAATAGAACCCAAAAGGCAATTTTAGAAACACTTAAACTGTCAGAGTCTCTGTGCAAATGAATGAGGTATTACACCTGATTGAAACGTATGGATTTTTATATTTCTGTTTCACCCATACTTCTTTTAACAAGCATTCTTCCTTCTAGGTTCTCAGTTTATGCGACCTATTGAGGTTTGAAGTGGGTTTTTTCTGTTGTAATTTAGATCATAATATACCTCTTTTCATCATAATGGACCCATTGACATTCTGAGTACCAATGACTTCAACCTCTTTAGAATTAAAACAGAAAAACTCTAGAAATGAATTTATATATACAGAGATAAAGTAGAAAAAGAATAGAAGCATAGTCCCTAAACAGGTGTTTTAGAGTTTGTTTCAATACCATATATGTATATGGTTTTCTTTATTACCTCTTTCTGCTAAAGATACCCAATAATCTCTAAGTTTATGATGTCATTTAGTTTCCCGGTTTTATTAAAGTATCTAGATTAGGGGTGCCTGGCTGCTCAGTTGGTAGAGCATGCATGAGACTCTTGATCTTGGTCAGGGTCATAAGTTCGAGCCCCATGTTGGCAGTAGAGTTTACTTTAAAAAAATAAAGTCTTTGAAAAATAAAAAAAATAAAGTATCTATAGATTAGAATTTATGGTCATGTGATCAGTTGATATGTTTTCTAAAACAATCAACGTTTTCTATTTATAATCTTGATATATACATTAAACATAATGTTTATAATTTAGTATTTTAAAGCCTCCCTCATTATATGCAATTATTTATATGATCAGAAAAAAGTTTCAGAGGGCAATTACAAACAGTTTTCATAAATGAAATATAATGTGCTTTATCTGTTGTTACGTAGGAAAAGTAGCACAAATCCTGTTATTGTATTTCTACATTGAATGCCTAGTTACCAGTACAGAAGAGCTCAAATTATATTTCTTTTGAATAAATGCTTCTATTTACAGTGTCCAAAACAATTTTTTTCCACACTCTTCTTTTTTAGCCTTCCCTTCAAAAAATTATTCCTCTTTCTGGTTTTCTGATGTGCTAGTGACAACTCTTTTCCCAGTCATTTTGGCTCCTGATTCTTCAAATCCTCATTTCTTCTTTTCATTGCCCCTTCACCCCTACCCCAAGACACTGACAGCAGTAGGCCTGTACATTGTTTTGGGATCCAATAGGTTCTGAGGGTCAGTGTAGCTGCTGAAAGGTGAGAGAATGCTAGCTAAAGCTCCAACTACCATCTCTCTTGTTAGGGTTCTCACATAGGTTGAAAGTAGGAGAAAGCAGAGAAGTAGAAGCAAGAGCAGACAGGGAAGAAAGTGAGGAAGATTCTGGGTTTGCTATTCTATCCTGACAGACTTCAGGAATCAGGCAAAGTTGTTTTTCTCCTAGAGACACTGTATATATGTATAATGTACCTTTTTGCAAAAAAGAGTTTTGGGTTTGTTTTGTTTTTTCCCCCCCTCAGTGACTAAAGAAAACACGGCTCTATTTCTGTACTGGACACAAGAACAATATTACCATGCTGTGGAAATGTGTAAAGAACAGCAGGGTCTTAGGGTGACAAAGGCACTTTGTTCTCAGTTCAGTATTTTACTTGGTGGCCTTCTCTTCAATTGCAATAAGCTAGCCTCTTGCATCTCAAATGCAGTTGTAATTCCAAGGAAGTAACCATATCAATGAATGTTTCATTGGCTGTATATTTCTTAAATAATGAGATAAGAAAAACATAAATAATGGGTCTTTGCAGTGCATGTAGTTCAGCAAAATGAACCAGTTCATGTATACATGCATCAGTATACAAAAAAGTTATGTAAACCCAAAAGGCATGAATGGAATTGAGAAATTAGCAATAAGCTCACAAAACTGGGTCAATCTCACAAATTAACTGCAAATTTAGATGGCCTGATTTGAGTGGCATTGGAAAGGTCTCTATTCTTCGAAAATCTATCCTGTGGGTTATCTGCTGATTTTTTTTTTAAAAATCATATCTTTATCAATCCGTTCTTTTGCATTACACACTAACTTATATCAAGAGCTGGGTTGTTTTTTTTTAATGTGAGATATTACTCACAGGCAGTACATTGTGTCGGTCACCTCAGAATTTGTCACCTCAGTATGAATTTTACCAGATCATTTGCAAAATTAATTTAAAAATGAATCAGTCACCAGAATGCTCTGCTTTACCTCTGCACTGAGCTGAGCACAATGGGGGGAAAGACAGATAAGCTACTTTTAAGGAGCTCCCAGTATAATTTATGAGACAAAACATAAACATGTAAAACAAAAGTACCAATAACAGTATTTTGTTGAGTGGCAAATGATTTAGTATATTAGCAGTATTTCTCCAAGTTTTTTTTTAAGTGATGGAACTATTTTCCAAATTATCTTACACAAAACCCCAACATATAAAACCTATAAAAGCTAGGCCTCTTTAGTTAAAGAGGGTGGGGGGAGGCCAAGGAGCCATCTATTCAGGTTGTCCCGTCATCCCCAGTGGGGCTCCTTGGGACCTGAGGCATCTGGGATTACAGTTAAAAATCATTAAAGTTAGGACATAAATGTGGGGTCTTGACAAGGAGAGGAAAGCTCCAAGTAGGAATTCCTTCCAAGTTGGTGTTTAAAAGTACATAGACAATATGAGGGATAGTGAGAAATAAAGTTAGATAAGAAAAGTGGATAGACGGGGTGTCTGGGTGGCTCAGCTGGTCGAGTGTCCGACTCTTGGTTTCTGCTCAGGTTGTGATCTCTTGAGTCGTGGGATTGAGCCCTGTGACCAGCTCCACACTGGGCAAGGAGTCTGCTTGAAGATTCTCTCCCTCTGCACTTCCCCCCACTTGTGCATGCATATATGTGTTCTCTTCCTCTCAAAAATTTTTTCTAAGCCTCATGAAAAAAAGTGGATAAATAAGCTAGAAAAGCAGGCAGAAAAGTTGAGATACGTTTAGAAAGAAAATAGGGAGATATGAGGGTTTTAATTTTAGGAAGAGATGTGATAAAAGACTTGAAGAAGGGAGACTGGGAGCAGGTGCAAGATGGTTTAGATGAAGAATTGATGTATATTTCAGGTTCTTCCTCCCTCTCTGGCTCTTGTTAGTTTCATTTTCTAAGAGACTAAGAGCAGGCCATCCACCTACCTTCTCCCTTTCTCAGTCCCCAGAGCTGTGTGTCATACCTGCCTGAGCCTTCCATCTCCATATTGTGCAGAACTGGATCCAAGTGGGCAAAATCCTCCTTTCTGCATAGCCACTAGTC
Organism: Callorhinus ursinus; assembly: GCF_003265705.2. NCBI lineage: Eukaryota > Metazoa > Chordata > Mammalia > Carnivora > Otariidae > Callorhinus > Callorhinus ursinus. The sequence goes on from NW_027397074.1 coordinate 54,636,812, forward strand.
TTAGGGTCATCATGCCTAACTGTACTTGATAAAAACCTCTTAGTGCCATTTCCTTCTCCTTTTTAAAAGATTTTGTTTTTAAAAAATAGTAATAATAATAAGAGATTTTGTTTTTGCTTCTCTCCCTGAATTGCAGAGGAATTGTGCACCCACTAAAGATGGCACAATCTATATGTGGCTACATCTCATTGTTAAAGGAGAATTTATACCTTAATTTATGTAAATGCCAGAAAATGGACAATGTGACTTGGCTTTATTTTCTCAGAACTGTTGTTGTTGTTTTACTTCATCAATTCCTCTCTTTTCATTTTCTTGTGTACTGCTGATTCCTCTCCAGTTGGTCCCCATAGCAACACTGGATCATGCTAATGAAACTGCAACATCTTAAGCTCTCCCACAGAGCATCTCTGTTAAAATAACCATGAAACACAGTTGCATTTATTATTTTCTTTCCTTAAAAGGAATCGATAATTTGGAATCCTTCCCTTGATCAAGACTTAGCCTCCTAAACTGTCTGACCAGAATTGCAATCTAATTTAGAGAAGCTTCTTTTTGAAGGGTGATAAACCATAATTGGGATACCACCTTCTTCCTTGCATTCATACCCCCTTTTGGTGTATGACAGTGGTTCTCAAAACATGGTTGCCCAGCTGCATCAGCATCACATGGGAAGTTGTTAGAAATACAAATCCACATGCCACACCCCAGACCTACTGAATCAGCAGCTTGGGATATGGAGCTCAGTATTCCGTTTTAACAAGTCCTCCAGGTGATTTGGATGTACCCACTGGTGTACGGGGTGAACAGCACTGTAGTAGGCAACAACATCATATCCAGTTTGTGATGGATTCTGCCAACATGATTAGAAATATTAGCTGAATACCAGTTTGTGTTAAGATAAAATATGACAGTGGAGAGTGTCTGACTGATTTCAGCCAATGAAAAGAAATATTTCCTAGTCCTTATTTATCCATTATTAACAAGCATAAGAAAAAGCTAAGTAATTGCCCTTAAGTATGATAACAGGTAATGACTCAGACTATAAAAGCATGTGGTGTTTTTCCTGGGTTTTTGTTGTTGTTGTTGTTATTGTTTCTTATGTTTTGATGTGTGGATGATGACAGGTATCCCCCTTTTTGAAAGGAGTATTTTAAAGAGTGCTTTTTCTGCTTGTAGTAATCCATCCTTTATATCCCATAATGCATCAAACGCAGGCAGTAAAAGCAAGAATCTTTTAGAGGCCATAACTTAGAGAACAAAAAATAGGAAGTAGATGTAAGAGAGAATTGTACAAAGGGCAAGTTTACTTTGTCATGTAAAGTTGTAAAAGATGGGTAGGCCCCAGAACTCAGAGATCCAGGCTGCAATTTGAGCTGGAGAGGCAGGGTGAAAGTGAAGGTATTTAAAATTGCTGATTACTGCAAAAACTGAACTATCTGTATGCCTGGATGTTGGAACAGAACCTAAGGAGTTGTACTTGTTGATAGGTCCAATTTAAAAGCCAGGCTATCAGACATAGTAAAAAAACATAAACAGTCAACCAGGATTCAGAAATCAAGAAAGATTCATCTGGTCAGGAATCCAGAGGTCTTTCAGTCCAAGGAAATAATAGCAGCAGAGTGATTCTTACCACTCACCTGATAAGCACCTGGAATTTGCTCCTGTTGATCACCACTGTCCTAATTCAGACCCTCCTGTATTACACTAGAACCATTGCTGTTGCTTCCTTGCCATCAGATCTCTGAATACAAGTAAAATTCGTATTTCCCTGAATATGCTGTCTTTACCCTTCTGCCATATTTCTCCTTGAAGTATTCATGGTCTCCCTGCTGTCCCCAACTAGGTTTCCTTCTCCCATATAGTATTCATATTTGCCCTTAAAGTCTTAATTCAAATAACTTCTACTGGATTTTGATTGGCAGACAAATGCCCTCCATATCCTGGATTTTCCTTATACCTTGCACATATTATTTATAACAAATGCTGTAATTGCTTGTGTTTCTACCTATGTTTTGGGAACAGGATCCATGTCTTCCTCTCTTTAGTCTTTTCTCCTAGCTTGGTGCCTGGTATACTGTAGATTTTCAATAAATATTTTGGAATGAAGAGAGATGCTTACATATTATAGGCATGACGAACAAATTTTGGATTTTCTGAAACCTGATTTGAAATTTTTTTGTTCCATTCTCTCAGCTGTAGTAATTTAAGGTATTGCTGTAACCCAGAATTATCTCCTTACTGTCTTACAGGCAGAAATAAAAATCCTTTAAATGAAGTTACCATGTACCAGGATCTGGAAAGAGGAAGAATATATCTCTGCCCTTGAGGAAGAATGTGTTAGCCATTTTAGGAAATCTCCAGGGAACTCCATTAATGAAATACTAAGCTAGGGGATAGGATAGAGTGTTTTTGTGCTTGTTTGAGATGTTTAATTACCATAATTCTTGGACCAAATTGTCCAGACCTTATTAAAAAAATCTTCTTTCTTTGTATTTCCACACACATTCAGAACTCAAAGTATTAGGGAACTGTGATTAGAATTGGGAAATTTTTTTAAATTCTGCATTCTTTCCATGGGGTAATGGATTATAATGCGCTCTAATTTATCTGGCAACATCTCAGAAAACAATACAGTATTTTGTATAAGGAGTTTCCCAGGTTTCTGAAGATTATTATGTTGAGCAGTTATTTTTCAAAGGGGTCACATAAGTCACTGGCTACAAACATCATGTCTTGATGACTATCAACGTAGTCAACACATTTTTACCTACTGATTCTCTATCAAATATTCCTAAATTGCTTTACTTTGTTTTTTGTTTCCATAGTATTCCTTTGCTTCAAATAGTATTCGCTCTGATGCCCATGTCACTTTGCACTTGTTTTTGTACTTTTTGAGATTCTTTTATTCTCCTGATATTCCTGATATTAACCATCTGTATTAATGAGTTAATAAACTAGGCTTATTGTTAATGAATTGATTCATTCAACTGCTAGATTTAATTAGAAAGACATTTAACATGCCAGCAGATGTTCTGATTTTGTTTCATTATCCCCAAATATAATAAGATAACATGAATTTTTATATTTTCACATGAATTAAACTAAAGCAAGTTTTGTTACTCTACCATGTATTATAAAAGGCTAACTGATGGAGTTTTGTCTTCATTCTATTCCAAATTTGAGAAGGAAAACCAGTTTTCTTCTTGAAACACTCACCTAACTCTAATTGGCACAAGAATAAAGTCTAGGAATAAAGAGTATCATCCTGACCCTCAAATCTATAGAAAGGAAACTAAGCCACAGATGCATCCCCAAAGATTTTTTTTTTAGTACTTTTATAGGGGATGCATTTTCTGAATTAAGCAACCACTTAAAAAGTTACCTAAGAACTGTAATTCCAGAGACACTATTCAGTGAGTTTGTTTCTTTGTTTGCTTCTCATGTTTCTGCTTATAGTGTCCAAAGGGACTTTTATTTAGAAGAGAAAAGAGAGAAAAAGGCAAGGTTTTCAGAGAGATTTGAATGTTCAGAGCTTTTTTTAGAGAAATTGGCAGGGAAAGACTTAAATGTGCTGGCACACGCGCAGACGTAGCAGCTCAAATTAAGCAGGCCTCACTTGGGACCTTCGACCTCTAGTATGCCCCCCCTAGAAAAAGAGTAACTTTCTGGAGATTTGCAGATACCAAGTCAGTAGATAATGTGAGTTCAGCAATACACACATACAAAGCAATTACAGATCCATTAGGAAAAAACTTTCTTTTAAAAAATTACCATGTTATGCATCTATCGTGGGCAAATTTCCTGAGATATGGGCATAAAGGCTTCTAGCATAAAGATGACGAAAGGAATTCCTTTCCCTCATCCAGCTTAGCTTTTTTGTTTTCCTTGTTTGGTAGTTCCTTTTGTTTAAAAATATGTTACATATTTTTTAAAAATAGGGATCGTAGTATAAATATGCTTCTGTATAATTTTTCCTGAGTGCTTTCTCATGCCACTAAATCTCTTAAAACACATTTTTAATGACTTACTTAATTTTTGTGTTCATTTAATCATTCTTTTATTGTTGGAGATCAGGTCATTTCTGTTTTTTTCTATCATTAACAGAAAGATATTCTTGAATAGACCCCTCAGTCTTGCTTTTATACGGCAGTTATTATGGGGAAGGGCTCACCCTTAGTTACCAGATAAATTTTAATTTTCTTATTACATTTCAGAGTATAAGGAATGTGTCAGTTTTCTAAAAATAGGGCAAGAAGAGAATGAAATCAGGAGGTTAGGTAGGGAGCAAAGGTGGTAGAAACAGAAAGTTGTGCCTACTCTGGTGTCTGTTCCATCTTTTCTGACTTCTGCAATGAATGGTTACAGCACAGAGTGATTGCGTTTTTCTCATCTGAGGTTCACTTCTTAAAAATTTGGAACTTTTTTTTTCTTTTCGTCTTAACGATTTTTTCAGGATTTGGTGGAATTGTTAATGTCAGTCATATCTAATCACAGGAATGTGTGTGAGAAAGAGATTAGAGTTGGGTGATGATAGACCACCGTAAACCCTAACAGTGGTCTTTAAGTCAAACTTGCCTCAGTGGTTCTCCTGCTTACAGGTTTGCTCAGGAAGATTCCAGCCACCAAAAAATTTCATGCCATTACGTAGCTTCAAAATTTTTAAAGGTGTTTTTTTTGGGGGGGTACTGCATTAGTCTTTGAATTCCCTACTGGGCTTCCCCTGTGCTAAAGTCTGTCTCAACCAGGTGCTTGGGTGATTGGAATGAAGCTTCAGCTCTGACATTTTCTTTTAAAACTAGTAATAAATGTACCTGGAGACCAACTGTGTCTCATTTCACCATTTGTAAAGTCTGTTTTACCTAACAGGCAACAGTTTGGTGTTCTGCCTATAAAAAATGAGAGGCTGCAAAATAAATTTGCTAAATCCCAAAAAGAGCTAATGAATGACATTTGATAGGCCTAGCTATGTCTACTTTCTGGTTGTTTTTATTTTCAAATTAAGAAAAGTGATTTCTTCATTGGGTCCTTATTGATAACCATTTCTTGCTTTTTCTGGAAGAAAAGAATGATAACGTGTTGAAGTTGGAAACAAAAATCTCATTTTTTAGTGTTAATCTCTCCCCCATTTGTTTTACTGCTTCTTTTCTGAGTATTACCACATGTAACGGTTACACCCGGCCCTTATATTCTTTAACATTTGTCGTCCCTTTAAAATTGTGTCTGTTTCATGAGTTTCTTAATAATCTTCTCTGCATTAAAAGACACCAATGCTTATTTGTATAATCCTTTTGAATATCAAAGCCTCTACTCAAAGATCTTGTGTCATTCTGCTTGCTTTTACTTGAATATTCTGTGGTAGAAAGCTGTTTTAAAGCAAGGTGACCTGAACTACCCTTTGTTCAAAATAAAATTCTTTATTTCGTTTTTAAATAACAGCCTTTGACTTATACCAAGGCAATAAACACCTTAGAATTCTATTTAGTTTTTTAAGCATTGTGCTAAAAGTTTAGAGTCTTGTCCTCTACGAAACATTTATTCTTCTGTTCATTGTCTTGTAGCGTATGAGTACCAAGGGTGTACTCATTTTCTTTAGAATTTGATGTTGCCTAACTCATTACTTTATATTTCTCTACAATGAGTTCTGTACACTGCTCTCAGCCTGCTTGCATTTAATAGCTCTCCTCCTTCCTACAATCTGCCCTTCTAGTTTTGCAGGCTCCATAGAGTTCATCTCCCTTTATGTTCTGTTTTCCAAATTACTGAAACATTTTAAAAAGCAATAAAATAAAAAAGGGTTATTATTGAGCCATGTGTATAGACTGCTTGCCCAGATTTGTGGATCTTAAAATGGCCAAGATTCTGGCCAAGAATTTTTAGCTTTATATTAAAGCTCAGAAAAAAAGCCAAAGGGAGAGCATCATAGGGGAGATAGTCATTACCAAGAGAACTTGGACTTTCAGTTCCCATGGCAAACAATATTTTTAGTTTCAGGGTTTTTTTAGAGATTATCTGTTTGTCTTAATTTTTTATTTATGAAAAATATACTGCACATGATTTATTTATTAATTTAATTGTATCAGTAAAGGTAGTTGAATGACAGAAAAAATTTTTTCCATGGGATTATCTCTGAGAATGTTTTGTAAACAATATAGAAGGTATATTTTCTAAGATATATTTTGTCTTAGTACAAAAATATATTGTTATTTATATTTAGAAACTCTTTGCAGCTTAGCATTTAAGAGATTATTATGTTTTAAACTTTGTGCTGTAAAAGTTGGTGGATAATACTGCCTAACTTTATAGGGACTTAACATGTTCACAGTGTCCATAGAAGAATAAAATTAGGTGCAATAGTAAATTTCCATGTGCTGTCTTTTTTTTAAGATTTTATTTATAGAGAGAGCATGAGTGGAGTGGAGGGGCAGAGGGAGAGGGAGAAGCAGACTCCCCGCTGGGCAGGAAGCCCAACATAGGGCTCAAGCCCAGGACCCCAGGATCATGACCTGAGCCAAAGGCAGGCACTTAACCGATTGAGCCACCAAGGCAACCCCCCATATACTGTCTTTAAATAACATTTCTTTGGTCAAGAAAAGGAGGGGGAAATCAGGGTCTCCATATAAACCATCATAATCCAAATATTAAGATACTTGCTTAGGGTGACTATAATGACTTAAAAAGCTTAGGGTCTGGAGTCAGACTGCCTGGATTCCAATCCTCTTGACTCTAACTGGTTGTATAACCCTATGTAACCTTCCTCTGGTCAAGGAAGAAGTCACTCACTAGTCAGTATATGAAACAAGCTGGATTTACTGTTGCTGGACAGTGGAGACCTGTACTTGTAAAAACGTAGGCCTTCTGAACAAAGCAGGCTGCTGATTATTTTGGGTCAGGGGAGCGGCAGGGTCTCGGAAGCAGGAGTGTGTGGGGATTGGTAGACCTTTAGCTATGGCAGCATTGTCACTGAATGAAGCTATTGCCACTGTTGGTTGTCATTGACCTATTGAGATGAGTTTAAAACTGTTTATCTTTCTTGGGGCTCCTGTGTTGCTCAGGTGGTTAACGTCCAACTCTTGATATTGTCTTAGGTCATGATCTTGGGGTCATGAGATCAAGCCTCGTGTCGGTCTTGGCACTCAGTGGGGAGTCTGCTTGAGATTCTCTCTCCTTCTGCCCGTCCCTCTGTGTGTGCTCTCCTCTCTTTCTCTAAAATAAATAAATAGTTTTTTAAAAATTGTTTATTATTCTCTCACTACCTAATAACAAAACTGCCTTTCTTATAGGATGTTTCTGATAACTAAAACAGATACTATATAAATTTCCTAGCATAATTCTAGGAAACAAACTATCATCTTCATCAGTTTGGCCTTGAAGAGAGTAAAACCCCTCCCATGAAAGCCCCAGCTTTTACAGCATTAGATCATCACATCAGGGCAGTGTATAGCATCTCAGATTTGTCTCACTGTTCGGCATTATTTAGTACAAGCCATTAGTTTTCATTTATGTGTGTGCCTAACACACAGCTCCACAAGGTCAGCATTTTATGCAGTGTTCATCTCACTTTTAAATAGACACCATTTGCTTCCTAGACGGGTGGGCTTTTTGTGGGTTTGGTTAGGTTTTTAAGCTTTTATGAGCATCACAGATACCTTTAAGAACCTAGTAAAAGCTGTGAACTCTTCCCCCTGAGGAATATATGTGCATATACACATTTTTGTATTCAGCCTCTTGTGTTGTCAGACTCCATGAAGGTTCAGGCCCTGCTCTTCAGAAATACTGTTCAGAAGGGTAGTGCTCGGGGTGCCTGGCTGGCTCAGTTGGCAGAGCATGCAACTCTTAATCTCAGGGTCATGAGTTCAAGTCCCATGTGGGGTTTAAAAAAAAGGGAAAAAAAAGTAATTCTCTGTCAGATTCTTACCTCCAGGTTTCAGTTGCAGGACATTGGGTAATACCAATAAAAATAGCCCTTTGTGATAGAAAACATAAAGCATATCTTGGAGTTTGAGGGTAACTGGATTAGGTAGGTGCCACATCCTAGAAGCTACTGTGACCCTTTCTAGGCAACAGTGTAGGCTGGGGCAGTAAGTTCTGAAGATCAGTGTATGTCAGCACCACCTGGGGATCCTGCTCTGGGCAGCAGAATTTGATTAATTAGGTCTGGCCCTTGGTGATTGTGGTCCTAATCCCTCCAGGAAGAAACCTGAATTACTTTACTAAATCCCAACATTGTTATGACACAGCAAGTTCTCCCTGACCGGTTACCTGCCTTCCTCCAGTCCTGTTTTTGCATCTGTCCCCCTTGCACACTATGGAAAAACTTAACAATTTTTCTAGAAGATCCTAAAGATCTCTAGGCCAGTGGTTCTTAACCTGGAGGGCTTATTAAAATGCGAGACTTCTGGACTCCACCCTCGGAGTTTCCCATTAGTTAGTTGGTCCTGAACTGGGGCCCAGTAATTTGCATTTCTAAGGAGTTTCCAGGTGATAATGCTGTTGCTGGTCTGAGGGTCACACTTTGAGGACCACACAACTCTAGTCATGGATATGTCATTGGTCCCCCTGACTCACTTACCACCGGTTACAAACACTAGATTGTTTATACCAGTTACTCAAACTCAGTAATTTAATTTGTGTTAGGTAATTATTTATAGTAACTCTAGGTCAGTTGAAAGGGGTAATTCCTCTTGGTTAGTGTCTAATAATGAAAGTATTACAGAAATATTTGGGACAAGGGCAGAAAGTTTAAATTAATTAAATAAATTATTCAGTAAATAAACCCTGACCATAGTAAAATGCTGATTGTTTCCTCTGGGCCGTAGCCTACCTCTGGTTAAAAGAAACTTAAACAGAGGCTGCATCCCTACTCAAGAATAGGTCACACTTATAATAGGGCCCTATTCAGGTTATGCTTCCCTAGAAAGGAAATAAAGAGCTCCTACAGCTGGGGAGACAGTGGCATATTAAGTGGGGAAAAAGCATGTATCAAGAAAGTGTTTTTTTGGATTTTTAATAAAAATATATGTTGAGATAAGATGAAGAAAACCATAAATTGTGGTTATTTCTGAATGGTGTTATTATTGGTGTTTTTCCCCTTCGTTTCGCTCAAAAGTTCTGTAGTGTATATTCAAGTTTTTGTAGTCTGAAAATTTTGTTTTAGAAAACTGTATGGCTTAGTCAAACTAGTGAGACTTTGAATCAAAATATTACATCAGTCAGCCAAGAAGTACATGACAGTTGAGAGCTCTTCCTTGTATCTTGAATCGGAGGAAAAGGTGGAAGTCCCGAAACAGTACTGGGTGCCTCTCTGTAGAAAAGAAGGATCAGCAGTGGAGAAGGAAGAGTGCAGAAGGAAACTACGGGGGGCAGATATGTTGCTGACGGTGCTCTGCTAACCTTTAAATAATAGGGACAAGTAGAAGCTGTGAGTAGTATTATCATTGCCTTACAGAGAGAGGCAACTCTGCCTCCTATTATTAACATTTCTATATTTATTTTTTTAATTCCTAAGATAACTGTGTAGTTACTGTCTGGCCAGTGAATCACTAACAGTGGTTCAGTGTTATCACTGGCTATAAAATCACAAACCAAAAATGAAAACTTTTTGAACACAATGGGTTAAGAGTTGCCACAACTTCTGAAATTTCCAATACTTGAAAAACCTCACCAGTGTATCACAACTGACTTCTGAAAATAATTATAAAATTTAGGTGTGTGAAACATTGAAAACCTTATTCAAAGCCCTAAGGTCTATTGCAGTTTTCTAACAATTGCTTCACCAAAATCTAGCAATGCCTAAAGTGTTGTGTTTTCCTTGTTTCCTAAAATATCCCATGGCTCTTTATAGTTCTGGTTCTTCTCTTATGGAGTTATTAGCAATCACACAGACTCATCCTTGAAGTTTCTTAATAATCCCTTAATGCACCAAAAAAGTATATTTATCTTTTTATAAATGTAGGAATGATGTCTTTGATATTCATAAACTTTCTATTCTTTATTCCTGTGAGTACAAGTTTGTTCACCCCAGTGACTTTCACCTGGAGGAGTGGTTTATGAAGCTTCTCAAATTACAACAATATCCTCCTCTTCCATTACAAATTACTGCTTTAGGACACAGCAGAAATGATAGCTCTTGGTGAGATTCAGAGTGAAGCACCTTTCTACTCTGCGATAGGTTCCTTTGACCACTACTATTCCTCTTAATACATTCTTAAGTATATTGGATATGTTGAATAGAATTACTCTTCCATTAGCTTATTTTATATAACCCAAATAACTTATTTTGCATTTTTATATTTCATTTAGTGGCTGTCATACATTATCAGTGAATATTGTTCAGTGGATTGCTGGGGTTTGGAAAACCTAGTGTCTTGATTCTGATCTCATTTTTTGTCAATTTCATCAATTAGACTTCTCCCCGTTATGTTTTAACTGTAGGATCCTTTGAAAATAATTACATTCTGCTCAAAAAGTCTTATTTCTTAAATACGGTAAAACTTTATAGAGTCAGAGCTGAGAATGAGCAGAAGTTGGAGAATTAAGAAGGAAGAGAAGAAGGGCAATGAACAGCCCTTGAATAATTGCTAAGATTTGATTAGTTTTGCTGCCTGCTTTTCTATGTTTTTTGTTTTACTTGTGCCTTCTCTAAAAGTCCTTTTCATTTTTCCCCTTCCCTGTTTTTTCATTCTTTTTTGTTAATGTACCTCTTTTTGCCAGCTGACCAGAAGAGGACTAGGAGTTTTCAGGCATCATATCTAAGAGGCAGAGAGGAAAACAGTTTTCTCAACTGTTGACATTTCCTCATTCCACAAAGGGGACCTGAGCCCGTTGCACTTTCAAAAATAGCAGTGGTGGCAGCTTCACCCTCCCCGCCAACAGAGATCTTCCCCAAGATTTCTCTAGATGCTCCCACAGATGATTGAAATTCTCAAGCAACAGGAATTCAGTCTCTCCTTTCATAGGCAAAGCTAAACATTTTTATTAACTCTGGCCCAGTGTAAGACCCAAGTCTGAGTAACCACTCAGTGGTTGAGTGCCATTTCTGGAAAGTCGAAGGTACTGCATGAGAATTTGACATGAAGGTAAATTTATATGTTCCTTAAGGATTTACAGTGTGTTGCATTTTTGCCTTTCTGTTGTGTGTATGGTTTTTTTTGTTGTTGTTTTTTGTTGTTGTTATTGTTTTAAGTAATCTCTACATCCTGCCTGGGGCTTGAACTCACAATCCCAAAATCAAGAGTTGCATGTGTAGGGCACTGCGTGGCTCAGTCAGTTAAGCGACTGACTCTTGATTTTGGCTCAGGTCCTGATCTCAGGGTCCTGACATCGAGCCCCGCATTGAGATTCTCTCTCCCTCTACCCCTCTCCGCCCCCCCCATTCACACTCATGCTCTATCTCTCTCTCTCTCTCTCAAATAAATAAATACATAAATAAAATCTTAAAAAAAAAAAAAAAGAGTTGCATGCTCTACTGACTGAGCCAGCCAGGAGCCTCTTCTCTGTCCTTTATACAGAACTTTATCCCACATAAGATCATGAACACTAGAAATTTGGAATGATTTTACAATGGGAGAAGTACAAAGAATAGTTTACAGATCATTGTTCCCAAATGTCTTTTTGTGTACCCAAAATTCAAATCCAAAGTCAGAAGATTTTCTGGAACCATGTATTCTTATATCAAAGTAAAACATACTAAAGCTTTGGATGGGTTGCTGTTATTTTGTCAGTACATATAATCTTTCCTTGGCTTGCTTATTTTGAATTACTCCCAATTTTTTTAAGATAATTACTGTATATCTGTTTTACATGGTTTATGTAAACATCTGATTAGGTTTCATTAAGTGCCACTTAATAACTTCAAATGCATAATCGCTTCTCGGCCTTTTGGCTAAGATCAAGTGTAATAACTTCAAATACATAGTCACTTAGGCATTTTGTTTTAATCTAAATTTCTTGAGTTTCTTCACTTTAAAGACTATATTTCTTTGATATCAGTGTTTTATTCCATGAGTCAGTACCCTAGATCTTATAGACTGGGACTGTTGAGTAATACTTTATTATCTTTCTCCGTTTAACACTTTTATCTCTCTGTATGGCAATTTTATATCTGGATATTTTTGGAATAGATCCATTCCAGTAAAATTGGTTATGAAGCAGTTTGGGCTAAAAAAAAAAAAAGGCACTATATCCTCATTGTTTTGCAGAATAAAACTGGAACCGCATTGGAGAAGGACAAAGCCTCCTTGTTGATTTGGTTATAACGTGATGCCAAAACAGTTAAAATAGCCAGTCATTTGGCATAATGAGCATTGGCCTATATAAAAAGGCTTGTAAAGCTTTACTAGGGATGCAAATGAAGTAGAAAAAAGCTTTTAGGTCATAGTTTTCTTATCTTTAAAGTGGAGTTTTGATTCTAGGTCCTCATTAGCTGGTAACCTATGATACGTTATACTGGAAGCACTTGTTCAGTATTTAGAGTACCCTGATTCCTCAGCCGCATCTTCTTTTATTAAGGTCCTATAAAAGTCTAAAAGCTGAGCTGTATTATCAGACTTAGGCAGTAATCCCAATGTATTGTGCCCTAAAAATACTTTGCTGTATACAAATAATAGAGGTGTTTCTGCCCTAGTAACCTTAGATTCATTCCTGAAAAACTTGGCATTCCACAAAATCACACAATAAAAACAGATCTCATGTGGGGAATAGGGTTGGGGACAGATCACTCAAAACCAGTAGAACTTTGTAACCAGAGCAGTCCTAATAAAAAGAGTAGCCAAGTTAAATCTCCACTGGATTTACATTCAGAATCACAGTCCAGTTGATTCTTTGCATCCTTGAACTCTGGAATTCATGCTGCCTCTTTCAGTATCTGACACTGACTCCAAATGAAGACCAGTTTAATCAAAATTAAACAACTGACTCAGTGTGTAGACCTTTGTTAATCAGGTATTTTGTTATTAAGACTTTATTTTTTAGAGCAGTTTTAGGTTTACAACAAAATTGAGATGGAAATACAAAAATTTCCCCTGTTCCCCCCAATCCCACATATGAATAGTCTCCCATTATCAACGATCACTCACCAAAATAGTACATTTTTTTAACCAAAGATGAACCTACATTGACATATCAAAATCACCTAAAGTCCGTAGTTTAATTTAGGGTTTACTCTTGGTGTTGTGCACTCTAAGGGTTTCGGCAAATGTATAATGACATATATCCATCATTATCATACAGAGTCTCATCAGTGCCCTAAAAGTCCTCTGTGCTCTGCCTAATCATCTGTCCTCACCCCTAGTAACCATTGATTGATCTTTGTATGGTCTTTTTTTTTTCCTGCCCTTTCCAGAACATCATATAGTTGGAATCATACTATATGTAGCCTTTTCAAATTGATTTCTTTCACTTAGTAGTATGCATTTAAGATTCTTCCATGTCTTATTATGGCTTGATAGCTCTTTTTAGCACTGAATAGTATTCCATTATGTGGATCGTACCAAAGTTTATCCACTTACCTACCGAAGGACATCTTTAGTTGCTTCCAAGTTTTGGCAGTTAGGAATAAATCTGCTATAAACATCTTTTTACAGGTTTTTGTGTAGACATAAGCTTTCAACTCCTTTGGATAGATACCAGGGAGCATGGTTGCTGGATTGAATGGTAAGAACATGTTTAGTTTTATAAAAAACCACCAAACTGTCTTCCAGAGTGGCTCCCAGAAGCAATGAATGAGAGTTCCTGATGCTCCACATCCTCACCAGCATTTGGTGTTGTCAGTGTTTGGGATTTTGACCATTATTACAGGTGTGTAAGTAGTATCTTGGTTTAATTCGCATTTCCCTGTTAACATACATGGATCATTTTTTTTTTTTAAGATTTTATTTATTTATTTGACAGAGAGAGACACAGCAAGAGAGGGAACACAAGCGGGGGGAGTGGGAGAGGGAGAAGCAGGCTTCCCACCAAGCAGGGAGCCTGATGCAGGGTTTGATCCCAGGACCCCGAGATCATGACCTGAGCCGAAGGCAGACACTTAATGACTGAGCCACCCAGGCGCCCCGGAGCATTTTTTTTAATATGTTCATTTGCCATCTATATATCTTCTTTGGGGATGTCTGTTAAGATTACTGGCCCACTTTTTAATCAGGTTTGTTTTCCTACTGTTGAATTTTTAAGAGTTCTTTGTATATTTTAGGTAACAGTCCTTGATTATCAAGTGTGTCTTAGCAAATCTTTTCTCCCAGTCTGTGACTTATCTTCTGATTTTCTTGATATTGTCTTGCAGAGCAAAAGTATTTAATTTTAACAAAGTTCAGCTTATCGTTTATTTCTTTCACGGTGCATGTCTTTGATGTTGTACCTGAAAAGGCATCACCATTCTCAAGGTAATCAAGGTTTTCTCCTTTGTTATCTTCTAAGAGTTTTACAGTTTCGTGTTTTACAGCTAGCTCTATGCTACATTTTGAGTTAATCTGTGAAGGATGTAAGGTCTGTATCTAGATTCACTTTTCTGCATGTGGATATTCACTTGTTCCAGCATCATTTGTTGAAGAGACTCTCTTTGTTAATCAGGTGTTTTTTAAACACAGGAAGAAATGCCTTTGCAGCTTCCTCATCTGCATCTGTAGCTTCCTTGATTAGCTTAACAAAGTGGAAAGGGTAGCAGTTTTTTTGTTTTTGGTTTTTAAAGATTTTATATTTTAAGTAATCTCTACAGCCAACGTGGGACTCAAACTCACAACCCCAAGATCAAGAGTTGCATGCTTCACCGACTAAGCCAACCAGGCACCTCAAAGGTAGCAGTTTTTGAAGCCCCTCCTTCCTAGAATTTTCAGTTTTGTTAAAGAATTTTCTATATTGCTTAGACTTTATTCAAATATGCCCTGATTGATTCAGATCTTTATTTTACTGGGAAAAAAACACAATACAATTTCTATGCTATTCTGACATTATTCTTTAGTTTATCAAATGTGTATGAGTCAACTCATATTAAAGAAACATATTGTATCAATAAAGGCTTTAATTTGATTACATTTCATAAAGTCCTTCCTTTTTTAGTCATCAGCTTACTATCTACAAAATATATTTTTGTCTATCACAAAATATCCCTTCTATACCCTATAGGAAAGATGTTTTTCCCAAAACCAGAAATGATTTTTTTACTCTTCCTTCCTGAAATGTCTAGCTTTTTATACTTACACTAAATTATAAAGTCATAGAATTGATATATCAGGTTTTCCTTAGAACAGTAGTTTGTGGCTTCATATAAAACATGTCTCAGTTACCGCAGAGTAATTATATTAGAATCTCTGTGTAAAAAAATCAGTGTATTTCAAAAGCTCCCTAGTTGATTCATAATGTACTATCAGGTTTGAGAATCACTGCCTGAAAATAAAAATAACTAAATGTATTCAGGTTGCATTTGGACATTCCAATGAAGCCTATGCTAGTCAGATTAACCGCCAGCAGAATTCAATGTTTACCATTGGGTGAGTAATTTCCAACATGTACATTTATGTTAACTGACTTCCATCTTGTTTCAGAGATATGAGATTTATTATATCACTTTGTGGATTAATATTTGTAATTGTGACATAAAACATAGGAATTTAATTCTATATCTGAAATGTTAGGACTAAAATCTGTTGTGTGTTTTATTGTCCAGCATCATTTTATTCCCTCATGGTTTGTGTTGGAAGTCAGGTGATTTTTGTGATGTGATCACATATTTGTAGATTATGTTCTATCATGGAGATGGGATTTATACTAAATTTCACTGAAGATGCAAGAGAGGTTATCATTAGACAAATGAGAGTTATATTTTTTTAAATGTCCTGAAAACATGACTGAATCTCAGGTGTTTTGCAGTTTTAAATACTACTCATAACTATGTCTTTATAAAAGAAACCCAAATCCTGGAAGGTCCAAGTAACTTCCAGAAAAAGGATTTGTAAAATGCTTCAAAATAAGGCCAAACAACTACTCAAGTGGCTGGCATGTGATTGGAACTGAGTCAGTGAATTCAGTGCTTTGGAATCTTAACTTGTTGGATAAAGGCCACCTTACCATTATGCTTTTTTTTCTTTTCTCTCCTCTGGTGCTTGTGACTTTCTCGGTTGTGTGAGATGTTGACCAGCCTCCCTAGTAGAAAAGATGTGGGTTCCTTGAGGGCAGGGTCACTCTTACTTTTCTTCATTTGGTCCTCAGTATCTAGCACAGTCTTTTAAGCCTAGAAGTGGCCTGGAATGGAGAATTACTTTCTAGGGAAACATGTTTGTAAAATGGAGTGATACTATGAATTTTTCATATTCAAGTCCTTTAGACCCTTGCGATTTCAGAGCTGCTTCATTGCTGAGGAGACTCTTATAAAGAGGTCTTTTACTATTTAACAATTAAAATCCATCAGTTAAAATCTTAGCTGATTTAACCAATGCTGAATAATCTAGTAAATACTATCACTGCCAAGTATTAACAATAGGTTTTCTTCTAAAGAAGTTAGACTGAATTAGTAATTGATAATTTTACCATCTCACCCAAAGATCAAAAAACAATTAGCATGTTATCTTAATTTCAGAATCTATTGTGGTATTTACTGTTTAAGATAGCAGAATTGCTTGTCCAGAGGCAGAAAATATATTCAGTGACTTTTCTCCACATGAAAAATTCATTCAACATAGATACTGATTTGAGACTACCACTTGACTTTATTCTAAATTATTAATATGTTTGGGACATAAACCAAAGAGTGAATTGCATTTGTAGAGTTGTCAAAGAAACAGAACACTTTCCAGTCAGTGGAAGGACAAAAACCGATTTTTTTCAAGGAACTAATTGATATCTAATACATACATACATATCTCAAATCTATACATATAAAAATATATATAGTATATCTCATATATGTCTTATGTCTAACATTTCTCAGTATATCTAATATATCTCATATAGGAATTCAAATGTTCTAAAATAAGAGTTTAAATCAGTGGTTATATGGTACTTTTGAAAAGTCTATATTGTCTTTTTCTGTGCCTAAAAAACTCTTCTTAACCTGTTTCATGAAAACAAACTATTATATTTAAAAATGTTTATATTGATGAATTAAGTTACTGAATACTAAAATAAAAAGATGGCATAGCTCTTTAGTTTTCTAAAAAGAGTCTCAAAACTCAGAAGTTTGTGGTTCTATCAAAGACACTAATTATACTTAATAGGAAATACCAGATTTAGAGTTTTCAAGTTGCCAACCCATTTCATTAAAATATTTACTAGAATACTAATTCCAAAGTAATTGCCTATCAAATCAAATCAGTTAAAGCAGGTTAAAGCCAACCTTTGTGGATACACTTTGTAATTTCTACTGGGTACCACTTATTTAGAGACAGTTTGTTATTGTTATTGGGATAAGTCAGGCCAATAACCATTCAGATCTTTCTGAGTTAGAATCTACCTTTCCTTCCTTCCTTCCTTCCATCTTTCCCGCCATAGATTTCATTATATCAAAGCATTCACCAATTCACTTTGTTTCCTCATTCTTGCCAAAAAGTCTTTTATTTGACAATGTCTTTGTTACATGGGCCCTCCTGTCAGGATCACCAGCATTGTTTGCAATAGGTTATTCTGGTTAATTAAATTTGCCATTAAATGAGGTCAGAATTTTAATGCCTCTTTTGTTTATTTCCAGATTTATATTCCCAAATCCCTAATGTCTGACCCCTGACTACTGTCTTCTGCTGGTGGAAGGGGATAAAATTGACGACTTAGTTCCTGTTTGTTTCCATTATTTCTTAGAATGAAATATATATGTATCCAGCCTTGAATTCCACTTAGAGCCCCAGCATCCCTGGTCCTGTCCCTATCAAATAAGAACTTTTAGTAGCTTTACACTTAAGTACTCTAAAATATCTTTGACAAAGTACAGTAGAAGTAGTAGGATGTGAAAAAATATTTAAAGTAATCATATAACGCAGTATAGTCATTTATCCTCCATTCCTTTTGGATTTTAAATCTCTCATTGGCAACAAACATTAAAGAGTTAAAATATTTCCAGAGAACTGAATATATTTAACCATGTATGTTTTAAAGCGTATATTTAACAGTAGTAATCTTGCCTGATTTAAGCTACAAATTAATCATTTATCATATTAATACATTACATTATCTTCCTAGGATTTATTTCCCCCTAAAATATCATGAATTTATAATATTTCTAACAGCTGCTGCTGTTTGGAAACATTTCAAGTAATAAGTAACATTATTATTACTACTGCATTATTAAACTAGACACTGCTAACTCCTCTTAACAGAATAGATAAGAAGGTATCATATATAATAATCCAGAGACATGTAATCTATAGTCAAGAAATGAAACCAGTATACCATTTAGTTTCCCAGTTTTGCACCAAAGTTGCCTGAGAGGAAACTTTGTTATGTTTTGTTTTTGTTTAAAGTTTTTATTTTTTTAGAGATTTTATTTATTTGACAGAGAGAGACACAGCAAGAGAGGGAACACAAGCAGGGGTAGTGGGAGAGGGAGAAGCAGGCTTCCCGCTGAGCAGGGGAGCCCAATGTGGATCTCAATCCCAGGACCCTGGGATCATGACCTGAGCCAAAGGCAGACACTTAACGACTGAGCCACCCAGCTGCCCCTAAAGTTTTTATTTAAATTCCAGTTAGTTAACATCCTGAGAGGAAATTTAATCACATTTTCACTATTAGGTAGTTTTGAAAGTAAGAAATGCAGCATGGAGGGGCAGCAGCAGCCAGAATTTCTCTGCAGTGTTTTCATAGTCTAATAAGAAAAACGAGCTTAATCAGTATTATCTCAGTAGCCATAGTATGGGTGGAAATCAGACTATTTCTACAACCTCTAGTCTACTATATCGCTTGCTCCTAAGCTCCATTTTTTAGTAGCTAATTGAGAATTTTCTAGACAAAAAAGTGTAAATCTGCAAATAACCAATTTCTGAGCCCATCCTTGGGGAATTTAATAGGATGGACAGTGCTTTGGGGATGTGTAAGAAAGCAGTTTCTGAGTATTTCTAGAAAAATTGGACGTGGTAATAGCTCCAGCATTACAGTAGCGTGGTTGTCATCCAGTCTTTTTCTGATTCATCTTTGGTATTGGATTATGCTTGCATACAAACTGAACAGACTGGCTTGGCTAGAAATAATTAGGTGATAGAAGTCGGGCTCTCTGCTCATCAGGGAATCGGCTTCTCCTTCTCCCTCTGCCCCTCCCCCTCCCATGCACACACTCTCTCTCTCAAATAAATAAATAAAATCTTTAAAAAAAGAAAAAGAATTAGGTGATAGAATGTGCTTTAGAGCTTAACACCTAAAACAGTTTTTCTTTATAGAATGGGAATGTAAAAAAAAAAAATCTTTGGGGAGCAAGAGAGTTGTTAATCCTGATTCTATGTGAAAAACATGTTGCCTTTTCTCAAATCTTTACTGTAGACAGGATGTAGTAATCTGGTCCTATTAGAGACTTTCTGGAATATATATCCCCATAGATAAAGAATCCCATTATGACTGTTGTCAGATAGTAAATTCCTGTATTTATATAAAAGATAACATTTTACTTCCAGAAACAGTAGTCCACAGGGTTAACTTTAATGGCAGGGATTTTAGGCACTGTGATAACCAGTTTAAAAAAAATAGTTTTGCCGGGCGATTTGTCTGTAGTTTCTACATTATATCCTATATAATTATGCCTGTTTTGTCTTCAGGCTCTCTCCTTCTGCTCTGGCTGCAAAGTGAGATAATTTAAATCCTACTGCAGAATGGTGATTAATTTAGTTAGTTATTTGATTGCTTGAAATCCCAACATGAGGACACTTCACATACACATCATAAATAAAAATGTTAGACTAAATGATAGAAATATATTGACAAGATATGTGGTTTTTAAACTTTTTGGAGTCCCCAGAATTCTTTAAGAATCTATTAGATCAAAAGACCTTCCCAGAAAAATTCACATACATATCATTTTGAATATAGTTTCACATTGAACTCTGTAGACCTGAGTCTGTGAATCAGCTAGGTGCTTATGGACCCAACATTAAGAACTTTAGCACTAATTAGATCTGCCCTGTCTAATATGACAGCCAATAATCACTTATAGCTATTTAAATGAAAATTAAACACAATTAAAGTTCCTTATTCTCACTATCCACATTTTCAGTGCTCAATAGCAACATGTGGCTACCATATTGGGCAGAGCAGATATAGAATATTGCCTTCGTCTCAGATTGGACAACACTGGGTTAGATGTTTCTAAAATAGCCTACTTAAGAATCTTATCATTATGTATATATGTATATGTGTTTGTGTAGAGCTGCATGATTTGACAACCTAGAACATAAATGTTGTAAGAAAAATCAGCTGCTTTTAGGCACAGAATACAAATCTTTTCTTGAAACATAAATATGTCTCAAAGTAAGGCTTCTAGCTAACCTCAGCTGGGCCTTCAGGACTTTTCTACTGTGATTTCTTTTTTATCTTGTTGGGTCTAAATTGCATTTTCCATAGTACTAGTTCTGAGTCTCCTCCACTTTTCCTTAAGCTCTTGCTTTTCAGTATGGTTGGAGACCTCATGTATTCAGAAAACTGTGGCTATCAATATAAATTTCTTCAACTGCCCTTATCTCAATATTAAAAATCTCATTGAGTTTTCTTTTATTATAATGTGCTACAGAAATAGCAAGGTGATCAAGAGAATGTAGAAGCCTCTGAATTTCAACAATATAATCAGAACCTAACAGTAGGGCGCCTGGGTGGCTCAGTTGTTTGGGCGACTGCCTTCGGCTCGGGTCATGATCCTGGAGTCCCGGGATCAAGTCCCGCATCGGGCTCCCTGCTCAGCAGGGAGTCTGCTTCTCCCTCTGACTCCCCCCTCTCATGCTCTCTCTCTCAATAAATAAATAAAAATCTTAAAAAAAAAAAAAAAAGAACCTAACAGTAAATAGTTACAAAGTGACCTTATGCTTTAGAATCATGGACTCCATTTTCATATGATTTGATCCTTTAGGTCCAGGTTAGGGCTGTAGAACGTGTATTTTGAATTAATCCACAGGAACTTCTAATACACATCAATGTAGATAATACCCATCCTCAAACTTACAGCCATACTCATAATTATCAGTAGTAACACTAGGACGTTTGCTGAGCTTACGTGTCAGTCATCCATATGCTTTACATTAATTTCCTCAATTAATCCTCATAACTACTCTATCAGTGATCATTATGATTAATCCATTTTATGGTGTGGAAACAGACTATGAGAGGTTAAATAACTTGCCCAGGACTGGTTAGTAGGAGTTAATGGGACCAAATGTACAGAGAGAGACACAGCAAGAAAGGGAACACAAGCAGAGGTAGTGGGAGAGGGAGAAGCATAAATAAATAAATTTATTTATTTGAGAAAGTGAGAGAGCATGAGCAGGGGGAGAGAGGCAGAAGCAGACTCCCTGCCGAGCAGGGAACCCAATGAGGGACTCGATCCCAGGACCCCAGGACCATGACCCGAGCCGAAGGCAGATGCCCAACCAAATTGAGCCACCCAGGTGCCCCCTTTTTTTTTTTTAATTTGGTTTCTTTTTTTTTTTAAAAGATTTTATTTATTTGAGAGAGAGAATGAGAGAGAGAGAGCACATGAAGGGGGGGAGGGTCAGAGGGAGAAGCAGACTCCCCGCTGAGCAGGGAGCGCAATGTGGGACTGGATCCCGGGACTCCAGGATCATGACCTGAGCCGAAGGCAGTAGCTTAACCAACTGAGCCACCCAGGTGCCCCCTACAGTATTTTTAAATATGTGTACATTGTTGTACAGCAGATCTCTAGAATTTTTTTACCTTGCATGATTGAAACTCTATACTCAATTGAACAACTACTCCCCATTTTCTCCTCCCCCATCCCTTGACAACCATCATTGTACCTTCTGCTTGTCTGTGTTTGACTACTTTAGGTACTTCATATAAGCAGAATCATACAGAATTTGTCCTTTTGTGACTGGCTTACATTTAAGTCTTCAGTCCATTTTGAGTTGATTTTTGTGTGTGCTATAAGGTAGGGTAAATGATTTCATTCTTTTGCATGTGACTATCCAGTTTACACAACAATGGTGTTCTTCAACAAATGATTGTTAAACTGTTAAACTTTCCCAAGTGTCGTCTTGGCATCTTTGTCAAAGATCATCTGACAGTATATGTGGGGGGTTATTTCTGGGCTCTCTGTTCTGTTCTCTGATCTCTGTATATCTGTCTTTGTGCCGGTACCGTCTGTTTTGATTACTGTAGCTTTGTATTATGTTATGTAGTCAGGAAGTGTGATGCCTCCAGTTTTGTTCCACTTTGTTCCTCAAGATTATTTTGGCTATTCAGAGTCCTTTGTGGTTCCATATGAATTTTAGGATTGTTTTTTCTATTTCTGCAGAAATCCATTGCTTTCAATGTGTGAATTGATTTGGGTAATGTGGACATTTTAACATTTTTTTTTTTAAAGATTTTATTTATTTATTTGACAGAGAGAGACACAGTGAGAGAGGGAACACAAGCAGGAGGAGTGGGAGAGGGAGAAGCAGGCTTCCCGCGGAGCAGGGAGCCCGATGTGGGGCTCGATCCCAAGACCCTGGGATCATGACCTGAGCCGAAGGCAGACGCTTAACGACTGAGCCACCCAGGCGCCCCGACATTTTAACTTTTTAAGTCTTCCAATTCATGAACACAGGCTGTCTTCCCAACTATTTGTATCTCAATTTCTTTCCTCACTATTTTGTAGTTTGCAGTGTACAAGTCTTTTTGCCTTTTTGGTTAAGCTTATTCCTAAGTATTTTACTTTTTTTTTTTTTTCTTTTTAAGATTTTGTTTTTAAGTAATCTCTACACCTAACGTGGGGCTTGAACTCACCACCCAGAGATCGAGAGTCACATGCTCTACCAATTGAGCCAGCTGCACACACCCTGTATTTTACTCTTTCTGATGCTATTTTAAATGGAATCATTTCCTTTTCAGAAGATTCACTGTTAGTGTATAGAAACACAACTGATTTTTGAATGTTGATTTTTGTAGACTGCAGCTTGCCTGAATTTATTCATTATAAGTGTGTGTGTGTGTGTGTGTGTGTGTGTGTGGAATACTGTAGTATTCTACATATAAAATCATGTCATCTGCAAACAGATAGTTTTACTTTTTCTCTGATTTGGATGCCTTTATTTCTTTTTTCTTGCTTAATTTCTCTTGTTAGAACTTCCAGTATTCCATTGAATAGAAGTGGCAAGAGTGAGCATCCTTGTTTCTTCCTGATTTTAGAGGGAAAGCTTTCAGTTTTTAACAGTTGAATATGATGTTAACTGTGAGCTTTTCATATATGGTCTTCATTATGTTGGGGAAATGTTCTTTTCCTCGTTTTTTGAGTGTTTTTATCATGAAAGGATGTTGAATTTTGTCAAATGCTTTTTCTGCATCTGTGAGATGATCATGTGATTTTTATCTTTCATTCTGCTAATGTGATTTATCAGAGTGATTGATTTTCATATGCTGAGCCATCCTTGCATCCAGGGATAAATCCCACTTGATTATGGCATATAATCCTCTTAATGTGCCATTGAATTTGGCTAGTATTTTGTTGAGGATTTGTGCATGTGTATTCATTCATTGGAGATACTGGCTGGTAGTTTTCTTGTAATGTCTGTCTGGTTTTAGTATCAGGCTAATGCTGGCCTCATAAAATGAATTTGGGAGTATTCACTCCACTGATGTTTTGGAGGAGTTTGAGAAGGATTAGCACTAAGTCTTCTTTAAATGTATGGTAGAATTCTGTGAGGTCATCTGTTGCCAGGCTTTTCTTTGGAGGTTTTTCATTACTGATTCAAGCTCTTTATAGGTCTATTCGGATTTTCTGTTTCTTCATGATTCAGTTTGGCAGGTTGTATATTTCTAGGAATTTTATCCATTTCATCTAAGTTATACAATTTGCTGGCATGTTTCTTATGATCCTTGTATTTCTGTGGTATCAGTTATAATTTCCCCTTCTTTCATATCTGATTGAGTCTTTTTTCTTAGTCTAACTAAAGATTTGTCAATTTTATCTCTTCAAAACAACTCTTGATTTTATTTTTTTTGCATTCTTTATTTCATTCTGTCCTAATCTTTATTATTTCCTTCCTTTTGCTAACTTTGAGCTTAGTTTTTTCTTCTTTGACTAGTTCCTTGAGTTAGATTGTTTATGAGATCGTTCTTCTTTTTAACATAGGCATTTACCACTATAAGCTTCCTGTTAGTCCTGTTTTTTGCTGCATCTCGTAAGTTTGCTGTGTTTTCATTTTGTTAGGACTTGTTTTGGGACTTAATATGTTATGTTACTTCCTTATCTACTCACAACTTCCAAATTAAATATAAATCCTTGGGCTGGCATTAAGGCCCACCAAACTGTGATCCATCTACCCTTGCAGCTTTTTCTTACTTAGACTCTAGCACTAATTGGCTATTTTGACTTTTAACTACCTATATATACTTGCTGGAATTCTTTGCCATTTCAAGAATCCTCTTTCAATGAAGGGGTGCCTGGGTGGCTCAGTCGTTAAGCGTCTGCCTTCGGCTCAGGTCATGATCCCAGGGTCCTGGGCTCGAGCCCCACATTGGGCTCCCTGCTCAGCAGGAAGCCTGCTTCTCTCTCTCCCACTCCCCCTGCTTGTGTTCCTCTCTCTCTGTCAAAAAATGAATAAAATATTTTTTAAAAAAAAGAATCCTCTATGAAGAATTTGCTTCCTTTCTCCTGATTTGTGTGCTTTTTTCCCTCCCTATCCCTTAACCCTTGATTTATATGGTCAACTTTGCATATGTTGACTAGTATTATAATTATTTGTATAGTTGTCTCATTTTCCTCTAGCAACTTCTTCAGGATAGGGATTTTATGTTAATAATCTTTGTAGTTTTGATAGTGTCTAGCATATACTTTCTGAATAGTAGGCACTCAATTTTAAAATTATAAATTTAATCAGAATTTTTCATCTTAAAAGTCAAGACTTAGAAAATGGCCAAATAAAATTATGCTTGCTTTATTTCTTTCTCTTAATTTTATCTGTCACAGTCACATTGAGGAACTCATCAGATAACTTGCTTTTTATTTAAAAATTTTTCTGTGTTAGGGGTGTATGGGTGACTCAGTTGAGCATCCAGGTCTTGATTTTGGCTCAGGTCATGAGATCAAGCTGCATGTTGGGCTTCATGCTGAGTGTGCAGCCTGCTTGGAATTCTCTCCCTCTGTCTCCCCCTCCCCCACCCCTGCACAAAGCTCATATGCTTTTGTGCTCTCTCTCTCTTAAAAAAAAAAAAATTTCAATGTTAAAGAAAATTGGGGGTAAATGAATGCATTCATAATGTTTTTCTTTTGGGATGTTTTCTTTCAAGCCTTGTACTTGTATGTGGGTATATGTAACTTGTGTTTGTGTGTGTGAGGAATTGTATGCAATTCATTGTGGGTTGGGCTCTTTTCAACAAATAACAAACATGATTTACATTATTTCTCTATTGTCTTCATAATTGTCATTTAGCAAATGTATAATACACAGCACAGATATGCCTTTTTTTAAAGATTTTATTTTTTGTTTTTTTATTTTAATTTTTATTGTTATGTTAATCACCATATATTACATCATTAGTTTTTGATGTAGTGTTCCATGATTCATTGTTTGTACATAACACCCAGTGCTCCATGCAGAACGTGCCCTCTTTAATACCCATCACCAGGCTAACCCATCCCCCCACCCCCTCCCCTCTAGAACCCTCAGTTTGTTTTTCAGAGTCCATCATCTCTCATGGTTCGTCTCCCACTCCGACTTACTCCCCTTCATTCTTCCCCTCCTGCTATCTTCTTTTTTTTTTTCTTAACATGTATTGCATTATTTTTTCAGAGGTACAGATCTGTGATTCAGCAGTCTTGCACAATTCACAGCACTCACCATAGCACATACCCTCCCTTTTATTTATTTTGAGAAAGAGACAGAGAGAGAGCACAGGTTGTGGGAGGGGCAGGAGAGGGAGAGAGACTCCCACTGAGCTGGGATCCCGATGAGGAGCTCACTCCCAGGACCCTGAGATCATGACCTGAGCCAAAGTCAGATGCTTAACCAACTGAACCACCCAGGCACCCCTGCCATATTTTAAAGAACTGATTTTCATTTGCATGACACTTAGGTTGTTTCTATTACTTTGCTTTATAGGTGATGTTGTAATAAAGTTTTTATAGCTTTTTGCTTGTGTTAAATTAGCTCCTTAAATTTCTAAGCACATGTTTATTAGGTTTAAGGGTTGAATGTGTTTATAACCCTTTTTCCATACCAAAGGCTGTGGCAAACCCGCTAGCTGTAGCTGAGCGTACTAATTCAGCACAGCCTCGTCAGCAGTCTCAGTGTGGTGTCAAGAATGTATAACAACACTCACTTGAGTCCATCCCCCCTTGCCCATATTCCCCTACTCTTAGTAGTTGTATAGTAAATTAATCTTTTTTTCTTTTTTTAAAGGTTTTATTTATTTCTTTGTCAGAGGGAGCGGCAGGCAGAGGGAGAAGCAGGCTCCCCGCTGAGCAGGGAGCCCTCTGCAGGACTCAACCCTAGGACCCCGGGATCATGACCTGAGCTGAAGGCAGACACTTAACCGACTGAGCCAGTAAATTAATCTTTTTAATATTAGGTCTCAGTAATTTACAAAATGAATTATTAGCCCAAGGGTAGTTAAATAAGGGTCTTACATTCTTACTCTGAGCTTTAAAGATATGTTGTAGTTAAAAAGACCAGACCCTGTCTTCTCCATTTTCCAAATGCATCTGTGTGGGGCACACACTTAGAAATTAAGGAAATGACAAAAAAGAGAAAGAGAAAGAAATTAAGGAACTAACTTGTTCAGAAAGTAGAAGGTCTTTTTTGTCTGTTGGTTTGTTTGTTAAGAGAGAAGTGAGAGAAGTACTCTGAAGAATTTAGGAATAAAGTTACCTTCTTGAAGTTTAACTTTCAGAATAAAACTAAGACATAATAAATGAGATTGAGTTGGCATCAGAGTCCTATGGAAAGGGATGATGTTTGTCAAATCAAAAGCTTAGAGAACAGGCCTGAAAATATTATCCAGACTTGATAAAATACTAAAGAAAGCAATCATCAAATAAATTACACTAATATAAAGAACAAATGTAAAGGAAATGTTTACTTTGGAAATTAGGTGTTTGTTTATAGCATTTTCTAAGTTAAAACTACAAAAACAGAAATATCCTGCCTGTCTTCATATTCCAAATTTTATGATTATCAGATTATCAGAGTGTGATAAGAGTAGCAACTAAACTTATTGGATCTGGGTTGAGTATATCACCACATTATGAGTATATCACCAAATTACTGCTTTGTTTTTTTCAAAGTTTTAGCAGTGTGATGGTAGTGTACGAAGCAAAGTGTAGGTACTTCCTTAAAGGAGAAGTGATGTGTGAGGTGTTGTGCAGTTCCCCATGAAGGAATGTTGAAAAACTTCTTATCAATTATTTGTTGATATGGGCTTTTCTTTTCTCATTTGACTTAAGGGGGACAGAAACCTCAGAAGCTTCTTACTTTTCCTTCAAAGCACCAGCAGCTTTTATCTGCTTGGCAGAAATGATAGACTGTAAAGTTTAGGGATATCATTTTAGCACATAGATGTATTATGAATTTATGACTGGTTTTGTCCCCTAGATAGAACCTTACTACTCAAAGTATGGTTGTGGATGAGCAAACTGACATCACCTGGGAACTTAGACATGCAGAATTTCAAGCTTTTTACCTCCTAGACCTACTTTGTTAGTTCATGTCCTCCAAGAAGCACACACTGAGGTGGGATTTGACATGTAAGAGATTTTGGGGGGAAGATACCATAGGAGGGAAAAAGGAGAGAGTGCTGGAGGAGGTAGCAATGTAGGTCTGACCCCTGTGAAGGAAAGAGGGAAGGAAGGGCAATGGAGTAGAATGTCAGACTGCGGCACAGTTGTAAGCAAGCTTGTGACAACTTGATGGGAGTCCTCCAGCCAATGTCAAATGTCAGTGAAACTCCATGTCTCATAGGAACGAGTCTGCCTTACTATTCCTGCTGCCTCTAATCATGTACTGAGAGCAGCCTGTGGAAGCTTGGCTTCAGTGCAAGTAGGATTTCAGAGCACAGCACCTGAGACTATCTTTCTTTCAATTATGCTCATAGCAGCAGGAGATTGGATTGGCATGTTTCCCTGGCCACCATACCTCCTGAATCAGGATTTGCATTTTAACAGTCTCCAGGTGAATTATAAGCACATTAAAACTTTGAGAAGCAGGATCCTAGAATAATAATTTGGCACTTTGGGGATTGTACCCAGAGTCAGTAAAATTGTTTATAATCAGCATAGGATCTCCTCAAAAATTCAGCTCTCTTGGGATGATATTTTTTACAGTTCATTTGAACAGAGTTGCTGTTCAAAGTGAGAACTAGAGCAGATAATTTGTTGTTAATTTATAACAAATGTGTGAAACAGATTTGGGGCCAAAGCAGAGTTTCCAAGATGCTTTGCCTCTTTGCTGAAAGGAGCTAGATACAATTTATTTCCTTTTGCCTTTTCAAGTTCAAGGTCCCTATAGCAAAGAATTCTGTATTTGTGTATTTATTGTTTTTTCACCATGCAGTAAGTTGTAGCTATGATTCTTATGGTGGCAGCTAGAAATAATCTATTGGACAAATCTTACTGAGTTATCTCTGCTGACCCTGTGCTTAGTATTTGAGAAGCTCTCTTTAGGACAGAATAGAGTATCAGGTAAGCTTTGCCACAAGGCTCTGTTCCCTATTTACAGACTTTTCCATGAGTTCACCGTACTCTCATGTATAATCAAGATGTCTACAATCCCCATGGAATCATCCTTTGAACCATTGATCCTCAGACTTCAGTTTAGGGACTACTGCTTGGTAAAAGTTACATTTCCTCAGTCCACAATACAGTCTTGAAATCATTACTTTTTAAAAGCCCTCCAGGTGATGAAATGCAAACAGATTTGGAAACCACTACTCTAAAGTAAAATATATATTTGAGATTCAGACCTTTCACATAGAAACATTCTCTGATGGAGTGGTATAATTTACTCTGCCTTCCAAATGCCTCTTGTCTCTGTCTACTGGCCAGTATCAATGAAAAATTTAAAAAGAAGTTAGAAATTCCTCATTAAACATACTTTAATTATACTCAATACTTAGAATTTAGTGTAGTTTTTACATCATTCTTCATTATCTGTGGGCTCATTACACCAAGGCCCACAGCACTAAAGATTTGGATGTCATTATTCTATACTGCTCTCATTCCCCTAAAGACAGACAGCCACAGGTGTCTCCTGAAATGGGGCTTACCTAGAAGCTGGGTTAAAGGTACAAATCTAGTTTTAAGTAACTCTAAGCTTACTCATTCTTTCAGACACTTATCAAATGCCATCTATGGTTCATGCACTCTATAGTCTACACTAGAGATATGAAAATAAGATTTAGTCCTTGACCTTGAGGAGTTCTCATACTGACCTAGAGACACATATTACAACAGAGATACTTGCTCTTGTTGAGCATGGAGAGATGGAGTCAAAACCTCAAGAGGAGTTGGGGGGGTTGAGGTGCTGGCAAACAAAGAAAATAACACAAATGCATCACATGAGACTCCAGTCACTGCTGTCCTTGTCCAGCAGCCATGCCAGGAATATCTAACTTTGGAGCTGGTCACCTGGGCTCATCTAAAGTTTAATTCATTATCCATCCCTCTCACAGAACAAAACAAAACCCTGCTTTTCTGCCTACATTCCTAGATTGGTAACTGGCACCCCTCATTCATACTGCCTCGCCAGCCAGAAACTCAGAAGGCATCCTGGTCATCTTCACTCCTTATAGCCAACCCGTAATCAGGAACTGTCAGTTTAAGCTCTGCAGCATCTCCTCTGTCCATCCCGTCGAAGCACTGCCAGCATTGCTGCCTCCATTCTGGACACTGCAGTAGTCTCCCAGCTGGCCAGTGCCCTCATCTTGATACTTGTCTCTTTCTCATCTGCTCTCCCCAAAGCAGTTTTAAACGTAGAAGTGGCTCTACTTCCTATAGGAAAAGACCCGACTTCCTCCGTCTTTTGTACGGGGTAAGAGTGCTAGTGCCTAAGCCAGACTGCCTGGAGTCAAACCCTGGCCCTGCCGCTTACTGGCTGTCTAGGGCAAGGCGCTCAGCCTCTCAGTGTCTCAGTTTCCTCAACTGTGAAGTAGGGAAGGAGATGGAATCTCTGTCCTCGGCTTATTGCGAGGGTCAATTGGGTTAATACTATACATATAAAGTTAACACTGTACATATAAAGTGCTTAACAATGCCTGGCACAAAATGAGCCCACAGTGCTGGTGGCAGTCCTGGTGCGGTAACACAGTGTACATGCCAGGTAAGTAAAGACAACCAGGATTCACCTGGCCTTGCAGGGATTAACAGTCCGAAGTGGGGAAAGAAAGACAAGTAGGTAAACAAATTACTTCTTTTGATTGATGCTGTTGTACGTTTGAGCATGATGCTAAATGATTAAGGAGTCAGAATGCTAAAATCTTATTATCCAAAATGTTCTATTAAAATTATTTTCTGGGAGTGCTTGGCTGGCTCAGTTGGTTGGGTGTCTGACTCTTCTTGATTTTGGCTTAGGTCATGATACCGGGGTTGTGATATCAAGCCCCCACCTTGGGCTCTGGACTCCTCTCGGAGTCTGCTTAAGGTTCTTCTCTCCTCCTTCCTGTGCACACACTCACTCTCTCTTCTCTCAAATAAATAAATCAATCTTTAAAAAAAATTTTTTTTTCTTTTCTGGATTATGTAGTAACTTGAGTTCCCAAACAGCTTAGTACCTCCTAAACCACAAGTTCCTTATACATGAAATTTGCATATTTATAGTTTTGTTCCTGTATGCCTTTACCGTAACCACAAGCAATTTGGTTCTGGGATGTGTGAACATTTAGTTTCATTCTCTTAGGAATAATTTGAAGAAAGAGAAACTGGACATTGAACATCCAAAAGGGAGGAGAGTGAACCACAGAAGAATATTAGAGAATTTGTAGTGAAACCCTGGGAAAGCATATGGACAATGACAGAGATAAACTGTACCCAGTGGTTTTTGGAGGAGGTGGACTACTGGGATTTGTTGGTGGAAGTAGTATTGCGGAGACTGCAGGACGCTGGCAGAATATACAGAAATTCAGTGTGGCTTGTAAATACACATGAATTCAAAATAGCACTGAGTGTATACATTAAAGAGAAACACAGATTTGGGGAAATGCCTTTTGGAACTGGGGGCAAAATAGTGTAGTGTTTGAATTTAGTCTTAAATTACTATGTTTATGCCCCTTGATTTAACAGAAAAGTTAAAAAACTCTCAGTAGTCTCATCTGTAAGATGGGGGTTATAATAGTACTAAGTGGAAACGTAGCTATGATTGAGAAAGTGCCCTGAAGCCCTTTGCTGGTAATTTACAAATATCAAACACTTAGGGATGTTAACTCTTGCTATTGGTGATGATTAATACATTGTTTTCTGTAGTCAGGCAAAATGAATTTACACATACATCATTCAAATTTGGGGAGAAGGGTGTAGGGTGGTACCTTTTATTTTCTAGATGGCCAGTAATGTTTACTAATGGTACCTTTATTTAGAGTGTGTTGTCTTTTGTTGCCCCATTCTAATGAATGTAAAATATAGTTTCATAAGTATATTACCTCTCCTCCCCCATCCTATTTTTAACATGAGGGTTTAAGTTCCTACAGAATTTAACTACAACTGAAGAACTATAGAACTCCAAAACTCCTTGCTTCCATTGTATAATTTAACAAATGTAATGGTAACACATCACTTTTGTTAATAGTGCTTCTTGAAGTGCTTGTGTATTTTAAATATTCTCTCCATTGTCATGTGTACCCTATTTTCACCTTTTCTGGTATTAAATAATTTTATGGAACTAAGAAGTTTAATTTAGCATACTTTAATGTGAGCAGAGTATTGAGTCATGTATTAGAGGACATGTCCCTTGGGACGCCTCCCCACCCCTAGGATAGGAGAGTCCTATCCCCATGCCCCCGCAGACCCTATACATTCTGTCTCTCTCTGTCCTTCCCACTTACTTGTACCGTCAGACAAGTTGCAAGCACATTAGCCTTGATAATAAGGATCCTATCATGCAATGTTAGGCAGAAAAGAACATCACTCAGTAGCTACTCAGCTGATTTTTGCGGAGTGAATGAATGCTTACCCAGTGCTAAGGCCATGGTCATTAGTGCACCAGTGACTGTATCCATGAATTAGGCAATCAAGAAGCCCTTTAGAAATAAAGATAAAAACAAGAAATAAAATTAGTAGTAAGCTAATTCCAAAGACATTTCTGTGGAATAACTTTCTTTTTTTTTTTTTTAAGATTTATTTATTTTAGAGAGGGAGAAAGAGAGAATGGAGGGGAGGGGCAGAGGGATAGGGAAAGACAGTCTTAAGCAGACTCTGCACTGAGTGCGGAGCCAGACATGGGACTCGATCTCACGACTCTGAGATCAGGACCTGAGCTTAAACTAAGAGTTGGATGCATAACTGACTGCGCTACCCAGGCACCCCGGAATAGCTGTCTTTCTTTATGAAGAAGATTCCCTGCCCTTCCTCAGATATTAAATGTCTCACCCTAGTTGCCTACTTACTACTCAGTAGCTTGCATAAGGTGACAGGTCCAGCCTTCCTCCTTGGAAGACTGAAGAGGGCTCCTGACACATCTGGCTGTGGTTTGAGGCCTGAATTCAGAACTATAGACCTTACACAGCTCAACTCTTAAAGATACCATAGATGATGTTAGGAAAATGAATAGTATCGGCAGGAAAAATGTTTACCATGTATGTCTAGTAATCAAGCATTCATCTCTTTGTTCACAAGAACTTGAATTATGGTATGTAATTGTGTAACAAGCAAATGGTAGACATATATCAACATCAAAAATTGCCACCTGGACCACCCAGCACGTGCTGTGTCAACCCAGTGTGAGAGCTGTCTTCTTTGCATGTGACAAATAATCAGAAACAGGAAAGAGTTTGCAGGTGCAACAGGAAGCAGCTTAAAAAACTGGCCTGGTATCATCTGGAGCCTCAATATATACCATTTACTTCCCATAGTGTGATGACTATCAGCCATAGGTCACAATTGTGCCATAGAACCTTAACCCAGCATGTTGCAGCCGTCACCCGGCAAGTACCCCCGGAATTGCTGCCGTTGGCCAGTGTCCAAGAATGCTTGAACAGCTGCTCTGACAAATGGGTTTCCCCCATTCAAGCCGGCAAATGGGAAGTTTGAGCTGCTTTGCAACACTCCCTGCCTCTAGGTTGCAGAATCTATTTAAAATGATAATAAAGTATCCTGCTCTCTGGCACTGTGTATTTTTCATTTTGGAAAGACGTAAATATCTTTAGGATGCAGGAGGTGAGAAATGATCCTAAAGAGTTGATTTCAGCTTTTTCTTTTTTTCCTTTTTTTTTTTTTTTTTTTTTTTTTCCTGCTTTTGCTTTTGCTTTTTCTCTCTCCCAGACAGTAAGGATTGTATCCTGGAGCCGCTTTCCCTGCCAGAAAGTCCAGGTGGCACCACCGCTTTAGAAGGTTCTCCATCTGTGCCTTGTATTTTCTGTGAAGAACATTTTCCTATGGATGAACAAGACAAACTTCTGAAGCACATGATTATTGAACATAAGTTGGTCATAGCTGATGTCAAGTTGGTTGCTGATTTCCAAAGGTAAATTTTGTTTTTGTCCATGAAAGAATTAAATTCAGTATTCCATAAAGGAAAGACATAACTTATAGGTAAGTTTATATATAAAATTATTTTTATGCAAATATGAACATTCACATTTCTTTTTGAAGCATTGTTGGGAATGGGGATCTTTGGTTGGAACCTGTCAGGCCAAAAGGGTATTGTACAAAGAACTCTCCATTTAAATGCTGTGATGAGGTTGAGAACCAGAAAGAAAAAAAAGTCATTCAACAAGCCAAAGGGGTATAAGTAGACAGCTGTTGAGGCCAGTGAATGGGGTACTGAGAGGAAGAAGATGAAGAGGATGAAGAGCAGATAGGTAGAGGTGAGTGGTTGAGGAAATGCCAACCATGGGCATGTGTGAAATGTAGGAACTTCCCTTATATAGCCAGGACCCAAAGTGAGCTGAACTACAATTTAAGAGCACCTGACTTAGAATCCATACCGACAGGTAATATAAGCAATTATTAATTATTTTCTAATTCCTAATTCCTAGAAGTGATTATCCAAGAGAAATGCCTTTTCTTAAGCAGATGGAGTGAAGCACTTATGTTCATGTTGTTATTAGTTGACACTTGGAAGCATTTTCCATATACACAATAGCATGGTAACTAACTGGCTTTGTACAGTTACTGAAAGCATACATTTTGGTATATCTGGCCAGGACCCATTTTGAGATACTCTGCCCTGATTTCCCTACAAAACACTGCAGTAGCCCAGATGTTGTAGTATCTCTGCATCTAAGTTCTATATATCTGCCAGGCCACATCATTCCTAGCAAGCAAGTTCTTTCTTACGATGGGTCTTGCAAAGCAGCAAGCTGTATCACTAAGAGTAGACTATGAAACCAGGCAGGCCTAGGGTTGAATGCAGACTTGGTGAATTCCTGACCATGTAACTTCTAACAAACTACTTAAACCACTCTAAGCAGCAGTTTCCTCATCAGTAAAACGGGATAACACCATCTCGCATAAGATTGTTGAGTATTATGTAAAACAGGACATGTATAGCACCAGCTAGTGTCTGGGACATCTTTTCTATCCACCACATGGTAGCCAAAAATTTCATTATATTTGGATTACAAAAGATATATATTTGAAATCTTACTTTTCCACAACTATAGCTTGAGTTTTCTATAGGTATTTATGCTGTCTGAATGTCTAATTATTATTTGTCAAATACAACTTTTGAGAAAATTGAATTTAGGATCCTAAATACGCTAAACTTCGAGAATGAGTTTGTTTTTAAGTTGCCTACAGTAGTAATATTAGCTATTCTCTAACCCTTCTCTCAACTGCCTAGCACTAATACAGAATGTTAAGTGCTTTCTGTATTATTATGGCCCCTTATATCCACTCAGCATTGAGATTTTTTAGTAAATTTTGGTGTTGCCTGGTCAGGAAGCAGAGATAGAATAGTGAAGGAGAGTTATATGAATGATATATGCTATCAGCTGATAGAATAAACCAATTACTACATAATTTCAGAGGAAGCACTTCATACTTCCCCTTCTCATTCCTTAATCTTTATTTTCCGTTAAAATATTTGTGTTTTTATATATATGTGTGTGTGTGTGTATGTGTGTATTTTGGGAGTATTCTCATACATGATTTCTAGTTGTATGTAGTCATGTCTGTTGGATTTGTTTTAGATACTTCTTAGGCTGGAGATATCAAATTCTTGTCAAGTAACCATCAATGGGACTATCAAATGAGCTGTTCTTTGATAAGTTGTATCACTCAGCTTTTCTTTGATGTAAATCTATTCTTTTACTTCGCTTTATCATGTAAATGCAAATTCTCCCTCAGGAATTGGAGAAAAATAAGATGACCTGCCAGTGATGATTGAGATTTTTCTTTCTCCTAAATCTGTGAGGAATATCTAAATTTGAGTTTGTATTTTCCTTTGTGTTTACGTATGATAGCTAAGTAGCTATATTTGTACTGACCTCTCTTTTGTATCTTTGATATTAATCTCATCTGTATGTGGGCAGGAAAATCAAATTATTTACTAGGTCTCAGACTTAGGAGTCAATAATTAAAACTTTTTTTTTTTTTTAAGATTTTATTTATTTATTCGACAGATAGAGAGACAGCACAAGCAGGCCGAGTGGCAGGCAGAGGGAGAAAGAGAAGCAGGGAGCCAGACGTGGGGCTCGATCGCAGGACTCTGGGATCATGACCTGAGCCAAAGGCAGCCGCTTAACCGACTGAGCCACCCAGGCGCCCCAGGAGTCAATAATTAAATGTTGGAATCAGTCACCCTCTAAATGCAGTTATGCAATAAAATGGGTGCTTTAATTAAAAAGCAAAAGATACATAGCTGATATATATATAAGAACTTTCTATATAATAAAAGTGTGTGGTTAACATGTACTTTAAATTTGGAAACCCAGATTTTCCTTGTCAACCGTCCTTTCAGGAAGCTTCACTCTGGTGGTTAGTTCAAATTGACCAAGAATGTATGTGATAAACTCATGCTTTTAAGTGCTTTTTAATATATCCAGTCTCCTGTAGATAATACCCTCCTACCATTTAGGAAAACTAAAAATTCCTCTCCAAAAGAATACAAACATTGGCTCTGTGAGAGTTAAGTTGGAATCTTCTCAATGCTACAGGACTTTTTCCTAATGTCAGAAAAGTCACAGGGGTGGATATATGTGTTTGTGTATGTATAGATTTACGTGTGTGTGTGTGTGTGTGTGTGTGTGTGTATACATATATGACTTCTCAGAGAGGAATTGTTTCTTCTGAGTACAATAAGTAATAAAAATGATAAATAATAGATGAGATAGACTGACTTTGTGCTTTACAGGAAAGAAGCTATAAATTTTCATGTTAAATATATTTAACATTTTCTTTATTGGAAAAAAGTTAACAGTAAAACTTTCTCAGAATAAAACAAAAATAAAAATCTTTCCTTTCAGCCACTTAACGTCGTTATTTATACTGAACTATTTGCTAGCTTTATTCAGTAAATAAAATTTTTCCAGAAGATAAATCCTAACTCCTTAATTCTTACCCCTTTCTATATTAAATTCCACTCATTCAGTGCTACTTAATTAGCAACCATATCTCAAATCTTTAGGCCGTTGTCAGTAAGTACACCAATTACAGTGAGGGCCTGGGCGGGCAAGATTACTAGAAGGATTTTTTTGGGAAAGAATTCAGTGAAACATGATTGAAATTCTTCCAAAAGAAAAAAGTATTTGCTAATGACCTAATAATTACTCTTATGGCTTTTTAATTAAGTATGAAATGCTTTGATAACTGTCCTCCCAATAAAGAATTCGTATCACGTATCATTTCTTGGCTGCCTTTAAATATTGAGTGATTACAACTGTAGCTTTAAATACACTAGAGTAGTAAGAAAACATGAAGAAAAGACATACTAAGTGATCCCTTAACATCGACTATCCCCCAGATGGTCTTCAGTGGAACGGTAATCAGGGTGAGGAACCTCTCCATGGTTTGTTGTAGCAGTATCTGTGCTGAAACTCCTTATCGAACTTGACTGTCCTGGTGTTTGTCATCTCAGCACCCAGTTCTGCTGTATGAATTTGATTAGTCATGAAAATAGATGGCTATGTAGTACGGTTTGGAAGAATCCATCTTCTATTCCTGGCATCTCTAATAGAGGTTCTCCTGCGTTCCTTCATCCCTGGCACCACTTTGCAATAGAAAATATGCTGAGGGGAGAATAAGGAAGATGGCTGGGAGTGTCTTTTTTTTTTTTCTTATGTCTTCTCATGCATTTTATTTCTCCCTTTTTCTCTCTCACCTGGTCTGGGGTTAAGTAGTGGGGAATGGAAAAGAGGAGAATGAGTGTAGCTGTGTAAGATACTGAGGAGTGGACAGTGCTGTCACTGCCCTCTGTGACCAAAGAATAATGTTTCTGCCTTTTGTAGGTACTTTTCTTCTTTTTGTGCCCATTGTTGGATCCGATATGCACTTGCCTTCTGCATCTGACACTTCTAATATGGAAGCCAACCAAGCTAGCCATAGTGTCAGTGGTTATGGTTTGAGGGTGAGTTGGAGCCTCAGATACATCATTTTTAGATATCTTAAGATAAGGTCTAGCACTATTCTATAAGGAAAGAGTTCTCCCCTTATTTATCCAGCCAGGTCAACAGTGTGGTTGTACATGAGAAGAAAGAACTAAAGCATGGTTTTATTTTCATACATTATTCTTTTACTTCTTTTCCTTGTCTAAACTCAGTCTTGTCATCTGTTTATATTTTTCTCTGTCACAGTTCTCTCTTTCTCTCAGACCTCTCTTACAGCACATTTTTTTTTTTTCAAATACGTGAATGCCCTTTTTATAGAGCACTGTGGGGTTGGGACATTAATGTTAAGAAAAAGGGAAAGAAGAATTAAAAGGAGACAAAATAGTGAGAGTTGAAGGCTACTTAGAGAAACTTACAGGAATCTGTAAATGCTCTTCTACTCTTAAAAACATTTCTTGCTAACCTACTATGTACAAAACATTGCTAGTTGCTATATCAAGCCATTTAAAATGTCCAAATCTTTACTGTCTCTTACTAAATCTATTTCAGTAAGTCCCATCCCTTGCAGGGGTTTTTCTTTTTCTGCTATAAGTTTTTTGGGGTTTTTTGGTTGTTCTATGTATCAACCATATAGCCTGATAAACTGTCAACCTTTCCATGTCCCTTCTCCCCATGAAGGAAGCTACCTTCTTTTCTTGGTACCATTTATAAATGAGATTGCAATTGCCAATATAAATCTTGTTAGATAAACAGGAAAATGAACAGGTTGTTGAATCCTGTCATCTTACTCCTTTCATCAGACAGTGCAGGTCTGGGTGTTATGCTGTGCTTTATCATTTACCCAGGCTGCTGCTTCTAACTCCAATCTTTAGATACAATAATTGTAAGCTTGGCTATTTTTCCAAAAATCTGCCTCCTTTCAGACACACTGTGCACATACAAAATTTTTCTATCTTGTCATGTAGGTATTGAAGTTAGACTGACGTCTCATTGCGTATTTTTTTGCGTTCAGTTCTTTTTATGTGTAAGATAATGACCCAGCTTTCAATTTATTGGAAAATGTGTGATAAGGCCTATTTAATCATTGTTGCATTTTAAATTCACATAAACTTAGATGTGATTTCTGAAAAACTTCATTATCACATAAAAATAATTCATTTTAACTTCCTCATATGTCTGTTTATTGAATTTAGTGATAGTAAAGTTTAATCATGTCCAAGCCTTTACAGAGTAATTTCATTTCATTAAATATTTATTTCATATTTCTACAATGCTCTACTGCCTTTCCATTTACAAATTTTCTAGCAGTTCTCAGTCAACATTTGATTTATTGTTTTGGGATAATTAAAATGGTCTTATAAAACCTTATCACTCTACAGTAAGTAGTATATTGAGTCTTCTTACTGTCCTTTCTTTTTGATTATTCTAAGGTACATTTTATATTGGAGGAAAAGGTTCACTGAACAGCCCATTACAGATTTTTGTAGTGTGATAAGAATCAATTCCACAGCTCCACTTGGTAAGTATACATCTTAGCTACCATATTTTCCCTACAATCCAAAAATTCAAATGAATAATCTTACTTTCTTAAATTAGAATTCTCTCACTTTCATGATAGCTAAAATTAAATTGCTCTGTTTATGTTGCCTAACTTCAATAAAGCTAAACAGAACTATATACCAGAGGAGAGATCCTAATGGACATACATATATGTGTTTTTTAAAGGAATAAATCCTTCTGGAAAAAAATGATAAATATGATTTCTTATTTATTTTCCTAACCTCTCAACAGAAGAACAAGACAATTACTTTTTGTTATGTGACGTTTTACCAGAAGATAGACTACTTAGAGAAGAACTTCAGAAACAGAGACTGGTAAGAATGGTTTTAGAAGATGAATGTGTTGGAAATACATGTAAAGTCACTTTTGTTATTCTTTTTTGTTTGTTCTCACTTGTTACTCTGTAAACTTTCAAACATACACAAAAGAGATAATATATAAAGATCTTAAAACAGAAGATAAAGATACACTTGATTGAAGATTAAAGCGTTTCACGTTAAAAATGCAGTGAGAATTTTTGGCTTTGTTTTACTTCCTGGATTATCTCTAAAATAACAACAGAGCTTACACATTTTAGTGTAATTTTAGCTGCCTGGCACATGCTAGGGTTCAGCAGTCGTGGAAAAATGCCCTCAGCTAAAATTGAGTTGAATTAATTAACTTTTTTTCTCTCCTCTTCACTGGAATGTGCTATGCACTAGCACTTCTTTTATTCCCCTTTATGAATTCAGCATATGGTTTGATCATAGTAGCCTTTCTCATTTTCAGCTTTAATCATAAGCAAGCTAATTTGAAAATCTCAGCATTTTTGGTCTTAAAAAAGGTAACAACATATACAGTTGTGAAAATTTCTGTTTTCATAAGTTGAACAGAAATTGGTTCATTTTTTAAAGTTAATAATTTTGTTTATAAGTATGCAGTTTTCCATTATTTGTGATTTAATCTCAACTATTACTTGAAAATGACTTGCTCCTCCTTTAGCGGTACCTTTAAGTGTTCCTTGTGTCTTTGGATTTGGCTAGATAATGTTATGACAGAGAGCTGTGATTTCATTGTTTTCTGCTAAATTCTCAAGACATCGAAGAAGAAAATAAATTCTGTCTATCATAGTCATAGCATTTAAGGAAGTCTCCTGAAGCATAATATATTTTGTAAACACCCCAAATGGTTATTTCTCACATAGGGAGAAAGGATATTGTTGGATGTTGCCCTATATGTCAGAGAAGTTATGCTTTTACTGTGGCAACAAACCCAGTAAAGAAACAGGACTTAAGTCTTTCCTCTTTCCCTATTGTAGTGTCTTAAGTAATCTACAAAACAAGGATGAATTTGCAGTCATATTATGTGTTTTGTTTTTGTTTGCTTGTACTTACTTATAATTTTTTATTGCTTTGAGTTTTTTCACTATTGCTCACAGTGGCCTTAATCAAGAATGATCAGACTGACGTAATCCTAGTGTCCCCAAGGATTTCTTTATATCAAACGCTACTGCTTCAGCCCTTGCTATTACTCTATACACAGAATCTTTACTGTATGTCTGCAGATAGATGCAGTCCCAGAAATACTACATCTCTAAAATATAGGTGATCTTTTAAGATTCGGACACCAATTTCAGCATGTGTTTTTTTCCCCAAACCACTAAGCCATTCTCCAACACCAGCTGGGTGTCCTATAGTTCAACTCAATTCTGACACTATCTCCCCAGAGATAGTATCAGATTCTACAGATTGAGGGCTCAGTCCCACAAAACTGTCCTCCGCTTCAGATGATAGTTGCAAATCCAGGTTATTACCTGTGCTTCTGACCCACTGACTGTAAATCAGAGGTTTCCATGACCCCCACCCCCCGCCCACCTTGGATTTCATTAATTTGCCAGAGTAGCCCCCTCTAGGAAACCAATTTACTCACTACATTACCAGTTTACTACAAAGGCTATCAAAGAATATGAATCAATAGCAGATGAAGAGATACATGCATGGGATGAGACCCCAAGCAAAGGAGCTTCTGTCCCTATAGAGTTTGGGGCCCAGCAAGACAGCACATGGACACATTCTGGCTCATCAGCCTGGAGGCTCTCCAGACCTTGTCCTTTTGGGATTTTTGTGGAGGCTTCATTACTTAGACATGACATTGGCCTTTGGTGACCGAACTCAGTCTCCATCCTCTCTCTCCTCCTAGGTGGGGGGTGGAGGGGGGGCTGCTGAAAATTCTAACCCTCTAATCACATGGTTGGCTCCACTGGCAACCATCCCTCACATCCTTAGGTTACTTAGGTGCTTTGCAAAAGTCACCTCATTAACATGTCAAAAAACACTTTTTATAGCTCTGAACACTTAGGACTTTAGGAGCTATGTGCAAGGACAAAGACCAAATATGTGTTTCTTATTAAATCACATCACACCTTCTTACTAACTTTATAGTCTGACAGAGTGATAGATTTGATGAAAGTGAGTATTATGGCAGCGAAACAAAATGTGAAATTGCAGTCAGTTCATATATATGTATATATTCATTGAATTCCTGCTTAACTAGATAATCATACAAAGGAAAAAATACAAGGCATGGCTCATGTCCTAAAAGAGCATAGAGTCTAGAGAAAAAAGGCAAATTTGTGTTCTTATCTCAGTACTGGAAATGATAGAATATCTTGTGCGGCTTGTGAAGAGATATTGTGAAGTAGATATTGCATGTAATACACTTAGTATCTGCCACGTAGAAAGCACTCAATAAAGGTTGCAAATAACAATAATAATACTGTGTATTAACAATGAAATGGATTTGGGCAATTGGAGAGTTGTGCAAATGGGAGGAAAAATGCATATGGATCTAAGTATTCAAGATGTCAGGAAAGTTAATTAAATCCAATCTGGCTAAGGTAGAAAGATTTTTGGAGGAGGAATATGAGATGGATTTAAAGAGGTGAGGTGGAGCTAAGTTGTGGGGAACATTAACTTTGTAGTGATAAAGATCCATCGATGTCTCCTCATTGTCTATGGGAGTGAAGTGGAGAAAAGATGATAAATATAGCTGTGTAAAAATCCATTTAAAGCTGACAAACTCTGGCAAAGAGCAGACCGATGTGGAATTACGGAAAGAAGCTAGCAGTTACTGAGTGCCAGCCATATGCCATGCCTTGCCTTAGGTCCTTGCTTTATGTCAACCCTGTGAAGTAGCTATTAAATGCGGTTCTGTTCATGAGGAAACTGTCATAGAAAGACTCATTTGTGCAGGACCACGTAGTGAACAAGAAGCAAGATGGGGTTTTAAACCAAATGTGCCTGATGAGTGCCTTTTTAAGGAGTGCCATGCCAGTCTAGTAGTAAGTTACTCTTCTTACAGCTTCTCTAGACTCTGGGAATTGCTCTGTTGTGGATGCTCAGAGTCTGACAGGTCTGTATAGGGAAGGGATTCAGGCTAGGATTGGAGTTTAGGGAAAACAGAGGAGATTTACAATAGGCTGCCGCTGAGAATCATGGCTAGAGGATCAACAAGAAAAGATTTGCCAAATAGCAGGAAGACAGGTTGAATTTGCAGTCAGCCATTTCATCACAATTTTATGCTCTAATAATATGGAAGCATGAAGTTGGTGTGGGTGATGTTCCTTTGCAGTGGTGACAAGTTGTCTCTCTTTTATATATAATGAACTCTACATTATCAGTAACAGGCATTTGCAGAAAGAAGTCCGAATGATCAGATGGAACAGCTTCGAGCAAAAGTAATAGTACACCTTTTATCTTCCATCAAGGACAAGAACTTTTACAGATACTTTTAAGAATATGAATTGGTGTACCATTCCTGAAAGGTGCTTTGTCATTGTGTATTGGAACACTTGAAGAGATTTATGCCCTTGGTCCTTATTCTCCCTCTAAGAATTCCTCCTGGGAGACTCATACACCCAAAAGGTTAAGTCACCCACTCTGCCACAGCTTGGCAGTTTTTTCCTTATTTGTTATTGGTTGTATTTTATCAAAGAATTTCTCTTCATTCATCAGAGTTTCAATCTAGCTTCTGGAAAATGTAATTTAAACCAATTAAGTTGCATTATGGTATTGGATATATAATGTAATCTATGTTTAAGTGAACTCAGCTTAAAGTCAATAGGATCTCAACTCAGGTCCATGAGGGAAGGACCCTCAAACTGGAGAACTAGTGTGGCATATGCTTTCCTGATTTGCATTCATGGTAACTCATATATGGATTATATTCTTTGGTATTTACTCTCTCATTTGAAACTCTCAATAAAGTAGTTAAATACTTTTGTATGATTTGAATTCAAATTGACTGTCACTTCTTTGAGGGCAGGAATTATGTCTTATATTTAAATATTCTTCAGTAGTATTCAATATATTGATAAGTTCATGTTGGCATTTTCCCCCAAACTCCGTTTTTTTTTAATTCCTATTTCTGTTGAGTAACTGGGCATATATAAAGTCTAAATGATTCACTTCAGGTTACCATAGTAGATTTAAGTCTAGAACCATATTTCTTTTTCCATTTTCTTCTAGACCTCACTGTTTCCTTGTGACATTTGTGAGATTTGTGTGTGTTCCTAGTTTTCTTTTTGAAAAGCTTGATTCCTATTTAACACTTCTTTGATTTTTTTTTTTTTATTTGTACTCGGAAGGGAACTACAGATTAGGAAAGATTCTTGAGAGTTTAATAGCTTGTATACCTTCCTTTCTTTAGCTTTCTTCTTTAAAAAATGTTCCCTTGGGTGCCTGGGTAGCTCAGTCAGTTAAGGACCCGACCAGTTTTGGCTTGGGTCATGATCTCAGGGCCTGCATCAGGCTCCACACT
The DNA here is from genome assembly GCF_003265705.2 of Callorhinus ursinus. Classification (NCBI taxonomy): domain Eukaryota; kingdom Metazoa; phylum Chordata; class Mammalia; order Carnivora; family Otariidae; genus Callorhinus; species Callorhinus ursinus. The sequence goes on from NW_027397074.1 coordinate 54,680,966, forward strand.
CAGGGATTCTCTCTCTCTCCATCTGTCCCTTCCTCCCAGCCCCCCAACTTGAAGTAAAGAAAGAAAACCTTTTAAAAAATAAATAAAAATGGGAGTGCCTGGGTGACTCAGTCGGTTAAGCATCTGCCTTTGGCTCAGGTCATGATCCTGGGGTCCTGGGATAGAGCCCTACCTTGGGCTCCCTGCTCAGCAGGGTGTCTCCTCCTCCTCCCTCTGCCGCTTCCCCTGCTTGTGTTCTCTCGCTCTCACGCACTCTCTCTCTCTCTCTCTCAAATAAGTAAAATCTTTTAAAAAATAATAATAAATAAATAAATAAAAATGTTTCCTTGATCTCATTATTCTACCTTAATATCATCCAGTGGCCCTTTACCCTCTTTTCTCTTCAATGGGTGTATATAAGTTTCTCAAGATCATTCCCACATCTAGGCTGTGCACTCTCAGAACTACTGCCGCTACAGATAGCTCAAATATTGGTGCTGGTGCAGAGTAGGCTGTCAGAATAAATACCTGTTGATTGAGTTCATCTACAGCTTTCATCCTGGCTTACCTCTGAACCCCAGTTCTGACTCGCCTTATGTTAAACTTCTCCATATGGATTTCTAGTCAACACCTTAAGTTGAATGTGCCTAAAACTGAACTTATTTCTTTCTCTCCTAAAATCTGTGATTTGCTTGTTTTCTTATGTAGTGGTACCACCATTCTTCTGGTCACTCAGTCTGGAAATTCCTAGGATCTTTAACTCCTGTCAGTTCCACTTCTGAGTCCCATTTCATACCTTTCTTTGTAATCCTCATGCCTTTTATCTTACCTTGCCTATGGACTCACCTCTCCAATCAGTTGACATTGCCTCCAAAATTTTAATATTAATATAATTTGGTATTTTAATATTAAAACATATAGCAGATCATTTTGTTCTGCTAACCCCTGCTGTGGTCTTTATCATCTACATATTTTTTGTTGTTGTTGTTGTTGTTCCTTTGTTTTTTATTGAAGTCCAAGTGACACACAATATTATAGTAGTTTTAGGTATACACCATAGTGATTCAACAATTATATACATTACAAAATGCTCAGTACTGTAAGTGTAATCACCATCTCTCACCATACAAAGTTATTACAATATTATTGACTATATTACCTATGCCACACTTTTCATCCCCATGACTTATTTTATTTTTTATTTTTTTCATTATATTGTTTTCTTTATTCTCCTTTTTTCTTTTTTTTTTTAAAGATTTTATTTATTTATTTGACAGAGAGAGACAAAGCGAGAGAGGGAACACAAGCAAGGGGAGTGGGAGAGGGAGAAGCAGGCTCCCTGCAGAGCAGGGAGCCCAGTGCGGGGCTCGATCACAGGACCCTGGGATCATGACCTGAGCCGAAGGCAGATGCCCAAGGCCTGAGCCACCCAGGCACCCCTCTTTATTTTTCTATATGTTTGAAATACTACAAGATAAAAATGTTTTTTTAATGTTTTTTAAATTTTATTTTATTATGCTATGTTAATCACCATACCTTACATCATTAGTTTTTGATGTAGTGTTCCATATCCTCTACATATTCTTAAGATTTTCTGAGGTAAGCCTGCATTTCCAGTGTCGTTTATCTTTCAGTTACCCAGTGTCCAATTCATTCATTTATTGAATAAATACTTATCTTGCACCAGACCGTGTTCTAAATGCTGCTGTTCTAGCAGTGGATGAAATAGGCCACAGTCCCTGCCCTTGTAGAGAATGCACTCTGGTGAAAACACTACTTGCCTCACATTTACTCAAATGTATTAGGTAATTTCAGGACTCTGCTTCATCAACCAGGAATGCCAGCCCCACCAGTCCACCTGTATAAATAACATACCCCTCAAGATATTGCTTAAATGCCACATTTTCCACAAAAGCTTCCCAGATGCCACCTATCAGAATTAATAACCTCTTCAGATCTCTCTTAATTTACTATTTTATTTGGCTTTTCCATTACAGTTGTTCAGAAATCTGTCTTCCTTGCTGGAATAAATGCCATTTAAGGGTTGGGATTGTCCTGTTTACTTTGTATCTTCTCTGAACCTTGTTCATAAAGGTTTAACTTAAATTTAATCCTCAAGTATTGGTGAGATATGTCTATAAAACTGTATAGTCAGATCTCCCTGATTTTTAAAAAAGATATAAAATAGCAAGGCAAACATCTTTAATCACTGGGTTACACCTTAGTATTAAAAAACACTAGTTTTTCAATTGGCCTATAGGAGAAGATGTGGCATTCATAAGCTCTCAGTAGCAAGATGTAACTTATAATTAAATTGGGATAAGGGGAGACATCCATTTAACTGCATGGAAGTTTCTCTTTTTTTTAATCACTATTATATCACCTTGAGCAGTCATTCATGACAACTATAAGTATTTTATGGCAATTAAAAAATTTTTTTAATTTTTTAAAAGATTTTATTCATTTATTTGTCAGAGAGAGAGAGAGAGAGCACAAGCAGGGACAGCAGCAGGCAGAGGGAGAAGCAGGCTCCCCGCTGAGCAAGGAACTTGATGAGGGACTCTATCCCAGGACTCTGGGATCATGACCTGAGCCAAAGGCAGATGCTTAACCGACCAAGCCACCCAGGCATCCCAAAATTTTTTTTGACTTAAAAATGTTTGATTTTAATGCCACTTCATATATTCCACCTCTCTCCCCATAATAAAACAACAAAATGAATTTGTTTCTCCTACTAAGTTTTATTTTCCCCTCATGCCACTTTTCTTTATAGATTTTAGAGATTTTTAGTAAAGGGTTAAATTATTTTCTATTAGTGTCTTTAAAGTAAAAAGTCAGTTTACATTTATACCTTTCTGGCCTAATTCCTACCCTTGTAGCATATGCCCTCTAATTACATCTAGAATAACTTTCGCAAGCATAATGTGATATTTTCCATTGAACTGTAACATTATTAACAATCAACAGAGATCAAGTTAGCTAAAATGACCACTGAGCAATTTTAGCCTTCAGATTAGTTAATGTTTCTATTTAGGAAATAAATACAAACCCAGTCTGAAACTATACTAAACTGAATCCTAAAGTTTACCACTTTGAACTCCTTTAACAGAACTTAAAATTTACATGGCATTTTTTATACACATTGGCTCTATGAGACCAGTAAGACAGTATCATTATTTCTGTTTAGATGGATAAAACAAGGTCAAAATTGTTAGGAGAAATGTTCGAGGCCACAGTTACATACTGTGTAAAATAAGAAGGGAAGCATCTCAAACTCCTGCTATTTCCCAAACCCCATGCACCATTCTTTTTCCAATTGTACCAGGATCCTTCATTCAATTTGATCTTACCTCTGTAAGCAAAAGTGACATTTTCTAAATTGCCATTTGTTACAATTAATAAAAATGGATGAGTAGGACATAGATATATATGTAAATAAATAATAGTGTTTTGTTTCTATTGCTAAGTTTTTTTTTAAGAAAATCTAATCTCTTTATTAATAATCTTAAGTCAGTGGTAGGGAGTAAATTCTTATTCCTTTGGGCCTAAATTGCTTACATTTTCTTTTTAAAAGTTGAAGTTAGTATGTTTTCAGAGTTTTCCCTATCTTTAGAGAAACATAAGGGTGTATCTGACCTTGAGTTTATCTAAGAAAATACTTCCTCAGGCAGGTTATACTGTACTGATCCATGCCCTGCCGTAGCTCTCTCTTCTAGTATAAGAGGAGGGCTTTTTGCAGTCTCCTGTAGCCACCTTTCCATTATTAAAATCCTCTTCTTGCCTAGGCTAGATTCCCTCATATCTTCAATACAAATAGAAATTAGACTTTTCTATTTCTCATGTGTTTAACTCTTGCAATTTTTTTTCTTCTGTCCTTTTCTTTTTTTTCAGTGTAATGGTCTGTTCCATATTAATGGTTACCTTTATGTAATTTTTTTCTCTACTAGTTAATTCTGTCTCTTCCTTTCTCTTCAAAAAGCCACCTCAGTGCAACTCCAAGTAGAAGAAAAATGTTGTCTTTCTGTCCTATGTAGCAAGCAGATGGTTGTTGCTTTTATCATTGCTGTTTCAGAAAGGGTGGGAGGTGCTGATGTCTTTCAAGAAGGTGGAATATTAGTCACATCAAACCTCGTGGATTTGTGGGAGTATATCATAAACCAGTTAAGAAATTTCTCTCTGGCTTTTTTGTTTTACAGTCTTGCTTTAGTCATTGACATGTCTTTTCTCATTTATTTATTAAGATCCTTGATATTATTGACAGAGCTAACTTTCTGTCAGCTCTCATAAAATGCTGATTTATTTTAAGAAATGGTAGTGTCATTGATAATCCTTGCTTTAATACAGTTATTCCTGCCTCTACATGCAGAGGTCTGTTTTTGTTTAAGTATACTAAGTGTATTGTATGGGTATACTACTAACATGAATTCAAAATGCTCAAGTCATCAGATTCTGGCAGACAGGTTAGTCTTTTCTGGGACTACCTAGCATTTTTTGATACTTAAAAAGGATTTCTTTGGGGAGTACATAGCTTTTTACTTGACCCCTGCTCAGAGGGCTTCTAAAATATCTAAGTAAGTTGCAGGCAAATTCTGTTGTGAATGTGGTTGAAACTATACATCAGTATCTTTACACAAAATTAATTTCCATTTTACTTTGTTAATCAGACTTGCCCTCCATTCCTTAAATTGGTGGAAGTTTACTGAGCTTTTTATACTTTAAACTTTAATTTCCTCATATTGAGTTTTTACGTTAGAGAAAGGATGTGATAGAAAAATAAGCCTTCACCATAACTCTGAGTGAGATCAAAATGAAAATACCATGCTTACTATAAGAAGATATGAGAAATGGCAGAAAGAACGAGAGGATTATTTTTTATCCTTCCTGAGTTTGAAACAATTTTAAGACCATTTCAGTAGTTTATATAATGTTCACTCGTTCAATTTCATATAACTCTAGTAAATGAAATTTTCCAATACTTTCAAAAATTTATTTGGAATAAAAATCCAGACCCCTTACCAAGATCCCAAAGGGGCTGGTACCTGTTTCTCTCCCCACTTTGGTCACCATATCCAGCCACATGGCCACATCTCTTGTCTCCAATTCCTTAGACACAAGCTCTTTCCATTCACTTGCTGTTTGCACTTGCACTTGCTATTGACTGTACTTGGAATGCTATTCTCCAAAATCTCATGGCTTTTCTGAAGGGGAAGGGAAGAGTTTTTGGAAAAGCTGATATCTGAGGTAAGCATCTAGAATGGAGCTACAGGCAAATGAATGCTTTGGAAATGCTTTTGGAAGATAAAGACTTTTTAAAGAGTAATTCAAATGACTGAATTGACTTAGGAAGAATTGGTGTCTGTAGAGAATTAGCTTTAGCTATCAGCTACAAGGTAGATACTCAAAACTTAATACTGACTGATTAATTTACTGAGAGCTTTTCTCTCAGTGAGGAGGAAAGATTTAAACCTATTCTGAATTCCACATTATGACCAAAAAGAAGGCATAGGTCACAGTGCCCAGTATAATACCAAACCTTCAGTTAAATTTTGGAAAATTCTTGCTGGGTAAATGGCATTTGTTTTAGCCCACTGGTGTGTCCCAAGTCACCTGTTTTCACCAAAAAAACAATATGAAACCTTCTCTATGTTCATTTCAATTCATATACTCCTTTGGGGGGAGTGGGGGTGTGGAGAACAGGAAGTAGATCGCAAACAAACTTCTCTAGTCTCTTTTTTTATCACCAAAGATAGCTGAGATACCATTCTCCATGCCTTGATGTCAGTTTCTCAAAGGACTGCCAGCCCAGAAACTCCAGTGCTGTACTTAGAAGCTGCAGATGTTCATACTCTTAAAGAGAAAAGGCTGATCAGTGTTCCATATGTATTAGGGGGCTTTGCCATTTGGTATGCAGTCTGGGTTCTGGTACTATAACCAAGTCACTTCAAAAGAAAGCTAGTACTTTGTGACTCATTTATATCAACAGTACAGACCTTTTTCTGCATCTGACTAATGTATTTTTTAATATTTATTACTTTTCTTTTAAACTTCCATTTTGTTAATGGTCTGCTGTTTTATTTTTTACCCTAACTTGTACTGATGGCTGAAAACTTAAGAAAATCAAATTCTAAACTGTTCCAGGATTGATTCTTCTTCAAGGTTTTAACTCCTCTAAGATTCTTAAATGTTCATGCCATCATCGCTTTTCTTAAGGGGATGATCTTTTGTAATCCCATCATTGAAGTAAAAAATAAATGCACCCTGGACCTTTGCTGGTCCCCGGACATATAGGGGAACAGAATGACCAAGGGGTGGTGTGGCAAGTCTCCTTGTCTGCCTTCTTTCCCTGCTGTCATCCCATCAGGTTGTGGCCAGACCTACTCTGTCTTTTTCTTTTTAAAAAAAGATTTTATTTATTTATTTGACAGAGAGCGAGAGCAGGAACACAAGCAGGGGGAGTGGGAGAGGAAGAAGCAGGCTTCCCACTGAGCAGGGAGCCTGATGTGGGGCTTGATCCCAGGACCCTGTGATCATGACCTAAACCAAAGGCAGATGCTTAACAACTGAGCCACCCAGGTGTCCCCACTCTGTCTTTTAGAAAGATAAACCTTCATTTCCATAAATTTCAAATATCTTAAATATTTTTTAATATTTAAATCCTTTAACACCAAAATACATGCCTATAACTTGCTTGAATGTTCCAAGAAAAAATGCACTATAGAACTTGCTTGGCAAACTGCCATTTAGAGTCTCCTGGGCCTATCTTCATATCCAGCTCTTATACCACTGAACACTGTTGTACATTCACAAAGAACTCAGGAATGATACTTTATTTCTCAGCATTCTTGCCCTCTCCCCTAGCAGCAGCAAACCAATGCTTTGTAGCAATGCAGCCTTTGGGTCCTTCCCCCAGCAGCTTCTGGCTTTTGCTTTGAATGCTAAAGGAATGGTCCCAGAAAGCAAGTGGGTTTTGTGCCTGCTCACCACTGATGGGCTGTTCTTCATAATTCTTTCCCCTACTCCCGATCTTTCTCCTGAGAACTTGAAGGAAACACGTGGAAAAGAGCTAGACCATTTTGTTCCCAGGGACTTAGCCTTTAAAAATTCTGTAAAATTTCAGCTATTTTCTTCTACTTGCCTTTTCCTCCCGTGTTCTCTCAAACGGGAAATAATTTGTGTCTGCCTCCTGGGAGTGGTTTATCGCCTTCTGGAATTCAGTTTGTCTGGTGCCTTGTGACTTCAGATTTTTTATTTTCTTTTAAAAAATAACAGCTTTATTGAGATATAATTCACAGAAATACATTTCACCCTTTTAAAGTGTACAATTCAGGGGTGCCTGTCTGGCCCAGTCAGTAGAGCATGTGACTCTTGGTCTCTGGGTCATTGAGTTCGAGCCCCATGTTGGGTATGGAGATTACAAATAAACTTTTAAAAAAATTAAATGAGGTGCCTGGGTGCCTCAGTCTGTTAAGCGCTGGACTCTTGATTTGGGCTCAGGTCTTATCACAGCGTTGCAGGATGGGGCCGGCCTCGGGCTTGGTGCTCAGCAGGGAGTCTACTTGAGATTCTCTCCTTCTCCATCTGCCTCTGCCCTGTACCCCCCTTCCCCTGCACTCATGCATGCACACTCTCTCTCTTTCTAAGATAATAAATAAATCTAAAAAAGAAGTCAAAAATAATGAATTAAAAATAAATAAAATGTACAGTCCCATGGTTGCAAGTATATAGATTTTTGGATTCAAAGTAAGGAATGATTTTCTTTTTCTTTTCTTTTTTGATTTTTCCAGCTTTTTCTCACTGTAAGGATAGTCTCTGACTTTTTTTTTGTAAGATTTTTTTTTTTCAAAGGTTTTATTTGTTTATTTGACAGAGACGCAGCGAGAGAAGGAACACAAGCGGGGCAGTGGGAGAGGGAGAAGCACGCTTCCCGCCAAGCGGGAAGCCTGATGCGGGGCTCAATCCCAGGACCCTGGGATCATGACTCGAGCCAAAGGCAGACGCTTAACAACTGAGTCACCCAGGCACCCCTTTTAAGATCTTTTTTTTAAGTAATCTCCACACCCAACTTAGGACTCAAACTCACAACACTAAGATCAAGAGTCGCACGCTCTGCCTACTGAGCCAACCAGGCACCCTTCTGTGGCTTTCTTAATCCTAAGCAGGGTAATAGAGCAGAACTCCTCCTCCTCCTTCTCCTTTATTTTAATTAATATCTTAGTGATTAAGTGCCACTTTTGGTTAAAGTAGATGCTTTTCCTTTCACAGAGTTCAAAAAGATTCGTATTTGTCTATTAAAAGCCAAATTTAATTGGCGTGAAGAGACAACTGAATCAACTAACTAGTTGTCATAAATAAATTCTAAAACCTATTCTTGTTTGGTACTTAATCTTGATCTTTTAACCAAATTGTTAGTGATACGTATATCAATAAATTGCTGTATTTAGTTACCTTGATATATATTTGGCCAGAATTTTGTCTTTGCAGGAGATGCTAGCAAATTATGTCACTCTTTGCCAGGTGTTATTTGGTTAATTTTCTGACAATCCCCCACCCACCCATCCAGTCAGGGCTAGGCAGCTGGTGACACCTTACTTAAAATGTAATCCATGCTGAAAATTGTGACCATGATTAACAAAATAGAACTTTAGAGACCAGTAGTTGGTGTTGGGAGGTTGAAATGCAGATTAAGAATGATTTTTTTAGGGATTTTTTTTCTGTAGTTTGTGGCTATTCTCTTGAGTCGTTTTGACAAAGAATTAAATGACTTGCCATGCACGATCCAATCCATGTTTAGCACTATGCAATTTCCATGAGAGTATCAACCCACATGTCTCCTCATTACCTTTTAAGGCCTGTGACTCTACATCCAAGTGAGAGCTAGAAAAGCAACATTCTAGGTGCTTTACTGAAAAGACAAAATCTAGATTGTTATTGACCAATATTTATAAAAACTACATTCGGGGAACATTGAGTTCAGTAGTTTTCCTAGATGGTCTTAAACTTTCAACCTCCAATCAGGAGGAAGCAGGCGTCTATATTGTATCCCAGCAACCCTCACCCAACCCCTCTGCATGTCACCGAGTTTGGAATGTGCTTATTTTGAGGACCATTATGAGAAACATCCATGTTGTTTGGTCTATATATTCTAAATATATTGTCCATTATATTGTATACTTGTTGTCAATAACTTTTAGCTCCCCAGAGCTAAGCCAGACTTCACAAAGCACAGTCCCCCACAAGACTGCCTTTATGTTAACACCAACCACAAGTGGGGGATCTCCAGGCCACCTTCACTTCTGACCAGCTGGCTACAAATTCAGGGGTTCCTATTACCCCACAACTCTCAGAACTCAGGAAAGCACTGTACTTAGGATTACAGTTTTGTTATAGAAATAGATACAAATGAGAACCAACAAGAGAGATACATAGGGGGAAATCTGGCAAAGTCCTAAGCACAGTTGCCATCGTTTCCAGGGGCCTGTTGCCCTCCCAGCACATCAGTGTGTGGCAGTACAGAGTACAGCCAACTAGGAAAGCTTACCTGAGTTTTGGTGTCCAGGGTTTTTACCGAAACCTCATTAAGCCTGACTGAGTCATTGACCACAGAGCTGAACTCAACCGCCAGTTCTCCCCCTCTTTCTGAGGTAAGGCTGATAGCATGTGGCTCAAAGCCCTGAGCTGCTAAGCACGCAGTTGGACTTTCTGGCATGGCTGCCTCCATCCTGAGTTACCTCATTAGCATTAGCTGTCAGGTGCTGTCAGAGGGCTCACCCTGAGGAGGAAAAATACTCCAGCTGCTCAAGAAATAACCAGGGGTATAGAGGTTACTTCTGAGGAATAAGGGACAAAACCAGCACAGATCCCTGTCTGATCGGTTTCCCTTTTCTAAGAAAGCTGATAGCCAAATTTGGGGTCCACCTTTAGGTTTGAGTTGTGTGTGTGTGTGTTATTTTTATTTTTTATCTTCCAATTTATGTGCCCATCCTACCTAAGTTTTTTCTTTCTTTTACTCTCATTTTTATGCCACATTATTTTATAGCAGCCTGAGGCCAAGGAGGTGTAAATGAAATAATCCCAAAGACCTCAGCAATAATCCATGGTTCTGAAAGTAGAAAGCAGGAGGCCTAGGAGATCCTGCTGCCTTCCTTTGGAGGTTCTGGGCCACCGCTCTGACTTTAGTAGGGACATTTTTTGTGTTCTCTGTTGAAGGAGCTCAGCCGGGCTTCTAACCTGAGAATGCTTACCTGGGTTCTACTGTGCTGCCTGTGGGCTAGATCGGGAGAGAACCTTTGGGGTGTGCTGTTTGCTCTCACAGTCACTCATACAGCCATTCAGCTAGAAAGTCTGTTGTGAATCTGAAATGTCAGTATCTAGAGAACGTTTTTGGTATCTATAATTAATAACATTAGCCTTAGTTTTCCTTCATGACATTACACAAGCTATCTCCATTGGATAAGCATCAGTTTCTGCTTTCCTGTATACAAATACTTAACTAAATTGAGATTTTTCTAAATTGCTTTTTCCTAAATTGCTGATTTTTATAATTTTCAGCCTAACTCACATTTTCATTTTCTACCTATATATGTCAATCCCTTATGACTGTTGAATGCCATCTGCTCTATCTGCTGTTTCATTAATGTTTCCTCTGCCTTCGGCTTATGAATAAAGATGAAAGACTCTGCACTGACCCCTTTGCTGCCATTCTTGACATTTTAAACCAATTAGACAAAAATACAGCTTGTTATTATGACTCGTTGCCTAATACAGAAGCTGATCTTGTATTCTTACAACTGTGGTTTTTATCCAAGCCTATTTTGTAATGAAAATTTTATTCTTACTTCATCAGATAAGTTTGAGAAGTTCAAACATATAACATCTGTGACTTTCTCTTCATCCTACTATTCTATAAATCCATGAATAAAATCTAGTATGTCTACCCAGCATGAATTTTTTTTTTTTTTAGAAAAATAAAACCACAAAGCTGGTAGGCTTTGATTTACACATCTTTGTGATGCTTTCTGTGGATTATCTGTTAATATTATACTTTTTTGTTTGAAAGTGAGGTAAAATATGTGCTAGAACTAATCAGATACCAAGCTTTACAAAAGAAAAAGGAAAGAAAGAAAAGGAAAACTATTTTTTCTTGATTGACCTCTGCTTTCTGCTTATTTCATTTACATAAGACTTCTCTTATTTTAATATTATCAAGTCCAGGAAGAGCAGAGAATCCAAATAAAGCTAGTCCTTGTGTTCATTTTTCCTAATTATGAAATTCTTCCTGGACTTGTTTATGAAAATGAGAGAAGTCTTATGCAAATGAAATAGAGAGCAGAGGTGGAGCAACAAATGGTTTAAAAGTAGCTCCCCCTCAAGGAAGGTCTGGAAAGGAGTTTAAAAAGACATTTTGCCATGGACAAAAGGCAGATCTTAGTGGAATGAACTTGGGTAAAAATTAAAGGAGTTGTATGGGGCCTGCAAGATCAGGGATGACAAGGGCACTCCAGAATCTTTGTCTCTCTTATCGTGGTTGTCGGTTGTGCAGGTAAACTAGCTGAGAGTCCTTGGTACCTGCCATCACCATATGAGAGAGGCTCCAGAACAGAGCAGCCTGGTTTCAGGTACTTGCCATTAAAGTGATTTTTCTTATTGTCCTGTCCATCCCATGCCACCTAAATATACCAGAGTGTAAATTAGGCTCTCCTAAGAAAAATCAATTTCTGTCACTTCTAATGTTTACATTCGGGTTGTACAATTCAAGGTCAGTTGATAAAACTTTAATTTGGCCAAAGAAAACCTTAAATGGCTTAGCATCCCTCTGGTTTAGACTCACAAATCTTTTGTGTTTGTGCTGAGCCAAAAGCAAGGAGATACTAAGTTGAGTAAGATTTTTCTTTAGCAAATTAGGTTATATCATCACAAGCTTGAGAAATATGAGCCAGAATGGTGACTTTTAATGAGCACTGAGTCTTGTGGACTGAAAACAGGAAAAGGCAGAGAAAGTATGGGCTCGGCCTTGGCCTTACTGCACCAGTAGTGATAGGGTTTATTTGCTGGGTTTTTGTTTTTGCTGCTAACAAAGTTATTGATATAGAGCTCTGAAATGTGTTTTCTTTTCTTTTCTTTTTTTTTTTTTAGTCAAACCAGGCATGTTTATAAAAGTTCAGTTTCCTTTAACAATACTTCTTTTATTTGACTCTCCTATCCATTTCAGTTTTGATATAAGGTTCACTTAAACTCAAAAAGTAGTAATTAAAATGGTCTGGTACATCTACCTTAGCTCCTTTATTTCTCTTTTATCTATCCACTTGCTACCAGCATGTAAATTTAAAGAGTTTCTTTTGTATTTGCTGTATGCCTGAAGTGTTGAGCAAGATCTTTTCTTTCTGCATGTCAGAACTCCAACATATTCCAGTGCTATAATACTCTGGGATCTCCATTAAGCTTCACAGCCCCTGGAAATTCCTCCATCAGAACTCATGCTTCCTTCTTTGTACATGTACAGCTCAGTATTTGGACAAAGATCAAAAGAATCCCAGTACAGGTTTCTTGAGCTCCCTCTCTTCAGCTCTCTTCTCTCTAGTACCTTGTCCTACAAAGTGCACTCGCTTTAGTATCCTGAACTCCAGTCTTTTTTTTTTCTTTCCTCCAACCAGTGAGATAGCTACACCTCATTTGGTTTTCACTTCCCTATGTTGTAATTTGGAAAATACCACCCAGCAGAAAACTGGCAGTGTATTATTTTATTCTTTCATGGATCACAACCCTGCACTATTATCCAATGTCTGAAAACAGATAAAATAGATGAAGCAAGGTATTTTATAGTAGTTTACAGGGGGAGGGTAAGTGTGATATCCATTATTCCATCGTGGCTGAAACCAGTTCCTTGAATTGATTTTTATCACGGTAACTTCTTAATTTTTTTTCTTCAAGTGGATTAGTATTTCTAGATGTTTGGTGATACATTTCCAGAAATGCCACAAGGAATTTATTAAGCTTCTAGATTTTAGCTCATTTTTTTATGCTATTCTATAAGTATTCACAGAATCATCAATAAACTTCTTATTTTAATTTTTTTTTTAAGATTTTATTTATTTGACCGAGAGAGAAAGAGCACAAGCAGGGGAAGCAGCAGGCAGAGGGAGAGGGAGAAGCAGGCTCCCCACTGAACAGAAAGCCCGATGCGGGGCTCGATCCCAGGACCCTGGGATCATGACCTGAGCTGAAGGCAGCCGCTTAACCGACTGAGCCACCCAGGCGCCCCAGCAATAAACTTTTTAAAGTTCCTATTTTGAGCTCCATGTTGTAAGAGAAGCTGGAGAGTAGTATGCCATTCTAAGAACAGCATAAAGACTTAATTTTAACTCCAAAGAGTTTTCATATCCCTTCAGAAGACAAGGCAGGCAAACAGTTAACAAAGAGATGATGGTAATAAACAGTGGAAATTGACATTGGCAGGATAACAATAATATCCAATATTTAATGACCCATGCACAATTTGAACTCTTTACATAAATTATCTGATGTAATCCTATAAACAATTCTGTGAGATAATGTTTCCATTTTCGTCTTAAAAATGAGAAAACTGATGATTGAAAAAGTTAGATAAAATATTGAGTACCACTGAGGGCCAGAGTTCAAATCCAAGTCTACTCAGTGTTTCAGAGCCAGAGCTCATAACTCTTATACAGTAGTCTAGAAATGGAAATTTTGATAGAAATGGTCTTAAGTTACAGATTAAGATTTGTTAACAGGCAGAAAGCAAAGAGAAATAAAATGACCTCAAGGAATGATGGTGTGTAGAATCACCAGGGTGTGTAGAACCACATTTGATTGGAGCAAATGTTACCAAAGCGTATTTAAAATTACTTGAGTTGGGGGCGCCTGGGTGGCTCAGTGAGTTAAGCTTCTGCCTTCAGCTCAGGTCATGATCCCGGGGTCCTGGGATCGAGTTCCTTGTCGGGCTCCCTGCTCCATGGGGAGGCTCCTTCTACCTCTGCCTCCCTCTCTCTCTCTGTCTCTCATGAATAAATAAAATCTTTTTAAAAAATTATTTGAGGTGAAGAATAACAAGATAATAGTGTAGGAGGAAAACAATGTTTAAGGAAGTTTGCCTCAGAGCAAAAAGAAGGATGGATATGATGAAAAAAGGACTGAGATCCTGGAGACCCTCTAGGAGACTTATTTATAGTAATCCCATGACTGATTAAAAACTGGACTCAGGGTGATGGCATTGGGAATGGTGGAGAAAAGTAATATAAAAGATAGTTCAAGTGAAAAATTTGTCAGAACTTGACTGCAGACTAAACTGAGAAGTACCAAAAGGAGCAAATCATAAAGCCCACCACATTTTTGTTTGGAAAAGAGGGAGAGAATGGGAGTTGAGTAATTAAAACAGGAGTAGGGAAGGATGATGAGACCCATTTGAGTTTCCTGCATAGCTATCCAAATGGAGTGTTCTATCAGCATTTGCAGTATAGACTTGGGGCACCTGGATGGTTGTGTCGTTAAGCGTCTGCCTTCGGCTCAGGTCATGATCCCAGGGTCCTGGGATCGAGCCCCGCATCGGGCTCCCTGCTCCTCGGGAAGTCTGTTTCTCCCTCTCCTATTCCCCCTACTTGTGTTCCCCCTCTTGCTGTGTCTCTCTCTTTCAAATAAATAAAATACTTTTTTAAAAAACAGTATAGACTTGCAGTTTTGATACAAGGACAGAAATGGAGAAATTTGAAATAGTGTCAGTATTCATATATTCCCTTTGTGCTTCTTCCCAGATTCCTCCATTCAGACTATAACATATTTCATTAGCTAACTGTGGATTTATTAGAGATAATATCAGGGGTGCTTGGGTGGCTCAGTCGGTTAAGCGTCTGCCTTCAGCTCAGGTCACGATCCCAGGGTCCTGGGTTTGAGCCCCCTGTCAGGCTCCCTGCTCAGCAGAGAGCCTGCTTCTCTCTCTCCCTCTGCCTTCCATTCCCCCTGCTTGTGCACTTTCTCTCTCCCTCTTTGTCTCTGTCAAATAAATAAATAAAATCTTTAAAAAAAATAATCTCAAATATCTGTTTCTACTTTACAGAAAGAAATTCTGGAACAACAGCAGCAAGAAAGAAATGATAACAATTTTCATGGTATTTGTATGTTTTGCAATGAGGAATTTCTCGGGAACAGGTTTGCCTTTATGCACGTCTTTGAATATTATTGTTTTTCATCTGAAAACATCAAAACATTCATAATGGTTATATAAATTAAGTTCTGTGGATTAGCTCAGGACCCTTTCATATATCAGCAATAATTTTTTTAATATGCCTAACATCAAAGATGGACTGTAGTTGCTCTAAGCAGAAGAGGGGAATAATTTTTTCTTTTTTTCTTTTATTTTTTTCCAAGTTTTTATTTAACTTCCAGTTGTGAACTTACAGTGTAATATTAGTTTCAGGTGTAGAACTTAGTGATTCATCACTTACATACAACACTAACCCCAATACCTGGGGCTCATCACTACAAGTGCCCTCTTTAATCCCAGTCACCTATTTAACCCATCCCCCCACCTCCTCTCCAGCAACCATCAATGTGTTCTATGTAGTTCAGAGTTGGTTTCTTGGTTTGCCTCTCTTTTTTCTTAAATGCCAAAAATAAATTTGTGTTTAATGTCATAGGACTTTTTCAATTGGCTGACAGGCAAGACCATGTACAACAAACTACTACAGACACACCTTTCTATATTGTTAACTCAACCTTTAGCAGTTTTTGATGTTTCACATTTGAATATTAAAACTAATAAAGATTAGGGATGCCTGGGTGGCTCAGTCGGCTAAGCATCTGCCTTCGGTTCAGGTCATGATCTCAGGGTCCTGGGATCAAGTCCCACATCAGGCTCCCTGCTCAGCTGGGAGCCTGCTTCTACCTCTGCCTACCTCTCTCTCTCTCTCTCTCTCTCTGTCTCTGACAAATAAAAATAAAAATCTTTTATTTATTTTTATATATAAAAAATAAAAATCTTTTAAAAATAAAGTTAACAAAGATTAAAAAAAAAAAACTGGGGTATTGATAATTCTTTACCACTCCCAACTGGGTCCAAAACCAAGTGGCATACTATAATTCGGTTCTAAAACTAGTCGCCCAGAGTTAGCATCAGGCTCTGCAGGTTAAAGGGCATCATCCCCAACAAGACTGCTTCCATTTTAGATATCAGCCACAAGGTCAGTTGACCACCTGACTAAAAATTCGAGGATTCTCACCAGTAATTTGTATCCTTCAGTAATTTACAGAATGACTCACAAAACTCCGGAAAGTGGTATGCTTAGGACTGCAGTTTTGTTATAAAGGAACAGCCAAGTGAAGAGATCAGCAGCAGCCAAATGAAGAGATGCATAGGGCAAGTTTTAGGAGGTTCCTGAACTCAGAGCTTCTGTGCCCTTTCCCCCAAAGAATCAGGACATATCACCCACCCAGCACATCAAGGTATTCACCAGCCTGGAATCTTCACTCAGCTTTGATTTCCAGAATTTTTAATAAGGCTTCATCACATTAGCATGATTGATTCAATCATTGAACTTAATCTCCAGATCCCTCCCCTTTCTGGAGGTCAGGCTAGCTCAAAATCTCTACCTTCCTAATCCTGTGGTTAGTCTTTTCCTTGACTAACCCCCATTCTGAAACTAGCTAAGGGCTAGTCGCCTTGTCAGCATAACAAAGATAATCCTATCATGGAGAAATTCCAAGGATTTTAGAAGCTCTGTGCCAGGAATCAAGGACAAAGACCAGACAGATTTCTCATTATACAGCATTTGATATTTACAAATGAACATGACTTAAATACAAGTCATGAAGTTGTAACCTCTAGTAACTGGGAATAGTTCAGTGGCAACATGAGAGTGGACAGTCAGAGGGGCGCCTGGGTGGCTCAGTCATTGGGCGTCTGCCTTCAGCTCAGGTCATGGTCCCAGGGTCCTGGGATCGAGCCCCGAATCCGGCTCCCCGCGGGAAGCCTGCTTCTCCCTCTCCCACTCCCCCTGCTTGTGTTCCCTCTCCTGCTGTGTCTCTCTCTGTCAAATAAATAAAATCTTTAAAAAAAAAAAAAAAGAGTGGACAGTCAGACTATCATTTTCTACCCATTTCAAAGAAGGCGGTCTACAGTATTAAAAAACAAAAGAGCCTGGCACAGTAACTGACATTATTACCTGAAAAACATTGAGGAGAGGGTAGCTACAGATAAAGTACTAATTTGAATTTAGAAAATGGTTTGGTTGCAGCACTGATATTCAAAACACCGCTAATGAAGATTTGATTCTTCTGTAGGGCAGTTGGCATAGAGAAAAATCTGTGCCAAAAGGCACTGAAATACTCTATGAAACACTAGTTTTATTCAAAGTTATCAGTAATAGTTAAGTGGTTAGCCAAAAGAGCGTTTTAACTATGAGATTAATGAATGGGATTCCTACATAGTTAAAAAAAAATCAACATTTTCATAGGGATGGTTGCTTTATTTTATTTTCTAAAGGAAAAAAATAATAACCCTAAAAAACAGTGATTTGGAGGCCAGCTTAGTGTCCTAAATAAGCTAGATAAATTGTATAATGTGTCACTGTGTATAGTCTATCAGTGGTTTGTGTACTAATGAATTCCCCAAAACTGTCACCTTCATTGTATGAACTAAAGTTGTGATAAAGAGGGTGCCTGGCTGGCTCAGTCCGAGGATCATGCAACTCTTGATCTCAGGGTCCTGAGTTCAAGCCCCATGTTAGGTGTAGAGATTACTTAAATAGATAAATAAACTTAAAAAAAAAATAAAGTTGTGATAAAGACCCAGTAGAATAATATATTTTACACATAGGCATTTTTGCTATGTAAAACTTAGATAAATGAAAATTTTCCTTTTCAGCATGAACTAATCAACAGACTGGTCATGGTGTATTCAGTTTATGGTAACCCTTACGTATACTTAGATTTGTTAATTGTGGGTTCCAGGTCGGTGTCTGATCATGAGCTGACTAAAATGTCTGTGATCCCAGGACATATATAGAAGGACATATTTCCCTTTGGCAGTTGTCTCTTCCTCCTCCCCACAATGAATTGGAAAAGTAAGCAAAGCACAGTTTAATAGTTTAAAGGACAGAAACCCAATTCATCTATAGAGTATATTCCTGTCCACTGGCAGATAATGGAACAAACTTAACTCACTTTAAAGAACTATTGTGATTATATGTGTACTTAAATACTATATAACATACCACTCTTTCAGAGCCCAAATGTGTGTTTTAGTGTTTAACCTTTGCATGTACTTCTGATTAGTGTAATCATTATAAATGTGCTATTCCTGACCTGATTTGTTACTAGATAATTTGGATATAATATAAATTATTCAAATTTCTTTCTAGATCTGTTCTTTTGAACCACATGGCCAGAGAACATGCTTTCAACATTGGATTGCCAGACAACATTGTAAACTGCAATGAATTTCTATGCACATTACAGAAGAAACTGGACAAGTAAGTATTTTTTCATGAAACACAACCTGAAGCTATTTTAATTTTGGACTCTTGGGAATTTTTTTTATTGTCTGTTGTGAATGTTTTAAGATTAATCTAATAGAAGTAATTAATAAAATGGAATTTTCTAATTTCTCATGTTGGAGGAGTTCACATTTTGCATGACAGTCTTCTTTTTGTCTAGATCATATTGCCTTTTACTGCTTTTTTAAAAGAATATCATATATACCAAACAGTGTACATACCATGTAACATATGCTATATAGGGTTTGAAGAGTATACTCTACATCTGGCCTAAGAAATAGAACAGGGATGCGTAGGTGGCTTAGTCAGTTAAGCATCCAGCTCTGGATTTCGGCTGAGGTCATGATCTCAGGGTCAAGTCTACTTGAGATTCTCTATCTCTTTAAAATAAATAAATCTTTTTTTTTAATAAAGAAATAGAACATTATTAATTCCCTTGAATTTTCATATGTGCCCTTCCTCATTCATATCTCCCCATTTCTTAATTTTGTAATGGTAATTCATTTTTCAGTATAATTTTGCACATATTTAGTAAATATATTGTCAAAATGTTGTATGTTATTCAGCTTTATGTGAGACATAACATACTCTGTGCCTTCTTTTACCTTTTAGTATTTATTCACATTTATATATCATGACACTCCACTTTTCCTAAGATCATATTCTGGTGACTGTATCTAGTGGGTATCTAGAGCTTAGCTTGTAAAATAAGGAAGGAAATTCTCTAGGTCACTAAAATGGCTTTCAAAAAATCTATCCACATTTTTCTCTAGGAGAGGGCCCAGTATTTTTTCCTCTCAAAACCTAGGTTTTTTTGTTTTTTTTCTTTGTTTTTAAAGATTTTATGTATTTATTTTTAGAGAGAGAAAGAGAGCTTGAGTGGGGGGAGGAACAGGGAGAGGGGGAGAGAGAATATCAAGCAGACTCCACAGTAAGTGCGGAGCCCAACATAGGGCTCGATCCCACAACCCCAAGATCATGACCTGAGCCAAAATCAAGAGTCAGACACCCAACCATCTAAGCCACCCAGGTGCCCCTGTACTTTTTTTTTTTCCAAATGAAATCTCAGCCCACAATATTCAGAACAATAACATTAAGAAAGAAATATTAAAAGTTCTGAGTTCAAATTCTGGTATCAACACTGCATTAATGTCCTTTCACTCTTACTAAATGATCCTTCATTTATAAAATCATAACAGATGTGCTTTCTAGCAAGATTAGCATAATTTTTTTTAAGATTTTTTATTTATTTATTTGACAGAGAGATAGCAAGAGAGGGAACAAAAGCAGGCTTCCCGCAGAGCAGGGAGCCCGATGCGGAGCTCGATCCCAGGATCCTGGGACCATGACTTGAGCCAAAGGCAGATGCTTAACAACTGAGCCACCCAGGCGCCCCAAGATTAGCACAATTTTTTAATGCCATAATTATTTGCTATAAAAGAATATAATTATTTCTGTGGCACAAGAAATGGTTCAAAGGGTGTTTAGGAGTGATGACAAAAGAATTCAATATTGAAACAACTGATTTCACTCATTTGAGAGTTTTCATGTAAAAGGGAGCTTAGATATAATCTGTGTGACTCCAAAAAGTGGAACTCTAATGACTGGTAAGGAGAAGTTACAGGCAGTATCCACTGTCAGACTTAGGTTAAGGAAGACATTTTGTTAGCAATCTGTTCATTTTCATTAGAAAATGAATGTCAGTAGAGAAGGCAAGTAACTTGACCAAGTCTCACAGCTAGTATGTACTGGAACTAGGCATTAAACCCTGCAAATCAGCTCACAGAATATGCCAAACCATGGACTAATTTGTTGTACTCAATGGAGGCAGCCATTGCTAGTTATCATTGTAATTATTTGAAGAACATAACTACGTTTTCATTTTTAGAAGAGATAATTTGATTAGAAAACACCACAATAATTTTTGGGTATTAGCTGTCTTTGTCACAGTTTGACTACATAGCCCAGTTGGCCAATGTAGCCAACTACAAAATAAACCAAGCATGCATCCCACAAAGCTGAATGAATGAAGTGAGAGAGGTTCTGACAAGGATGTCGTATCCTACTTAAAGATTCTGTAAACTAAAATGAATAATTGTAAGACTTAAAAATAAAGGACTTTTGCAGCAGCTATCCAGGAGACTTGTGTAATCTGTCAGTGTTTGTGTATTTTTTTTAGCTTGCAGTGCTTGTATTGTGAGAAGACCTTCAGGGACAAAAATACACTGAAAGACCATATGAGGAAAAAACAGCATCGGAGGATTAATCCTAAGAACAGAGAATATGACCAATTTTATGTCATCAATTATTTGGTAAGGCTTTCTCTTCATAATTTAAAATTTGATTGCATTTCCACAAACAAAAATCTTTCTAAGGGCTGTCTAATATTTAAACAAGCAATTAGTATAAAGGTCAAAATGTAATCGAGGGACACTTCCAAGCAGTGATTAGCTTCATAATGGTTAGCTTACCAAGCATAACTTGATTTGGTTTGTCTATGATTTGCCAGATGTTTACACAGAAAAATGTCATGTCTCTAGAATTCGCAGTGATCTGGACCAAAAAAAAAAAAAGTAATAATAAACATAAAGCATTTGAGTATCTACATACTCTTGCTCATTTGTTATATTATCTATTACCTTGAGTCCAGAGACTTCTATATTCTATTCAAAAACCATCTTTTGACATCTAGATGTACTAGGTGTCTTATGCTAGATAACTTTTTAAAAACAATCTCTTCATAGGGCGCCTGCGTGGCTCAGTGGGTTGGGCGTTCAACTCTTGATTTCCGCTTGGGTCATGATCTCAGGGTTGTGAGATTGAGCCCCTAAGTCGGGCTCATGCACTGGGCATGGAGCCTCATTAAGATTCTCTCTCTCCCTCTGTCTTCCCAAACACCCCCCTCAAAAAAAAAAAAAAAAATCTCTCTCTCTTCCCTCTCTCCCCATTAAAAAAATCCTTTTCCCACAAAAAAAATTTACCATCCTCCTTGGCCAGCTTATCTTTGATGGAAATTTTAGAGAAACCAATCATTTCGCTACGCAAGAGGACTTTGGTTTGTATGACTAATAAAATATAATAATGGTGTTATCATGTCAAGGATTTTAAATACATTGAAAGTTTTCCTTGCCTAGAAACCTCAATACCATTTCCTGAGCTTTTTGGTTAAGAGAAGGTATTCAGTTGGAGGCAAGTGTCACTAGGGGGGCATTTAGAAATGGAAGAGGGGATTTTGACTGACACAATGACTGGGAGTTCTACTGGCCCTGCCCTACTCTGCTGAATTTAGGGGTGTATATAACAAAGGAAATAATCCACTCGTGTAAAGAAAAGGGTTATGTAACTCTCCACTTGAATTAGGAGAAAGGGAGTTGTTTCGGACACTTTTCTTAAGCAAATGGAAATTATTTTTTCCTCTCAATAGGAATGAATTAGAATCCAAACTCATGGCCACAGAGGGCATAATTGATTATAATCAACCATTTTATCAATTGGACAGAAATAAACATATCCTGAAATAATGTTGGAAATCTCTTGCTGGGGTGGAATTTTTGCCTGTTCTAACTAATCCTTGTAGAGTTAAAATAAAATTCCCCTTGAGAAGCAAGTTTGACATGTGTTTGAAGATTGACTCTGAGAAGTTGCCATGATCTGCTACAAATGTTTTACAACTAGCTAAAGGCAAAGGCACCCTTTGAGTCCTCAATCTTCTCTTGAAATCACTGTCATTAATTCCTAGAACAAATGCTGCTTCAGGGCCCAGCCCAATCCAATGGGGAGTGGACTTCAGTGTTAGCTCTAAGAAATATCAGCTAGTGCAGAAAGCTGTGGAAGCAATTTAATAGCACTTCCTTCTGGGGATCTTTTAAAATAATATTCAAGAGCTTGGGACTAGCAGAACATTATATATATAGCTGGAGGTATTTACCTTCTAGAGGAGACTTCAAAGGGACTGTTCACTCAGATTCTGCTTGCGCTTTAGAAAAGTATGATGCTTTATTGTCTGGGCATCAAGTAGTATGTCTTTCAAAACTGAAATTATCTACAAGGACCAGCTGTCTCTAGATGGGCATGCTAGGTTATATTGCCCACTGAGTGCCCAGATATGATGTGGCATGAATCATAGCTTAGGAGCAGTGTTTCAAGAAAACATAAAGACTTTAATAGTATATAAAATGAAAATTAAATCATTTTAGGAGATTATTGATAGAAGTAATTTTTTCTTTTAACTAGCAGCATTTCACCACTTGCTATATGCCAAGCACTCTCTTGGATATTATTAAGTCATTTACTCTTAACCATATCCATATGTCACAGATTTTATTATCCCCATTTTATAGGTTTGGAGAGTAGGCACAGATCTTTTCCCAGAGTCACACAGTCAGAACAGGATACCTAACCACTCTGTGTATCAGCTTCCTTCACTTTTTCCTCAGTTGAAATAAGGTACCTACCTCTTACCTTTTTGGTTGGGTTTTTGGTCAAGTAATGATGAATTCGTAATGATCTATTCACCACCTTCTTGCCTGTTCTCTTTTGTACTAAACTAGAAAGTGAGTCAAGGTCAAAGTAAAGCTGACTTTTTAATAAGCTCGTTAAGGGCTCTGACCTACAGCCTTAGCCTTCTTAACCCTGTATGCTTTCCCACTGAGGTAAATAGCCCACAACAAGAAGAATGATTTTTAAAAACAGAACCTAAAATGTGTTATGATTAGCCTTAGCATTTTGGAAATTATACAAAATTACCTTAGAAAAGAATTGAATTAGCTAATAAAGTCTCTAAAGATGGAGAACTGTCCTAACGTAGAGAAGTGCTTACCGGAAGTATCAACCTTAATACCATCCTGAGTATTGTTGTAGGGATAAAAGGTATAATATATAGAAGGGGTATATAAAAGACTGTTCCAAATACTAATACTGTATGGTTAGAGAAAAATGAGGGTCAGAGATTGCTCAGCATCATTTTAATTTCCTTTCAGACACCATGAATGAAAATACTTAATATTTCACAGAAATATTTAACATGAAGAATAAATTCTTCTAAAAGTTTACTTAAGCAATGAATAATGACATTGCTTTAGTTTTAAAAAGGAGAAAAAAAAATGCTGACAGACACTCACTGTGTATTCCTCTGAGGAACAAGGCTGACATGAGTGATGAATGTGGGGCCAAAGAGAGAACTGTTGTATTAGTCGTCAGGGTCTGCACGTCCATGTCTCACATCCTCTTCCCTGGAAGAAGCACTTCCATTGGCTGCATACATTCTACACACATTGGAGTGCCTTCCAGTACCAGACACTCGTGGAGCAGGAAGAAAAATATTACAGACAAGGTGGCTGATATAAGTCACTACTCAGAGTTTAGAGGTCGTATGAGAGACAGACATGTAAGCACATAATTTCAGCGCTTGGGGGTGGGGTGTACAAGTTAATGCGTGGCCCTCTCCTGTAGCAGCTATGTGCCCATGGGGTTCCTCAACTCCGTCAGAGCAGAAGCTCCAGGCAGCAAGTGATGGCGGCGCCCAGGGTATCCCTGGCAAGATGCACTCTAATCATCATCAAGGGTGGGAGGGCTAAGACACAGGGTGTTCTTGACTCTCTTCTGAGCTCAGCAAATTGACACGTTCCTTTTTCTTCCTTAGATGAGATAATTTCCGTACTTAATAATTCATATCAGTTTTTGAATAATAACAGACTTGCAAATACATAAAAAGTCACTATGCATAGTCTAGATTACCTACTGCACGTTCTCTGTTTTCTCACAACAAAAGTGTTCAGTGAATAGCGGACTAGAATGGTCAAGGGGACAATCCCAGGCAGTTGCACATTCAGATGCCCCTGCCATCATCACTGAGCCTTCAGCTACCTAGTCTAAGGCATTCATGTTTCCAGCCCTGAGTTTTCCTAAAGGAAATTATTTTTGCAGTGGTTTTATCATTTTTTATTTTTTTTTAATTCTTAAAGATATACAAAGCCATTTGTAACAAAAGCCGGCTCTTAACCTGTTTTTCATAGTTTTAGTATAGTTCTTTCTAATGAAATTATTTACATTTAGAATACTTTTTTTTTTTTTAAAGATTTTATCAATTTGAGAGAGTACGGATAGGGGAGGGTGTGGCAAGGGGAGGAGCAGAGGGAGAGAAAGAAGCAGGGTCCCCGCCGAGCAGGGAGCCCGATGCAGGGCTCGATCCCAGGGACCCTGAGATCATGACCTGAGCCTAAGGCAGACGCTTAACAACTGAGCCACCCAGGCGCCCCCATTTAAAACACTTCTCAACTAGAATTTAAATTAAAACATGGAAAAAAAATAAAACATTTCTCTTTCTCTGTTTATAATGGGTTTTTTGTGTAAGTACCTATAGAAGTGTCTGTGTTGGAGCAGTGGGGACGCTAGGTGAAGGGGCTTTATTTTTTATGTTTTTCTTGTCCACCCTCTCATTGATTAAAAACCATCTGATGTAGGGGGTTGAGGGGGTGTGCTGAACATCTTTACTGACATGCCTTCCAAACTTTGTTTTTCTTGAAATCTTTGCTTTTCTAACATGATTCATTACCAGGCACAGCATCTTAATTAGAGAGTTCTGTCTTTTTTTTCTTGGGGGGGGTTCTTATTCCTATAATAAATCATATATATTTGACTATACAAGGCAGAGCATTCTAGGAAAGTCTGGGCCAGTGTCACATGCAAACCACTTGTTTCTTAATACACTAACGAACACCAAGTTCCATTTTCCTCTCAAGTGGTAAATGGTTAGTGCTGTTGCCTAGGAAAATCCCTACACGTTATACTGAATACTTGCAAAATAGCGTACTGAAAGTTGCAAAATAATGCTTTGGGTGTGGAAGTTTGACACTGAAAGCTATTCTGTGTCTCTTTGGCCAAAACATTTATTGATAAGCAACATTTGTCCATATCATTGAAAATGGTAATAACACAGATGGCCCTTCTTTGAATAATGTCGTGCAGCGATGACCTTAAAGTACAGGTCCAGAGAGATCGAGTAATCCATGAAAGATGTAGTAATTCATCACCAAAAATTCCAACTAACAAGGATCCTGTTGGCAGTGTTGAAGCCATTCCTCATGCCCATAATGAGGTTCAGACGTTTCATGATAACTCTTGGAAGTACATTATAGAGTTCAAATTAACTATCTCTAATGACATTATGGTAAATCTCTGTGTGTCTGAGTTTATGCATCATTTAGCTGATAGATAATGACAGCTTCAAAACCTCTCATTAAGTTGATGAATGATAGATTTTCTTTTTTCCCTAAATCATAATGGACCTTGTAGTTCTTTGTTTTTGCTTAAATGAATACCTTTTTTGAGAAAAGAAAAAAGTTCAAAATTGAGAATAAATTTTAGTTATTTTTTTCCAAAAGAGGAATATCAAACAAGAATGTCTATATTTATAGCAGGTCAGGTTGGGCTTGACTGTAACCATAGTTTAGCTGCTTGGAAAGGTGTCCATTATTGTTCCTACATCCTTCTTTAGTGCACTGTCTGCTTTTGCGTGGCACAGTGGGAAAATTGGATGGAGGAAGAAAAGATAAGAAAGAGGAACAAATGACTCAAGAATAGAAAAGATAAATGGTTAGGCCAAAAGAAATCATTCCTGCTCATTACTCCATAAAGTTTTGCTGAGACTATGACTAAATTTGCCAGACATAGCCCTAAGTAGGTACAACTTCTCCATGAACTGTAAGAGATAAAAGGGATTGAAGTCGATATTTGAGCACTTAACTATTGCCTGCTACCGTGTACTTTATATACAGGGATACCTTGTTTTATTGCACTTTGCTTATTGTGCCTCGCACATTTTTACAAATTGAAGGATTGTGGCAATGCTGTGTTGAGCAAGTCTATCTGCGCCATTTTTTCAACTGCATTTGCTCACATCATGCCTCTGAGTCACATTTTGGTAATTCTCGCAATACTTAAGGTATATACATTGTTTTTTTAGACGTAATGCTTGCACACATAATAGAGTGCAGTGTAATGTAAAAATAACGTTTATATGCACTGGGAAACCAAAACATTCATTTGGCTTGCCTTACAGTGGTAGTCTGGAACCAAACCTGCAATATCTGTGGGGTGTGCCTACACATGAACTAATTTATTTAATCACCTTACGAAAACCTTTTGAAGTAGGATCCAAATTGGCCTTGAATCTTTAGACTTTTTCAGTTACAATTCAATTTAAAAATACTCTCTAGTACTTACTGTATGCCCGGCTCTGGAAATGGACATTCTGGTGGAAAAAATGAATAGCGAATGAGAAAACAAATAGATACACAGAAGTGATTTCAGGCAGTGATTGATGTTTAAAAAAAATAATAAAACATCATAGGGGAATAAAAAGTAACTGGGAGCAGGGGTGTTGCTTTAGACAGAGGAGTCAGAAGAAGAGGTGGTAACATTTAAGCAGATGCCCCCCATGCCTGAGCCACACAGTTATGTGAGAGAGCAGTGCTCAGGCAGACGTTGCAGCAAGTCCGGAAGTAGCCGGTGGAGGTGAGCTTTCTGCTTTCAAGGGACAGCGGAGACACTGATCTGTCTGGAGCAAACTGAGCCAGGGAAAAAGTGGTGGGACATAAGGGATGGAGAAGGAGCCGGAGCAGATCTTCCAAGCCATGATAAGGCCTCTGGATTTTGTTCTAAGTGCAGGAAGAAGCCTTGGGAGGGTTTATACAGACAGGGAAGTGTCCTTTAGAAAGATCACTATGGTTGCTGTTTGAAAAATAGACTGTAGGGGCCTTGGGGAGAAACAGTCCAGCTAGCTGCGTGTTCCACAGGCCCCAGCAAGAGATAGTTTCAGGTTTCTAAAAAGGTCCCCAAGAGATTCTACTGTGCGTCCAGGGTTGATAAACTGGTTTACATTTAAGAGAAAGGAATTTGATTAAAAGAATATCACTGCTTCTCCAAGAAGAAAAACATATTAAGAGTATTTTAGGATACATCCTTCCCTGTCACTGAAATAACTCTTTTAATAAATGCTACTTGAATTGATTTAAAACCAGTGAGTATGTGGTTTTGAGTGGGTTTTTTATGGGTTGTGTGTGTGTGTGTGTATTTTCTCTCTCCTTTCCCCTCTTCCCCCTGCTCCCTCCATTTCCCTAATCTCTCTGTTCTTCCCACAAAAGGAACTTGGAAAATCGTGGGAGGAAGTTCAATTGGAAGATGATCGGGAGTTGCTAGACCATCAGGAAGAGTAAGACTTGTTATAGCTGCTAATTAGTTGCTGTGTTTTAAGAGTAGGAAAACATTTCTTTAGTTTGGTTTAAAATTATTATTCTGAAGAGAATAGAAATGAAGAAAATTTTCTCTTTGAGTCATGCATCCGTCCATGTAATAGTGCAAAAACTTGAATTCAAAGTAACTTTGACATAAAATCACTAAAGCAACTGTTATTCCAGCCAAATAGTGTTTTGCCATTAAAATTGTTAATTGAGGGCTGCCTGGGTGGGTCAGTCGGTTGAGCATCTGACTCTTGGTCTTGGCTCAGGTCTTGATCTCAGGGTCGTGAGACTGAGCCCCACATCAGGTGCTATGCTCAGTGTGGAGCCGGCTTGTCCTTCTCCCTCTGCTCCTCCTCCTCTCTCTCTCTCTCAAATAAATAAATAAAATCTTTAAAAGTAAATAAGTAATAATAAAAAAAACTTTAGGGGCGCCTGAGTGGCTTAGTCGGTTAAGGACCTGCCTTCGGCTCATGATCCTGGGGTCCTAGGATGGAGCCCTGTGTCTCCCTGCTCGGCAGGGAGTCTGCTTCTCCCTCTCCCTTGGCCCTTCCCCCCACCTCCGCCCCTGCTTGTGTTCTCTGTCACTCTCTCTCTCTCAAATAAATAAGATCCTTAAAAATAAATATGTAAATAAATTAATAAAAATGAAATTTTTAAAGTTTTTTAAAAACTGTCAATTGAACACACAAGCAAAATATAATGCAGAGAAAAATACATTCCATTGGTGTTTTGCTCACTTGATTGGTGCCCAGACCTTGAAGTTACACAACCTTTGAACTCTCCATGCTGCTTATCATTGGAGTAGAGAATGTAACGGAATTAAAGTTAACCTTGTTCCATGTTCATCCCACTGACCTAGTTAAAACATTCACAGCTTCTCTCCTTAGAATTACAAGCTTGGGAAGTGTTCTTTTCAACCTAAAATGATTCCCTGTTATTCATCCTCTTTTCCTTCAAAGCTGCTTGGCCTTTTCTTTCCTGGGATTTCAGTTTTCTGGGCTTAGGAATGACAAGAAGTTGGCAGTGTCTTAAAAATAAATGCAGGGGGTGGAGGGTAGGCAGTGTAACCTGGGTCCTGTATGGTTATTGACTTCTCTGTTTACTGCCAGATTTAACACTTGCCCCGTTTAAATGATCAGTGTTTCTCAATGAAAGATATATGGTTTGCCTTTTTAAAACACACCAATTTGTCATGCAGAGACACACTCCCAACATCGCACCTCACAGCATGTGTACTTAGTGGTTATGGCTAATGAGAAAGCATCTACTGATACGCCTCCTTTGCAAAGGAAACCTAGTTGTGTCAGAAAGACATTATACTGATTCTGTAGTAAAATAGCTGCTCAGAAGAGAAGCAAATAGAAGAAAATAGAGCAACACCTGTTCGCTATTTATATTAATTTCATGGTGCTGCTTTGAATTTCAAAAGCTGTATCAAAAAGTCATAATATGATGTGACAATCTTTACAAAGATGTCAGAGTTGAAAGAGATTGGCAGGGTTTCCCAGGGAGGAGGAAGTAATACCAAGTGACTGCGTAGTACACCCTCTTAATGAGGAGAATCTCTTTATTTGCTGTTTGCTTTTTAACACAGTGACTGGTCTGATTGGGAAGAACGCCCTGACTCTGCTGTCTGTCTGTTTTGTGAAAAACAAGCAGAAACAATTGAGAAATTATGTGTCCACATGGAGGTGAGATATTTTAATTCTTTTGAGTTTTGTTTTGTTCTGACAGGGGGAAGCTGATCATGATTGCAATCTTATAAGCTTATAAATTTAATTTGTCATTATCCTATTCCTAAAAGTGCTGTAAGCAGGGCACTTGGGTGGCTCAGTTGGTTAAGCATCCAACTCTTGGTTTCAGCTCATGTCATGAACTCAGGGTTGTGAGATCGAGCCCCACGTTGGGCTCCACACTCAGCATGGAGTCTGCTTGAAAGATTCTCTCCCTCTGCCCCTCCTCCTGTGCTCACTCGCACCCTCTCTCTCTCTCTCTCTCTCTCTCTCTCTCTCACATAAATAAATAAATAAATCTTTTATTGAAAAGAACGTGCTTTAGGCAAAAAAAGAAGAGACAGGCAGATCCATCAAGGAGAACCAGAACTCAGGGCAATTTAGTACAAGGCAAAGGATCTGTGCAAACTGTTAGGGTGGGATTTCAGAGACCACTGATGCCATCCTACCTCTGAGATATTTATGAGATAATTCTAGTTTAGAATGTGGGGCCTGTAACCATGATTAACAGTACTCAAGACATGGACAGGTTCTGAGTCTTTTTTCACTGCTTCCTGTGCTAGTGAATAAGGAAAGCGGAAAGGGGAAAGTTCCCTTCACCAAGCCCTTGAGGGAAATGGGGCAGGGGGACATGGGGGTTGTAGAGGCAGAGAGGGTATGGGGTGTGCTTGTGCAGCTCCTACCGTTTGGATTTGGAGGGAAGAAATTTGAGGGTATTTCCAGTTCATGTATTCCCTTCTGGATGCCATTTTTATGTTATAATGAAGCTTGAAGCTAGTAGTTCTAAACCTTTTTTTCACCCCGGTATATCAGAGAGATGACACACTTCCAACATCTCTGATCCTCGGCTGGACAGTGGGGGTGAGGAGGAGAACATCTAATGAGTCATGACAGTATCGCAGCTTGGGGTAGAGGGGTGATTATAATAAAAAAAAATATTATGGGATGATTCCGATGTGCTCTCCCTACCCTCCCCCAGCCATCTCTGCCAACAGTGACGCAGACTATCCTGTTTCACCCACCTTCTCCCCACTCACATTCAGAAACACTGTTCTTAGTTCCGTTAAAAAGAAGAAACTAGGGGCGCCTGGGTGGCTCAGTCGTTACACGTCTGCCTTCGGCTCAGGTCATGATCCCAGGGTCCTGGTATCGAGCCCCACATTGAGCTCCCTGCTCGGCGGGAAGCCTGCATCTCTCTCTCCTACTCCGCCTGCTTGTGTTCCCTTTCTCGCTGTGTCTCTCACTGTCAAATAAATAAATAAAATCTTTAAAAAAAATTAAATAAAAAATAAATAATTTTTTAAAAAAAGGAAACTAGAAGGCCATGAGCATTTACCCCTATGAAAGCAGAGTCGTTTTCTCTGGAACAGGTTGCTAATAGTATATGTGTATAGTTTCCAGTGTTTAACTTTAATTCATAATATCTTAATATCTTTGAATTGAAAGGAGTCTTAATACCCCTACCCTGTGTAGGAATTTCCTTTGCAACATCCTTGACCTGTGTCCTCAGCCTCTGCTCAGTCACTTTCAGTCATAAAGTACATGGAATTCCTAATTATCGTGCCTCTGATGTTACACTGAATGCCTTCATAGGGAGTTAGGTGGTCTTCATTCTCTGTAAGCTTTTAAGTTCAAACATTTACCCAGATGGACGATTGCACGAGTGAAACTATTCTGCATTGTAAAAATCAAAAGAAATGTAATTTATGGGAAGATGTCAGTGAAGAGAAATTTGCATTAAACAGCGTATTTAACAGCATAAAATGAAAAGCAGATTTGTAAAATTACCTATCTGCTTGTGTAGCAAAGGACCTATATCCATAATTCTAGTCCAGGCACACAATATAGTAAGTAGGGCCACATCTTACTAGAGACTGAGGACACTTTTGTCAGACTGCAGAATGCATACATAGTAAATTGTGAAAACTGTAGATACAAACTGTGAATAATTAAAATGTTTTAACTGATTGGCATGACTTGTTTGGACTGTGCTTTAAAAAGTAGTTGGATGTGGTGGGGGGAAGCAGTTATATTTCGAATACTTCAAAAGCAGAACATGATGAACTGAGACTGAGTTTCAACAGTGTTCAAACTCCTATGAATAAGCCGTCTGTTTATAACTTCAGCCTAAAAGATTAAACAATTTATATGCTCACAGATATTCATTCCTTTTTTTAGGATGCTCACGAGTTTGATCTCCTTAAAATAAAGTCAGAACTTGGTGAGTTTGATTCAGAAGTTGTTTTCCATGATGCTGCGTTTTTATACACCATCCTGTAAGTGATGCCTGTGTTCAGTAGTCGTGATGAGAGAATGCACAGCCAAAATGTGTCTCTCCACAGATGGTCTCACGGGATTGCCTGAAGCAATGATTCACAACCATTTTGAACTGTAATATTCAAATACGGTTTTTTATTTCATATGGTCTTTCTTCTTTCCTACATATATGAATGCTTCAAATAAAATACAAGTTAATGGTTAGTATCTATTATAAATAAAGTGGAGGGAGCTAATGGAAAGACCATGGATTTTGAAGTCAGACTAGAGTTCATATTCCAGCTCCAGCACTTAATGGCTGTGTGACATAAGGCCTCGGGTCAACAGAATGTGAAGGGAGTAGATAATGTATATAAAATACCTACTGTACTGCTTGGCAGTGTAGCTAGATTATTTATCACAGATGGACCCAATTGCATCATTCTCAGTATCAGTATGATGGAAAGATTAGGGACATGAAGATGTAAATTACTGACTTGCTAATGGATCAAAGACAGAAAGCTCACTTCCCACACCTCAGCTTACTACTTTCCTAGACTCTGGAATGTGTTGCTTTACTTTGCTATTCTTACAAACATGTATATATATCAAATGTTGGCTCTACCACTAGCTATGCAACCTTGGACAGTTTCCTAATAGATAATGTGGATATGATAATACTACCTATGTGGTAGAGTTTTGCAAGAATTGAACATATTAATGCATGGAAACTGATTAGAACAGTGCCTAGCACATAAGCCCTATATAAGTATCGGCTGTTATTGTTTGGTATCTATTATTCTTTATAATTATACTGCCTCTTCAGGCTGGTTAATAAAGAGAAGTGGCTTGGGCACTTGGGTGGTTCAGCATTTGACTTCAGTTGACATCGGTTAAGCATTTGACTTCGGCTCAGGTCATGATCTCAGGGTCCTGGCATCGAGCCCCACCTCGGGCTTCATGCTCAGTGCAGACTCTGCTTGTCCATGTGCCCCTCCCCCTGCTCGTACTCACTCTCTCTCCCTCTTTCAAAGAAAATAAATAAAATATTTTTTTAAAAAAGGAGACATGGGGCGCCTGGGTGGCTCAGTCGTTAAGCGTCTGCCTTCAGCTCAGGTCATGATCCCAGGGTCCTGGGATTGAGTCCCACATCGGGCTCCCTGCTCAGGGGGAAGCCTGCTTCTCCCTCTCCCACTCCCCCTGCTTGTGTTCCTGCTCTCTCTGTCTCTCTTTGTCAAATAAATAAATAAAATCTTTAAAAAAAAAATTAAGAGAAAAAGGAGACATGGTTCTTTTAAAAAATTATAACAGTAAAAAAAATAAAAATAAAAAAATAAAAAATAAAAAATTATAACAGTACAAAAATGGGTCTGACCAGTTGTCTAATGATTGTATAAACTGTCATTTTCAGGATTAAATTTCTACCAACAAGTGAAACTGGTCAATTTCATTCGGAGGCAAATTCACCAATGTAGATGTTATGGCTGCCATGTGAAATTCAAATCCAAAGCAGAGTTAAGGACTCATATGGAAGAAGCTAAACATACATCACTGCTTCCTGAAAGAAAGACATGGGATCAACCAGAGTGAGTACTACTCAACCAAACATATACTTCTTAGCTCCATATCCCTTACTTGTTTTTATTCATTTCTCTAAACCGAAATAAAAGAGAAACGTGTATAGAAAAAAGTAAAAATCTTCAAAAGCCTTATTTTTAAAGGAATCCCCCTTTTATAAGTGCAACCAGATTTTGTGGTATGAAGATAAAGATGTAGATATAGAAGTATAGATTTTTCCATTATATTTTGTTAACAGAATATTGTAAGCATGTTTCTATATCTAATACATACCGATTGCATCATTTTTAATGGTTGTCAAATATCCCATTCAATAGATATACCCTAATTTGCTAGATATTGAGGTTGTTTCTTGCATTTTGCTCTTTTAAATAGTAATACAATGAGTATCCATCCATATGCCTGCATTGTTGCACACTTACCCAATTTTTCTTTTAGATAAACTCCTAGAAATAAAATTACTCTGTCAAAGAGTACACAACTATTAGGGTTTTTGGTATATATTTTTCATCTCAGCACTTTAAAAATGTTAAGCAATTGGTCCACTGATCCATACTATGGAGGTGGTATCAGACTCCTTTGCCAGTTCAGCCATCTGGGCTGGTTCTCATAGTACTCTGGACAACCTCAGCTGAGAGAACTTCTGAGAGGTTATAGAGTTCTAGCTGCCTAGAGGTTCCTCTCTTCTTAGGAAATGTTAAATAAGCCTCCTCACTGCCCCCCCACCCCAACTCTTCCCCAACACTAGCCCCAAAGCTCTAGATTTTCCTCTAGAAAATCCCAGATTTCAGGGCACCTGGGTGGTTCAGTCGGTTAAGTGTCCCAACTCTTGGTTTCGGCTCAGGTCATGATCATATAGGGTCATGAGATCAAGCCCCACATCAGGTTCCACACTCAGCACGAAATCTACTTGAGATTCTCCCTCTGCTCCTCCGCCTGCTCACACTCACTTGCTCTCTCTGTCTCCCTCTCTCTTTCTCTCTAAAATAAATAAATAAAACCTTTTAAAAAAAGAAAGAAAGAAATAAAATCCCAGATTTGTGAGAGGCAAAGTCGGTCCTGGATTGCCTGAGACCCTGTTCCTGTAATTCTTAAATAAAGTGAAATCTTTAGAGATACTCCAGAACTAACTCCTAAGTGTGTCCAGAAAAGGAACCTGAATAATAGACTTAAAATTCTATAGATGTTTTAATTTTTGATCACCTAGAATGAAAGAACCAGTAGTGATTAAGTTGGGAAGAACACACGCACATTCAAGGGAAACAATGTTTTCATCAGATATTTAAAGGATTCATGTATGAAAAAGTAGCCATATTTGAGTTTTGGTAATCTGTAGGGAAGAACTGGGACCTTTGAGTAGAAATGAAGGGGATGTCATTTTTAGCTTCATCCATGACACTGTATCTACCAACTAGAGCTGTCCAGTACTAGAGTAAGCTGCCTTTTGAGATAGTGAGTTTTTGTGGGACTATCAAGCACAGGCTGAATGGGCAGCTAGCAAGGATACTGGTAAGACTGATATCAGCCAGTAAAGGTCAAAGTAAAAGTAATTCAGAAGTTGTCTCCCATACCACCTTTGCAAAATGCTGTTGAAATTGTTGTCAAGGAAACCTAGCAGAATTATAGTAAAGTGTATGTTCAACTGCCTAGAAACTTTACTGGATAATTTATAGTTTGGTTGTTCAGTATATCTGTGGTTCTTTTCAGGTATTATTTTCCAACCTATGAAAATGACACTCTACTGTGTACACTGTCTGACAGTGAAAGTGACCTGACAGCTCAGGAACAAAATGGAAATATTACCATCATCAGTGAAGATACATCTAAACTGCATGCTTTGAAACAAAGCAGTATTTTGAACCAGTTGCTACTACAAGAGGGCTTGAAAAACTAGAAGAAAATGCCACAGAAGCAACTTTTCATGTTTTTCTCTTCTGAAACAAACTCAGAAAAATAGTTTAAATTTGAACAGCAGCAAAGGATTAGTCCTTGGTGAAATAAAATTTTTAAAAAGTACTTTGCAAAAAATAAAATGAGGACTTTTTGTATTTTTGGCTCTAAGTTTTACTATGTAATCATTATAAATGATCTCATTTCATTAGACTCGATTATCTGTAATAAGGAAGACATGTGGGGCACCTGGCTGGCTCAAATGGGAGAGCATGTGACTCTTGATCTCGGGGTTATGAGTTTGAGCCCCACATTAGGTGAAGAGATTACTAAAAAAAAAATTTTTTTAATAAGGAGGACATGTAAATCACAAAGAAATGAAGTGTTCAAATTATTTATAATTGTTATATTATTATAAAGTTAGTTTCGCCAGTAATTTCAACTTCCTCCCCCCAAGTCACAAAATTTGACTACACTGGGTAAACTTTAAATGTAGTGACCAAAAAAGGAGCCACAAAAGAAAGGAAAAATGGTCAAAGACCTGGAGAATGCATAAATCAGAAACAATTTTAGAAAAGTCCAGATCTGACTATATTATCATTACTGCTTTCTGCCTAGAGTAACTCCAAACTCCCTAAAATGGGCATCAAGCCTCTTGTCTTCTACAATGTATATATCATTAGCAGATCAATACCATTTTTAAAAAATATAAACACAAAACCATTATGACATCTAACAAAATTAACAATACCTTCTTAATATCCTATGTTTTCAATTTTCCCTCACTGTCTCAGAATGTCCTTTTACAGTACTATCAGTTACAGGTCAAATACTGTATACTTCCCAATTAGATGCACTGAGCATGACAAAATATGCTTAAGGATTCCTCCCAAAAATGCGTAACATGAATATAACAAACATTAATCAAACCCAAATTGAGGGACAGTCTACCAAATAATTGGCCTTTATTCTTCAAAAGTCAAGATCATGAAAAACAAAGACTGAAATACTCTTCTAGATTAAAGAAAACTTCAGAGATAATACTACATGTAATCATGGATTGGATTCTGGACCAAGAAAAAATTTTCTTTTGCTATAAAAGATCTAGTGGGACAAATGGCACACTTTTAATAAGGTTAAGCTAATGTTAATTGGTGTTAATTTCCAGATTTTGATAATTGTACTGTGATTATGTAGGAGAACGTCCATGTCTTTAGATAATACACGGTGAAACTTACAGGTAAAGGAGCATTTTTGGTTGCAACTTACTCAAAAAACAAATGTGAATATGTAGACAGAAAAGTGCTAAAGTGAATGTGATAGGTTGTTAACATTTGGGGAATCTAGGTGAAGGTTATATAGCAATTCTTTGTACTACAGCAACCTTTCTGTTAAGTCTAAAATGCCTTTACAGTTGGTTTGTTTAAATCAGATCCCATGGGACACCTGGGTGGCTCAGTCGGTTGGGCAGCTACCTTCAGCTCAGGTCATGATCCCAGGATACTGGGATCTTGCCCCACATTGGGCTCTCTGCCCAGCAGTGAGTCTGGTGCTCCCTCTCACTCTCCCTCTGTGCTCTCTCTCCATCTCAAATCAATAAATAAAATCTTAAAAAAAAGAGAGAAAAGGGGCTCCTGGGTAGCTCAATTGGTTGAGTGACTCTTGGTTTTGACTCAGGTCATGATCTCAGGGTCCTGAGATAGAACCCCACTTCAGGCTCTGTGCTCAGTGGGGAGTCTGGGGCGTCTGCTTGGACTCTCCCTCTGCCCGCTCCCCCCCCAAAATAAATAAATCTTAAAAAAAAAAAAGGGCAAAGAAATAGAAGCCCTTATTATAATGGAAAATGCCTAAGTTAAAGACACA
Organism: Callorhinus ursinus; assembly: GCF_003265705.2. NCBI lineage: Eukaryota > Metazoa > Chordata > Mammalia > Carnivora > Otariidae > Callorhinus > Callorhinus ursinus. Next base: position 54,718,007 of record NW_027397074.1, read on the forward strand.
ATTGAGTTAAATTGTTTTAAACTGGAAGATCTAAAGAAGGCAGTTAGTCCTGTGCCTAGAACCTTGTGTGTCTAAGAATCAGATTTGTTCAGGAAATCAGGGAATGTGTAGAGTGTTTCTAGAATGTGCTTCAGTTTTAGAACAGGAGCAATGAAAGAATGAGAACAAAATTAAGAATAATTAAGCTTGTGAAGGAGAAATTTTTTTTGGAGAAAGTTTCTGGAGATAAAGTTGAGATCTTAGAGAACAGATCAGATGGATATAAAAGGAAAAATGAAATTGAAGGACAGATAAAAGGGAAAAGATGATGTACTTAGGTTTAATTCATATAAGAGGTTATTTTTAAAATGAGTAGATGTTTTGGAGGTTTGGGTTTTTTTGTTTTTTTTTTTAGCTCAGAAATAATAACTTGGTCCCCCAAAAAATCAAACAAGAATAGAAGCAAAATCACAGCCGACTGTGCTGACTCTCAGAGGGAGCAAGAATATAAACCACTACTGGCAAAGTACTCTCTTAGAGCTACACAGAGAATAGAGACTACTTGCCAAGAACTGTTGGGAATTCCTCCTTAAAGATTGGGACACTGATGCCAAGTGTACCCTGAAAGGTTGGACAATTCAAAAGGGGAGGATCAGTCAGACGGAAGTACACTATTCAAGGGATTATTGAATGGGTTCCCAGATGTCACTGAAATTGTAAATAGGAATACAAGTGCTGTCTATGCCCAGAGGGAACAGGCTGAGAAATTTTGAAATTTTAGACTAAATGAAGGCAACCAGAAAGATGAAACATAACAGCCAATCAGGACAGTGATAAATGGAATCCAAGCCCAGATTGGCTGTTGGCCTAATCACAAAATGCATGCTGATTATCTAACTCAGAAAGGTGAGAGTGGCCAAGGTTGTTTTTTTTTTTTGAACAATGGTTGCTTTTGGCCGTGCAGACCTAGTGATTTTTCTCTCAAAACAGAAGACCCCATTAGACAAAATCTAGAAGAGAATGTCAGGTAAGTACATGTCTAGGCCAGAAAGAAGAAAAAGATAAAAAAAAAAAAAAAAAGGAAAGAAAAGGGGGCATCAGATTCTACAAATACTAGGCCTTTATTAGGGAAATTTAACTTACTAGGAGGTAAGTTAAACTGTGACAAATCCAGCTGTTCACCTTGAAAAGTATAGAGGGGAAGTCAAGCCGGAGGACATAGCCACTATTGCTGACAAAGGCAGAGTGGAAGGAAATACTCCTGGAAGCCTGGAGCAATCAAAAGCAAGGGAAAGTGGAGTGCTGAGGAGGGCTCCACAGAGGTATCTGTCCTCACCAGTGCAATTAATCTGGTAGTCCAGTTGCCCCCAGTATTAATTCTCCCTCTCTTAAATAAGTTTAGTTGGGTATACGGCAGCCTGGAATGAAGACTACACTTCCTAGCTTCTCTTGCAGCTCAGGATACTTGTGTGTTTACATTGTGGTAAATGAGATGTAAACAGAAGAGTCAAGTGTGACAGCTTCTAAGAGTCTTTCTTAAGATACTAGACACAGCATTCTCTGGCTTTCCTTTCACCCCTTCCTGCTCCTGTTGCCGAAGATATCTGCATATGGGACAGGGAGATCAAACCAAGCATGACGGGGCATCAGTGTCAAAGGAATATGGATAACACCAGCCCTCAAACGCTGACCTAGATGTTTATGTGAGTGGAATAAATATCTACCTTTCCACTGTTATTTTGGGGGTTTTGTTATTCATAGCTGAACCTAGAGATTCAGCTGCAGAAATGTCCATAGCAGCTTTAGTTCAGGAATCTGCGAGGATGTTTTCTGGTTGAAAAAAAACGAGGGACTGGGGCACCTGGGTGGCTCAGTCGTTAAGCGTCTGCCTTCAGCTCAGGTCACGATCCCAGGATCCTGAGATCGAGCCCCACATCGGGCTCCCTGCTCCTCGGGAAGCCTGCTTCTCCCTCTCCCGTTCTCCCTGCTTGTGTTCTCTCGCTATGTCTCTCTGTGTCAAATAAATAAAATCTTTTTAAAAAAAGAAACAAGGGAGCAAAAGAGAGGCTACCCTTACAAGACAGGCTTTACAGGCATGTCATTCCACAACAAAGACCAACAGCAGGAGCCAATGTGGAAACCGTGTGGTTATTTAGAGCCTAGATCCCCACAGATCAGGCAGGGGATATTGTAGACATAAGGCTCAAAGGGGAAAGGAAAAGTAAAACGGTCTTTAAGATTCGAGATGGAAAAGAAAGACCTCTCAAAGCAGACTCATGATTGGGCTTGCCATCACTGGAGATTTCTAAACTTTGCAAGAATGCAAATATCTTACAAGGGCAAAAGATTCACCTCTGCCCTCTAAGGTTCTTCAGCTAGTTCTGCAAAATAAACTGACAAAAGAGAGATTAATATGAGAAAAAATATATGAAGTTATTTGATATTGGGGCGTATGGGTGGCTCAGGCAAGCGGCTGCCTTCAGCTCGGGTCATGATCCTGGGGTCCTGGGATCGAGTCCCACATCAGGTTCCTTGCTCAGCAGGGAGTCTGCTTCTCTCCCTCTGCCTGCCATTCCCCCTGCTTGTGCCCTCTCTCTCTGTGTGTCAAATAAATAAATCTTTAAAAAAAATTTTTTAATTAAAAAAGTTATTAAAAGTTTTACACGGGGGTGCCTGGGTGGCTCAGTTGGTTAAGTATCTGGGAGAATCCCAATCGAGTTTGGTGTTAAGTGTTTTGATGATACTCTTTAAAAAGTGAGGTATACCAGGGGCGCCTAGGTGGCACAGTCTGTTAAGCATCCAACTCTTAGTTTCCACTCAGGTCATGATCTCAGGGTTATGAGATCAAGCCCCAAGTCAGGGTCCACGCTCAGCACAGAGTCTGCTTGAGATTCTCTCTCTCTCCCTCACCCCTCAACCCCCTCCCCCAGCTTGCACTCTCTCTCAAATAAATAAATAAATCTTTTTTTAAAAAAAAGTCCTTAAAAACTGAGGTATATCAGAAACTTGGTGTATAATTAAACTTTTAAGATTCTGAAAAAAGCCACACCAGTGGTTCTAGTGAGACCCTGTCCAGGTTGCTGAAAGAGCTACAGTGCTATCCAAGGCATGAAGAACCCATCTGGTTCAGAATGAACAGCATCAGAAGGATGAGTTTCAGATTCTAAAGTCTTTAATTCGAGCATACAAGAGAATCTAATCTTTCAGCTTTTTCTCCCTGGGAAATTCACAATGGTAGAGGGGTTATATTTAAATTGGAGGACATCACTATTTTACTGAAATTTTTTTATTGAAGTATCTTTGCATTGTCATATAATCTCTTTTCAGAGCCTCTGATAGACTGTCCAAACAACATGGTTAGACATAATCAGGACTGCAAAGTGAACTGGGGAACTTCCAGCTGGGCTTCAGCTTGGCCCTGGAATTAGTTCAGTCACTGAATTGCCTTCTGAGGGCAATAGCTATGCTTATCAGCCATTCGGATGGGAAAAGCAGGGGTATGTGCTTGTGGTGGGAGCAGTACTTTCAGGATAGATTGCTGGTCTCCTGCCAAGGAGATGGTCACACCCTTGTTGGCCCTGCATGTAATAGTTAAGCCCAATGAGCTAAGAGAACAAAAAAACCCTGGGAGTGTTGGGAAGGGGGAACCCCTTTCCCTAGCACCTTGTTTCCACAAGAAAAGGAATCCATTACAGTAACTTTCTTGGTTTCTTTCTGCCCCCTGTCACTGCTGTGAGTGAGGAGAATGAATTTTCTGACTGGAACAGGAACTAGGCATCTATGACTCAGCCCCTTCCTCCTCCTTTTTCTCTTTCGGATATGTCTGTCCGCCGAGAGAGCACATCCTGTTCTTCTCCTCCATTCTGCAAACTTTAGAGTGGCAGGCTCTGCCTGTGAAGATGAAGGCCTGCAGTTACCCACAACGATATGCCATGCTCTCCAACAGCATCTTTATTAGTAGTAAGGGTGATGTTTCATCTCTGTCTGCGTGACTCATGTATCACCTGGCCCCTCTGGAAGGTACACAGTCTCTCAGGATGGTAGGTATAGTCAGGATTACTAGGAAACCACGTCTTGGAGAGTTACTGGTAAATACTCTTGAGTCCTGGCAGTCAGGAGGCAAAACAGACTTAGTACCAGTCCAGGACTAAGGCTGGGCGATAAAGCCAGAGAATTCTAGATTATCAATGGTGAGCTAGCTGCACGTGTACTTTCTGAAAGACCTTTAGAACTAGGGTCTTAGGTTGAGTTCCGCCAAATACAGACCTTAAAAGAACAACTTGAGTGCAGATAATTGACTCGACAGGTAAACTCAGGAAATGTCAGTATAGGAAGTAAAAAATGAAATGGAAGGAGCACAAAAGTGTGCATTAATGGAGTTACTGCTGTGGGAACTGGAGTTCAACCTTACTGAGGACTTCTGAGGGATTGCATGGAACACTTAGAGCGGCCCTCCACCCACTACTACCACCACCAGCAAAAGAGCTGGGCTGTTGATCCACCAGCCCCCATTGGTCGAGGATCTAGGACTGCTCCTGCGGCATCAATTGCCTGGCCCTCCCAGCCTGCCTTGCACGTTGGTCTAGTGCCTTACACAAAGACTGAGGAAGCAGTAGTGCAAAAGGACACTAGCAGTAACTGCTACGAATATAGATGTTGCATGACCACAAAAGAAACATTTTGTGCAGAATTTAGCTGTCCGCACAACTTTTCCATGTATCACTGACCTGACCCTCAAAACAATGCTAGGAGCTCTCTAGTCAGGAATGTTTATCCTCATCAAGGGTAAAGACATGATGAGATAACTGAGGAACAGAGAGATGGGGACTTGTTCAAAAGAAAAAAGCCCCACCAAGTATTTTGTATTTTAACGACAAAATAATATATGGGAATTTAAAATGAAACAAAGCCGAGTCCTGAACTTCTTTACTGAATGGAGGAATAGCGATTCTTTTTGAAAGGACGGACTCAAACTTGAATCAGAACAAGAATGGATTCTTTAAAACGTTAAGTGCTTTGCTGACGTCATATGCAGAATTAACGCACCAGTCCACTTTCATCAAGGGCATCGAACTGCAGCTATTGTTTGCCCAGTCTGCAAAAATAGCCATCCTACATCCTTGAAGTTTAATTCAACTCTTTCAATAAGCTTTAGATGATGGATTGCCAGAGGATTAAACCAGGAGCTGCAGTTGAACTCTTATGCCTCATAATTGATACTTTGAAAAGCTAAAACATGTTCACTTCCTGATGATAGCAATTTGCAAGACTGAATGACATTGCAAGCATATTAATTCAAACTGAAAACATTCAGCTAAGTTAATATTAATTTCACAGTGTTCTGAGATTCAAGTGAAGCTGAGTTCTGTTGGGCTTATAAAATTAGGCTACAGAAAACAGGCTTTTTTTGAAGATAATTTCAGTCAGTTGACTTGGATACAGGGTGAGCAGTAAATCAGTCTAATGAAATCATAGATTTTCATTTTGGTGTTTTCATCATTTGGAAAACATTAAAAAAGCAAAAGAATATGCTGTGGTAAATTATAAAAAAAAAAATTAAAGGAGGAAGAGAAAGTGAAAGACACCAAAACCCAAAAATTCTTAATCTCTTCCTCTCACAAAAGGCAACCCACTCCAACACCTCCATCATTGCCTACAAAGATAATGTCCAAAGCCTGGCACTTGAGACCTCTCAGAATCTGGTTACAACTACCTCCTCCATCATCCAACCCATCATTAAGTCCAGTCAGTTCTATCCCCCAAATGCATCTCCTCAGGTTGTACCACCCCTGGACTAAACCACTACAACATTCTACTAGTTAGCCTCCCTCCTTCCATGATGGCCTCTCCAGTCTGTCCTCCTCATAGCAGCTAGAGTGATCTTTTACAATCCTTCCATGGTATATTGAATTTTGGGGTTACTTACCCAGCACCCACTCCCCTTTTCTTTCTTTCCTAAATGTTTCCAAATTATCTTGGGAGGACCATTCCACCCTCACTAAGTAGCAACATGCCATCTGGGATTGACCCCAGCCCTAGCGACAGGAGGGAGGGAGTCCTGCCTGGAGTTCGAGCTTCACTACCGAGATTCGGTGATGCAGAGAGGTGCCCCCTGTGACTGGCCCAGGCTGATCCAGTCAGAGTGAAGGTGAGGGATTCTGTTCACTGGCTTACAGAAGCTGGACTCTCCCTCTCCTTGCGAAAAAAAGAAACAGGTACCATGGTTGATGCCAAAACCATCTTGTCATCTTGAGAGAAGGACTCTCAGAGAAGACGAAAGGCAAGATGAAATGAAACCTCACCTCAAGACTTTGCAGTTACTCAGGCCAATAAATTCCCTTTACTGCTTGAACCCTTTAAGTGGGGTTTTCTATTACATACATGAGAGTGTCTGAGCTTATATACATGGCTTCCCGTTGAACGTGGAATCAAGTGTAAACTTCTTACATGACCCCCAAAGCCCTCCTGATTTGGACCTAGCCACATCTCCAACCTCGTCCCTTGCTACTCTCCTGCATGCCCACTACTCTTCAGGTCTCCTTGAACAGACAACACTTCTTCCCACCTCAGTGTTTTCGCACATGTTCTCTTTGTCTGTATATTCTTGTGTGGACTCTTTACATCACTGTCTTCTTATCATCCAGGCCTCAATTTCACCATCACATGCTGGTCCATTCCAGTTTAGAGTCCTACACTATCTTGGTTGCTGCCACTGCAGTTTCAATTTCAGCAACCACATGAGAAAAGAACTGGGAGAAGGCCAGGCTGTGAGTTGGAAATATTCTTGGTGCCACAAGTCCAATATGCATCTGGTCCCTCCCCACTCTCACTTCTGAGGAAAAAAAATGAATGTGTGGGGACATCACATTTTTCTGGGGTTAGGATGGAGAATTTTATTCCCAAGAATGCCGAGAGGCTGCTCGCCATGAGACAAAAGCTGGACGGGGCTTTGCTGCCGGTTGTGTGGGATCTAGAAGGCCTTGTGCTAGAAGCTGGTGCAATGGTGCCTGAGGAGAAGGTGAGAGTTCCAGACGGCAGCAAGTCAGGAGAAGACTGGCAAGAGACCGCAGGGCTTAGAGAGCAAGCAGTCTCTTTAGCACTGAAGGGAGGGTGAAAAGGACTTTAATGATATTTTTATGGACAGCAACACATGGTGTACTGGTGTCTTCCTTAAAAACATTCCTGGGGAAACAGAAGATCCTGTTCCCAGGGAGAAAGGGGAAATGGAGAATTACTGTGTGATGGTTACAGAGTTTCTGTTTAAATAATGACAGAGTTCTAGAAATAGATAGTGGTGATAGTTGTACAACATTGTGAATTTTTTTTGAGAGAGAGAGTGGGGGTGGGGGCGGGCAGGGGAGGGGCAGAGGGAGAGGGAGAATCCTAAGCAGGCTCCACACCCAGTGCAGAGCCCCACATGGGGCCACCATCCCGAGATCATGACTGAGCCGAAATCAAGAGTCAGATGCTTAACAGACTGAGCCACCCAGGCGCCCCCAACATTGTGAATTTATTTATTTATTTGAGAGAAAGCACAAGCGCAAGTAGGGGAAGAGGGAGAGGGAGAAGCAGGCTCCCTGCTGAGCAGGGAGCCCAATGTGGGGCTCCATCCCAGGACCCAGGGATTATGACCTGAGCTGAAGGCAGATGCTTAACCAACTAAGCCACCCAGGCTCCCGACACTGTGAATTTAATTAACAACACTGAATTTTTTATTTTAAAATGTTCAAAATGATCAATTTTATGTTATGTATATTTTACCACAATAAGAAAAAGATTAAAAAATAAGCTGAAAATGAGCAAAGGACCTGAACATTTTTCCAAAGAAGGTCAATAGGCACATGAAAAGATGCTCAACATCACCAGTCATTAGGGAAATGCAAATTAAAACCACATTGAGATATCACCTCATAATGCTGACATATCACCTGTTAGAATGGCCATCATCGAAAAGAGATAATAAATGTTGGTATGGATGTGGAGAAAAGGGAAGCCTTGTGAACTGTTGGGAATGTAAATTGGTACAACTGCTATGGAAAACAGTAAAAAGAGAGGGGCACCTGGCTGACTCAGTCAGTGAAACATGCAACTCTTGATCTCAGGGTTGTAAGTTCAAGCCCTATGTTGGGTATAGAGATAACTTAAAAATAAAATCTTTAAGGGGTGCCTGGGTGGCTCAGTCAGTTAGGCGTCCAACTCTTGATTTTGGCTCAGGTCATGATCTTGAGGTCATGGGATCGAGCCCTGTGTTGGGCTCCATGCTCAGTGGGGAGTCTGCCTGAGATTCTCCCTCTCCCTCTGCCCCTCCCCCTGTTCGCGCTCTCTCTCTTTCTCTCTCTCTCAAAGAGATATTTATTTCTCAAAGAAATAAATAAATCTAAATAAAATAAAATCTTTAAAAATTTGGAAATACATCCAAAGGAAATGAAAACACTAACTTGAAAATATTTCTGCACTCCCATGTTCATAGCAGCATTATTTATGATACCCAAGACATGGAAACAACCTAAGTGTCCATCAATGGATGAATGAATAAAGAAGTTTTGGTATATATAAATACATACATGCAATGGAATATCATTAAGCCATAAATGCACTAGAAGAAAATCTACTATTTGCAAAAACATGGAAGGACCTTGATGGCATTATGCTAAGTGGAATAAGTCAGACAGAGAAAAGCAAACACTGTATGATCTCACTTACAGGTGGAATCTAAAACAAACTCATTAAGAGATCAGACTTGTGGTTATGAGAGGCACAGTGTTAAATTGGAGGCAGGTAGTCAAAAAGTACAAACTTGCAGTTATAAAATAAATAAGTACTAGAGATGTAATGTACAACATGATGATTATAGTTAGCATTGCTGTTTGATACATAGGAAGTTAAGAGAGTAAATCCTAAGAATTCTCATCATAAGGAGAATTTTCTTTCTTTTTTCTTTTCTTTTAATATATTTAAATGAAATGATGGATGCTAGTTGAACTTACTGTGGGAATCATTTCACTATATATAAACCAAACCATCATGCTGTATGCCTTAAAATTATACAGTGATGTATGTCAACTGTTTCTCAATAAAACTGAGAAAAACATTTAAAAAATAAACTGGCTGTATAAAGGAGGAACTAGAGTAGGCCAAGCAGACCAAGAAAGAGGTTGGAACATCCATCTGATCAGGAGCTGATGAGAACTTCAATTAGGACAATGAAAATCAGGAAAAATTTGGAAGTAAAATGATCAGGACCAAATGCCTATTATTTTGGACCTGCTGAATTTGAGGCATGTGGTGGATGCTCCATCTCCCTCCTTCAGGATTGAGGCCCTCATTCCGCTAGCTGGCCTGGGTGTAGACTGATAATAGCCCACAGTGGCATCCCTTTATGGGCATTGCCCTTGGCCAAATGGAACCTCATTGTGCAGTGTGTCATGGAAACTTGAGAAGAAATGGTTACCAGAAGGAGGGAGTGAAGGGCAGAGAAGGCAATCTGAGAGTTTCTGTTGGATTTGGAAACAGTGAGGTCTTTGGTGACTTTGGTAGGAGTTTATTCAGAGGGACAAAGTCTGGATTGCAGGGATATGGAGGCCACATGGGAGGCCAAGAGGAGGAGCTAGGCCTGCGTCTTGAAGGAACAGTAGGAAGTAGACCACTGGAAGATGACCTGCCAGGCAGGGAAAATGGTGTTAGCCAGAGAACCCAGTCTGGGGAAATCACCCCGTCTAAATGGAGGAGATCAGGGGAAGATGGGGTAGGTGGCTGGAAAGTAGGTAGTGCCCAGGCATAGCTGTCTTAAGTGATAGGTGTAGAGTTTGAGCAGAATCAACCAAGCGGGTCTCCACACACGTGCCCAAGTTCCACTGGATTTGGGAAGCTACCTTTAGTCGGAACTGGGCTTTCTCTCCCCAGAGTATGGCCCTGACCATTTACACGAGGTGGATGATGTTTTGACCGTGGTCCCTTAGACTCCATGTTTATGAATGCAGATGTAATACATTTTCTGCAGTGAGTTCCATTAAGCCAGTTTAATTCCTTGATCAATTTCCTATTCTATCTTGTAAACTTGTCTGTAATACTTTTGACTTTTTCTTTTTGAAGATTTTATTTATTTATTTGACACAGAGAGACACAGCAAGAGAGGGAACACAAGCAGGGTAAGTGGAGAGGGAGAAGCAGGCTTCCCGCTGAGCAGAAAGCCCGATGTGGGGCTTGATCCCAGGACCCTGGGATCATGACCTGAGCCGAAGGCAGACGCCCAACAACTTAGCCACCCATGCGCCCCAGTACTTTTTACTTTTATTTTACTTAAATTATTTTCAAAGAATTCACTTCCATTTTGTGTAAATTGTATGGGAAGTGTTTAATACATCATCAGATTGTATCCATTATAACTTCTGCCATTGTAATTTTTCTTTTGTGACCGTTGTTTTTGTCAAATCCAATTTCCCTAGACAAATACTTGCAGATATAAATTTTATCAAGACAATGGGGTGGCTGGGTGATAGACATTGGGGAGGGTATGTTCTATGGTGAGCACTGTGAATTGTGTAAGACTGTTGAATCACACACCTGCACCTCTGAAACAAATATATATATTAAAAAAAAAAAAGAAGATAGCAGGAAGGGAAAAATGAAGGGGGGAAATTGGAGGGGGAGACGAACCATGAGAGACTATGGACTCTGAGAAACAAACTGAGGGTTCTAGAGGGGAGGGGGGTGGGGGGATGGGTTAGCCTGGTGATGGGTATTAAAGAGGGCACATATTGAATGGAGCACTGGGTGTTATATGCAAACAATGGATCATGGAACACTACATCAAAAACTAATGCTGTAATGTATGGTGATTAACATAATATAATAAAAAATTTTTTTAAATTTTAAAAAATTTTAAAAAAATTTAGCAAGACAATTTGATCTTTTTTATTCTCTAACAAATTGTACAGTGTGAAATTTTAACCATTATCGGTTCTTTTTTGAGGAAATTATTCCTTCTAATAAAATTCATTATGACTAGGAAAACCAATTCCTTGATAACAACCTGGTGTCAAGGCTTCTGAGTTGGATCTGTGTTCTTTTTGGACATGAGGCCAGAAAGAGGAAGACCTCAAGACAACCTTGTGGTAGTCGAGTTACAACCGGAGAAACACAAACTTCAGAGTGAAACTTAGTGTCTCCTTTTACCAAAGACATTCTGAGGCACTAATGAAAGAGTCTTTTTTGCCTCATCATGTCCCTACCTTATAATCAATGAATGGTTTCAGCTCTGGAGAGAATCTGGCTTATTAATGTATAAGATTATTTTTGTCTTTGCATGCTATTCTTTTCTTCAGAAAGTGTCAACACAGTTATTTTAAATCTCCCTTGAAACCAATGACAATATTAATCATGTTTGTTTGTTTATTTATCTATTTATTTATTTAAGGGAAAAAACGGGAGGGGCAGAGCGAGAGGGACAAAGAGAATACTAAGTGGGGTTCAATGCGGGGCTCGATCTCACAACCCTGAGATCATGACCTGAGAACATGACCTGAGCCGCGATCAAGAGTGGGATGCTTAACTGACTGAGGCATCCAGGCACCCCAGTTAATCATGTTTTTTCAATGCCTTGGTTAGTTAAGTTCTTTCTTTCAGCAGCATTTCATTACCTCAGCCATTGAAATAACCTGGGCTGTTATTAAAACAAACTCTCACCATGGGGCACTCAATAAGCAGATTTATGATTAGGTTGAACCCTGTAAAATTCCTTTATTTGTAGCATTTGGAACCTGAGAAATGGCAAATTCACATGGGTCAGGCTAAGACGATTGGTTTTACAAGTTAAGGTTGGAAGTAAAAATTATCTGGCAGCATACAACATACCAAGATGAAGACTGTCTTCATGTTAGGGTAGAATAAGAAATCCTCATGTCTTGGCAGTAGATCTGACATCAAAGCCTGAAGTGTCCACTAGGTCCCTATTTAATACAAGCAAATGAGGCAGGCAAGGCGGAGACTACCACTGCACACACTCCCCACAAGGGACTCACTGCTGGGGTCCCGCTCATTTTCCCTCAGCAGTCCTCTGCCAGTTATGACATCACAAATTCAGGCCCAGGGGGTCAAATCTACTGTTTTCAAAAGAAGTCAGAAATCGGTATTTTTAGGTGAAATTTCCTGATTTATAATTCCCATCTCAGGGCGATTTCCTGTTTATGACTCTTGATATGCATGGCATGATAAAATAGGATAACAAATTCATATTGCACTGACTATAGACCAGATATGCACTTGGAATATTTTTAAATTTTTATTTGTGCGTATTTATGGTATACATAATACACTAGAACAATGGTATCTATGTATTAAATCATAAAGAGTAATTTATAAAGAATGTGTATAGGGGCACCTGGGTGGCTCAGTCATTAAGCCCCTGCCTTCGGCTCAGGTCATGATCCCGGGGTCCTGGGATCGAGCCCCACATCGGGCTCCCTGCTCCGCGGGGAGCCTGCTTCTCTCACTCCTCCCTGCTCGCTTGTGCTTGCTGTCGATCTCTGTCACTCTCTTTCTCTCAAATAAGTAAATAAAATCATTTTTAAAAGAATGTATATAATTTGGAGAAAGAATGACAATATCCTGAGAAAACATCTTTTAATACATCTTAAGATAAAGGTATAGAATCAAAAAAGTTCAGACAACCTCTGATGGAGACTATACCTCAACGGTATGTCATTAAGCCACAGTTCTGAAGCTTGGATGGACTGAAAAATCTGGTTTCAGATGCTTATCCCTAGACCTCACACACCACAGTTTCTGATGCACTAGGTCTAGGGTGGGAATGAGAAATCTGCCTTTCTAACAAGTGCCCTAAGTGATGTTGGGTCAAAAACCTATGAGCCACACTTAAACACAGACATATTGTTAGGAGTAGAGGCTCTCGAGTCAAAAGGTCCTGGTTTCAAATCTTGGCTCTGACATTTATCAGCCATGGGACTTTGAGAAAGTTAACTCTAACTTCTGAAAGTCACAAATTTCTCATTTGTAATCTGGGAATAATACTAATGGCTACCTAATAATAATAAGTTTGTAAACCAATATTCAGCACATAGGAAAGGTAAAGTAAATATTAACTATTTTGTTATGATTGATTAATTCTTAAGCTCTGTGGAAGGGAGCTGAAGTGTTTTTAGGGCAAGGTGAGCTACCCTGTTTCTTTTGTCATCCATCTTATAAAGAGCCTTTGTCTGAGCAGGACTCCTCCCTTTTATCACAAACCTCCTTTGTCTGTTCTTTCTCAAATTCTTTTCCTCTTCAAAGCTGCCCTTGATGTTCTTTTTAACTTGACTTCATCTACATAAAAACATTCACAGACATGGGTGCTCATCATACTAATCTCTCTACTATGAATATGTTTGAAATTTTCCTTAAAAAAAAAAAAAGCCTTTTAAAGTCTTTGTTCACATGAACTGCTCTAAACTTTACCCTCCGTACGGAGAGCTCTGACTAATATCACCTGAAATTTACACCTGGGCAGTGAATTTTAGGCACCATCTCTTGAACTCTCCTCATACATACAAGGTACATACAATGTCTGAGACTTATTCATGACCCTAGCAGGGCATTCTCTGTGAAGAACATCAACAGTCCTAGCACATATAATGTCAGTCTGTCAGGGGTGTCAGAGTCTGCAGGCAGACTGCCATCTCACTGCTGGGATGATCCAGTTGGCTGGCGCCATCCTGGGTTCTGGGGTCCCATCCCCAACTCCAACCAAGGCACCCCACAGATAAAAGCAGATGATTCTGGAACAAAGTAAAAATAATTTAGCTAGATAAACATTCATTGTTACTATTAGAAAATAAATTCAAAGCACATGCCCTAATTTCCATAACTCAGTGTCAACGTCTTTGTAAAAAGGTACTAGATGGGCAAGTGTAACTTAAAAGTTACCAAAAAAAGTTAAAAAAAAAAAAACCAGCAAGCGATTTTCTAGTCTCAAATGTTTGAAAACCTCATTCTCCAAAATATAAAAATTCCAAGTGAAACATCCCCAAAGCTAATACTATTAGGGTTTAGGCTATGCTGCTATAACAAAAAGACCCAAGGATACATCGGTTTACCTCAGGGTCTATTTGTCTCTCTTATCACAGTCTTGAGGTGCTCCAGGGTGGTAGGGCTTGGCCATCCCTACACAGGGCTTCCAACCCAGTCAGGAGGAAGAAGGGGAAGAGCCACAGAGTATATGAGTGTTTCTTTCTGGGTGCACATCTGAGAAGTGCACAGATTCCTTCCACTGACTCTCCACACACCGTCCACTCCACTGGACAGAACTGATACACATAAGCCACATTTAACTGCAAGGTCTACTGGGAAATGCAGTCACCAGCTGGGTGGCCATATGGCCAACCTAGACTCAGAGTCATGGTATTAAAGAAAGGGAGAATAGAGGCTGGTGAACAACTAGCTGGTTCCTTCTAGATCTTCCTCACTTCTTGTACAGTGGAAGTGCAGAAACTTTTTAGGTTATACAAATCCTCAGTGGGAAATCTGTTCAGGATGATTGTGAAGTATATAGTATTTGGAGTCTATCTGGGTACAAAACCTGGTTCTCTCACTAGCTGTGTACCCATAGGCAAGTTCCATAACATCTATGTGCCTCCATTTTATTATGTGTATTTGGGAAATAATAATAGTACCTCTCTCACAGGGTACCATAAGAAATAAATGGGAATATATTTTTAAAGCATCTAACATAGTTTCCACAATGCAACCCCTATCAAAATCCTAATGGTATTTTTTTTTTTGCAGAAATAGAAAATAAATCTTTCTTAAAATTCACATGGAATCTCAAGGCACCCAAATAGCCAAAACAATCTTGGAAAAGAAGAACAAAGTTGGAGATCTCACATTTCTTACTCTCAAAACATATCACAAAGCTACAGTAATCAAAGCAGCATGGTACTGGAATAAAGACCAACCTCCAGACCAGTGGTATAGAACAGAAAGCTCAGAAATAATAGTTTCTAGCATGTGTGAGGCACTCAATAAGTGTGCCATCAACATCATCATCATCACCACCACTAAGCTGGATTATTTTTTCCTCCTCCATATATTGCATACTGATGTCAGTCATTTAGTTCAGGTGTATTTATTTATTTCTTTATGGACTTCGAGTTTGGCAAGTGTTGACTGAGTACAATGAGAAATGTGATTTAAGCAGAGGTTAATTGAGGAAGGGCAGGTTCCAACTTATTCAGCCCCAAGGACTCAACCTGACAGAATCTTTTCTACTTTCCAAGGTTTTAAATAGAAACGAAGGGACTTGGGGCGCCCTTGGTTAAGGGTCTGCCTTCGGCTCAGGTCATGATCCCAGGGTCCTGGGTTCAAGTCCTGCATCGGGCTCCTTGCTCAGTGGGGAGCCTGCTTCTCCCTCTTCCTGCCTCTCTCCCTACTTGTGCTCTCTCTCTAAAAATAAATAAATAAAATCTTAAAAAAAAAAAAAAGAAGGGACTTTTTGTCTTTGTCTCATCATTGGGAGCTGTTGGATGGGCAGTGGTCAGCAAGTCTATAGGCAAAGGCACAGCTGACACAAGGCCAATTCTGGGCCTCCAGGGGCTGTTGTTAATAACTAGTACAGAGTCCTCAGAGCATGGGAGGCCGGATGGAGCTTGTGGTCTTGAATGCCACACTGCTGGGTAAATCTTCCATATCTCACTGCACAGACAAGGAAATGGGTCAATAGTCTAGGGGGGAACTTTATTGTGCAGGTGATGTCAGAGCAAACTTGAGGTCAAGGAATAAAATGTTGCGCAGGCAGCTCAGAGGTCAAGGCCTGAGCATGCATTTTTCCACACCAGCTTCTGGAGTTTCAGAGGGGCTTAATGAGAGCCAACAAAATTTCTAAGCGCTTGTTCGCAACTATGGCAGAGAGCTAGATTGACATTCTCTCAGAGCAACATCACTTGATGTTCCAGGTGGAAGCTGTTTGCGTCTTTTCTCCTCTTAAATAATAACTACAATTCAAATATAATAAATGGTGATGACCAATTTGTGTTCCATTTCATATTGTAAAAGTGTTCGTCCCGGTTTACCACACTCACACCACTGTGAAAGTCTACTGCTGATTTTTATTTAAAGGTCCATGTCCGGAAAATGGTCTGCTTTCAGTCTTCTTTTTTACCAGGAGGTAATTATAACTTCATCCACCTGCAAGATGGTATAACTCTTACAGACACAGTTAAGAAGGGCGTACCAGCCTTCCTCTCCAGGATATATGCTCTTCCTGCCGTATCTAGTGGAGAGTTTTATTGGAGTCCTCTTCTCTTCTCACTTAACCACACCCAGAGCGGCTGGGGATGCCTTCCAGACTTCCAAACCGTAACTGTCAGGCCATGAGTGTCTGAATCCTTGGTCTGTGGACCTCGGGGCAACCTGAAATTTGCAGAGAATTAACACAATAGGGAGACTTCTCTGTTTTCCCAGGAATTGGGCCATGATTTGGGCCATGATGAAAACCAGAACACTTGTGTACCCCAACACGATCACCCTCCAGAGTCATGGAATGATCTATATTTAGGTAAACAGGCATTAAATATAGGTGTTCACAATTCTGGACTTCAGTGAATACCAGTCCTGGTTGTCTTCAAGAACAACATGACAGACCAGGGGCTGGGTCTGCATTGCAGTCTCAGCTAGGGGTTTGAAACCTGGGGTCCCTGGACCCTCCCCCAATGGATCCATAGCTAGAATTCAAAGAGTCTCTGAACATGAATGGGAAAAAATGACATCTTGATTTTCACCAACCTTAAACCGAAACATAACATTTCGTTCCACTACGAATGTAGGCAATACATCACTGTAGAATTAGCAGTGCTTTTGATGATAGAAACCACAGATATATTCATATCGCATTCAGCAGTTGTAGACATCTCAAAATATCATCTATACTCATTAATACTTCAAAATTCAACAATTACTGGGCTCACCACTGGATCTTGTTGAATGCAATAATAAAGATGCACATATATTACTGTATCTTAAATACTTTCTAGTGTTTTTAGTTAACCGTATTTAACATATTTGATTTCGTTTGTATTTAATTTTCTTTTTTGAAAAGTATTACTCTGAAAAGGTGTCCATAGACTTTACTAGGTGGCATAGGGCAGCCATGACACACACACAAAGTTGGGGGGTGGAGGAAGCCCTGATCTAAAAGATGTCACCACTACGCTACTGATGGGACTTTTTCTCTCTAAGACTGGGTATAACTTTAGAATCCCACTCAACACAGTGCATCAGGTAGCCACCAGCAATCAACTGACATGATACCTATTTACCATCTCTGGTCAATAAGAAGGAACTGATACAATGACAGGCATCTCCTGGCCTCCACCAGGTTCAGGTTCACTTAGAGATTAAGACATAGCCCTGGATTACATCTGCCCGAGATATTTCTGCCCATAGGGAAGGTTTTAGCGGAGTGTTTGCAGCCAGTCCCTGGGCATCCTTGGAGCTCCTGAACAAGACTACTACCAGAAATGATCAGTAGCTCAAGGATTTTTCTCATCATAACACCAGTGTTGTTCAGGAAGCCACCATGTGTCATCCATGTGTCACTTCCAGAGCTGCTACCAGTATAGCAATGTGCATTAGTACAATAGTAAAAGCTCCTGGGGCACCTGGTGGCTCAGTTGGTTAAGTGTTTGCCTTTGGCTTGGGTCATGATCCCAGGGTCCTGGGATTGAACCCTTCGTCGGACTCCCTGCTCAGTGGGGAGTTTGCTTCTCCCTCTCCTTCTGCTCCTCCCTGCCCTGCTCATTCTCTCTCTTTCTCTCAAATAAATAAATAAATAAAATCTTAAAAAAGAAAAAAAAAAGCTCCTACCAGTTGGTAAATAGACACTGGCTCAAGCTCCCTGAAGGCCCTTTTACCACGCCAGCCACCTCAGCCCTAGGGAGCCCTGGTCAGCACTGGAGAGAAACAGCCCTGTAACTGGCCAAGGCTCCAGCATGCCTGAGGCTGTCCTATATGCCCGCATCCTCCCTCTCCCTCTCACCATCAATGATGCTATGAGTAGGCTCAGACACAAGTCCCTCTGGGAGAAATATAGGGATACTCCCTCTAGAAATAGAGGGAAATATGCCTGGTGTATACCTGGCCACCCCAAGGCTGTAGAGTCCTGATGCCTACCACCAGGAATCACTTTTACTTGTCCTCTTTGGGTCCATAGTGTACAATACTGGTTGAAATATTTTGACTCTTCCCATGATCACAGCCACTCTACCTGCTCCCAAATCTCTGCCACTTTCACCAAGGAGATACCAGGGGTTCGTACTTACTGAAATGGTTGTGTGAGGGATCCCAATATCACTTCTCCAATTTTCCTTGCTCACCACCGGATGAACAGGAATTCACAAAGAAAGGCAGTGTTGCACTGGACGGGAGGTGGCTTCTAGGCACTTTGGCTGTGTCACATCAGCTGTCATTCATTGAACCAAACCCGTTCACTGGGGCTCAAGCACTGTGGTCCTTGGAGGGCTGAGGCCATGGCATCATTGTTCCATCTGAGCGCACCTCTAAAACAACTGACCATCACTAATATCTAGATTTGGATCTCTGAGTGAAATTGGCTAAGGAGCATCGCTCCACCCCAGAAAGGTGGGGGGTTGGGGCTTTTTTCTAACTCACAGCGCTCATACATATAGATGGCTTCATTATCGCTTTAAAGCGTGGTATGAAAATTTAGAGAAAATTTTGGAAATTTGATCCAAGAAAATCCCACCCAAACAATTTCTTCACAGTCTGGTATATTATTTCAGACCCTAAATGGCGAAAAATGCCTTGTGAACATCATTCAACTACAAAGTGTGTGCTGATTTCTGTGGTGTGCTGCTGAGCGGTTGCTAATGGCACCGCACTTGTGCGCCAGTTGGGAGCGGCTTTCCTTCTCTTCCCGTGGGCTGGGCACTTGCAGTCAAAATAGCTGAGTGGATTTTTTTTCTCTACCACTTCCAAGCTGCATGCCTTGGGGAGCCACTTTGGCTTTCCAAGCCTCAACTATTTATCTAAAACAAGTTGGTGTGGGGTTTAAAGGAATGTAAAAGGCCCAGCCCAATGGCTAACATGTAATAAGAGCGCAGTCATTTGTTATTTTTGTTGTTTTAATGCTCTTTGGTATTTCAGTGAGCCAAGGCGCTGCATGCAAGCAAAGTAATGGTGCATTTGGAAGGATATAGGGAAGGCTCAAGCTTATTACATAATTGTTGCCGGAAATTCTCCATTAGAGAAGCATTCTTTGGATAATCACTTTTGAAAAATGCAAATACCTCTCTGGGTGCACTTTATTAAACTATTCGCACTAATTTACGTTGCTAGGATATGTGTGATTGGCCCAAAAATATAACATGTGAGTGTCTAGAGTTTTCCTCCCCCGAGGATTGACAGTGAATGTGGAAGAAGAAAAAGAAGAAATACACTTAGAGAGAGAGAGAGAGATGGAGAGGTGGGGGAGGGCTCTGTTGCTGCGGAGCCCAGCGGTTCTCTGCCAGGTGGGCCTGAAGTCTGGGACCCACTTTGGGCTGTGTGGCCTGAGCATTAGGGGAGAGTGCTTTGGGTAAGCTCTAAAAAGAGAAAACTGAAGCAGTTAATACTTAGGAAGAAAGCCGATGGGAGAAGGCAAAAAAGGGGACTCTCAAGAATTAGTGCTGTGCTTGACATAATCCTTGTTTCAGGTAGGTTCTGCAGGAGCAAACGCTAAGATGGACCTTGGTTGCCAAAGTCTTACTAGGGACCCACAGTAGGGGAGGGAAGCGGGCGAAAGCAGCTGGCGGGCGTGCCCAGCCGCAGCCAATCACGTGAGGAGCTCTGGGCTAACACCGCCTCTTCCGGCCTGCGGGCTTAATGCTGTGCCTTCAAGCAGCCCGCCCCGCTCAGCCTCCGTGGGCGGCGTGAAGCCGGGACGGTGGAGGCTGTCTGCTCACTGGACTCCCGCTGCTGAAGCGGAGGTGGGTGACACGGCTCTGTGTCTAGCATCTTCTCCCAGCTCAGTAGCCTCATTTCCAAACCCACTGGCCGCGCAGTTCTTCTATGGCTCCGTGGGCCTCTCTTCCTGAAGGAAACTTGCAAGAGGGTGGTGAGCGGATGAACGACTCATCGTCTTCCTACTTTACTGTCCGTTCTGAGTTCCCCTTACCCTCATCTACCACCTCTGCTGGCCTCAGTGGCCTACCTGGTGCTAAGACCGACCTACACTTTTATCCCCAAGAAGCCCAAGGTTCTGGTCACCATGCCCTTCTTAAGCCGGAGCAACTACACATGCCCGAGTACCATCACAGCCGGGCAAAGGAATGCCAAAAAGTGCCCAAGTGGGCTGCACCCATATTCCTGCCCGTCCCCCTTGTGTGACAACAGGCAATCACCCATGCCATGGGGGTAAGTTCTCTTCCTGCTGGTTCCTGGACACAGGGAGCTAAAGATGACTGGGTGACTCTTGCTATGTCTCCTGGCAAAAGTGTGGCTGCTTGGAGTGCCAGGTCTTCTAACCCTGCAGAGCCCAGAACTGAGAAATCACAGTCTCTGTGGTTGGGTCATTGAGATCAGTGGCGTGTGAGTCCACTCCTGTTTCCACTCTTATTTCTTGGTCCATCTTTTCTTTTTCTTGGAGACAGCATATAAAGGTCTCCCATCCTATGAATATACTCTGTTCTAGAGATTGGCACCCCATCCTTTCAGAGTCCTGCTTTTGACCTGGTACCTCCAGCAGGCAGTTTCAGCACTCTATCAGGCTGGCTGCTTTTGAGGAATGTGGCATGTGCTGCAATCCCATGATCATGGGCTGACTCCTGTTCTTCCTTTGCTGTGAAATAGTTCCCTGGTCTGACTAGATGTTATGTGGGATCTCGTACCAGTGGATGGAATACTCTCTAAGCCCTTGAGGGCTTACAGGTGGGAAAGGCAAATCTGTACCCAGAATATGCATGTATTCCTCAGCTGCTGGCTTTTCCATGATTGAAGGGGCCCAGTGTAGTTAGTTTGTTGCCAGGTTAGCTAGTTAATCTCTTTGGGGTATGGTGCCATATCGGAGGCTCAATTGTGGTCTCTGTTGCTGGACATTCAGCAATGCCGGTAGTTAACCTTACACCTTTTCTCTTTACATTCTAAGTGAATGACCAGTAGTAAGATTGGTCTTGGTAAGTGAAAGCCCATGCTACTGGCTCAGGTATTTACCTCCATCTTTGCCACTGTGGCCAAATGCCAGCACTGGGACAGCTGATGACAGGGGCTGGCAGGCATCAACTGGCCTGGCTATTTTATCTACTTGATTGCTGATTGCCTTTTCTGTGATAGACACTGTCTAGTGGATGCCAACATATGACACACAGACCTTCATACTTTGTGCCCTGGCCTGTATCCTATGTCTCACTACATGCTCTTTCCTAGACCTCTTTGTCCCCCAGCTTCTGATACTTTTCCTTCCATGCCCCTGACCAAAGGCTGGTCCTTTTGATACCACCTGTGAATCCATAGATATTCTAACCTTGAGCCATTTCTCTAACTACACAAAATGAATAACCAGGTATACCTAGTTGTTGAAGAGACTTTTTCCCATGGCATATTCTTGCATCCTTTGTTGAAGATTAATTGTCTCTATAATTGTGGGTTTGTTTCTGGGCTCTCTGTTATGTTACATTGATCTATGTGTCTATTTTTGTGCCATCAAATCAAAACCATATGGTTTTGATTACTACAGCTTGGTAGCATAACTTGAAATCTGGAATTGTGATACCTCCAGCTTTTTTCTTTTTCAAGATTGCTTTGGCTATTCGAGGTCTTTTGTGGTTCCAGACAAACGTTAAGATTGTTTGTTCTAGTTCTGTGAAAAGTGCTGTTGAATACTTTGATAGGGATTGTATTAAATCTGTAGATTGCTTTTGGGGTAGTATGGATATTTTAAAACTTTGTTCCTCCATTCTGTGTGCAAGGGATATCTTTCCATTGTTTGTGTTGTCTTCAAATTCTTTCATCAATTTTTTGTCATTTTCAGAGTACAGGTCTTTCACCTCCTTGGTTAAGTTTATCCCTAGGTATTTTATTTTCTTTGGTTCAATTATAAATGGGATTGTTTTCCTAGTTTCTCTTTCTGCTGGTTCCTTATTAGTGTATACAAATGCAATGGATTTCTGTACATGGATTTTGTATCCTGTGACCTTATTGAATTCATTATGAGTTCTAGTAGTTTTTTGGTGGAGTCTTTAGGGTTTTCTATATACAGTATCTTATCATCTGGAAATAGTGCATGTTTTACTTCCTCTTTACCAATTGGGATGCCTTTTATTTCTTTTTCTTGTCTGATTGCTGTTGGTAGGATTTCCAGTACTATGTTGAATAGAAGTGGTGAGCGTGAAGATCCTTGTCTTATTCCTGGTCTTGGGGGAAATGATATTCATTTTTCCTCATTGAGTATGATGTTAGCTATCAGTTTTTATTTTATTTTATTTTTTATTTGTTTAAAATATTTATTTATTTATTAGAGAGAGAAAGAGAGTACGCATGCAATCGGGGGCGGGGCGGAGGGAGAGAATCTCCAGGCAGACTGTGAGCTGAGTCTGAAGCCTGACACCAGGGCTTGATCCCACAGCCCATGATATCATGACCTGAGCCGAAACCAAGAGTTGGATGCTCAACCAACTGAGCCACCCAGGCATCCCAGCTGTGGGTTTTTAATGCATGGCCTTATTTTGAGGTATGTTTCCTCTAAACTGACTTTGCTGAGGGTTTTTACCATGAGTGGATGTTGTACTTTGTCAAATCCCTTTTCTGCATTTCTTGAAATGATCATATGGTTTTTATCCTTTCTCTTATTGATGTGGTATATTATGTTGATAGATTTGTGAATATTGAGCTACCCAGGCATCCCAGCAGTAAATCCCTGACCAGAGCTATCTCTGAAAGGTATTGCCAATTAAGAGAAGGAGGTACATTTTCTAACAGTTTTTAGGTTGGGATGTCTAAGATTTCTATTTCAATATTTAGAATTTCTTTTAGGTAAATTTGAGCCAACTGTTGTGGAGAGGTTAATGGTATCTGAGAGATGTTTATGGCTGTGGCATTGGCAGTCCAACTTCCCATGGATACGGAGAGACTTACCTATCTGCTGTAGCCAAGGAATGTGCAGTTCCTTAACACCACTGATGCATGAGCTAATCCACCCACCTGCCTACCTACCTATTTATCCATCCATCCACCTAACCAGTTAACATTTACCAGTACCTACTGTCTGTTAGACCCTGTGTAACTGGTGGAGAAAACAATGGAAAACACAATAGTCACCATCCTTATCTGTAAGCTTATAATATAATGGTGAGGCAATCAAATAAAAAGGCCTTTGCAACACAATGTGATTCTTGTGCTATGAGAAGTGAGCATAGGGGGTATGAATGAATATAGGTGTACCCTGATAATCAGTCCAAACAGTGCTCACCTCATCCAAACCTCTTTTTACACAGATGGCCTCCCTCAGTTTTCTTTCTTCCTCTTGCTCCCAAGTAACCATTTTCTCTTACCCAGTTAACTTTAAGATGAGTAATAAGGGAGTAATAGGAATATAAAATTCTTATTCTATATAAAGCATTTTAATAAAGTACTCTTGGAATATTATAATTTTATATCAGATCCTTGCTTCTGTATTATAAATAAATGACCATACTGTCAAGATCACAGTCACATGAATGTTCTAGAAACATTGTAGCAAGAAGCTCAAATTGAAATAATTGGGTTAATTACCTTCTCTTCTGAGACTTGATTTTTCCTTTCCCTAGTAACTCTCTTTAGACAAGTTTTATTGCCTAGCCCTATGCATCTGTCTCCGTCTGTGATAGATGGTTGGTTTGGGTTTTCCTATGTGGTTTTAGCAGTTCTGGAAACTTGTTTGCCATTATTTCTTCAGTTCTGTTATGATTTGAGGTACTTTGAAAGAAGAATGGTTTGTTGCTGCTTGCATTATACTGACCACATCCTCACCTATGTCAATGCACTTCAGAGTTCCTTTTTCACCACATCATCAATCTCTGTAATAATGATTGAGTTTTTAAGGATTACAGGTGCATTTTTATAATTTTTTTTTTTACTTATGTAGTCTCCCAATTTTGATAGAAACCTGATATTCATACTTCAAGAAGACCTGGGCAATTTCTAAGATTTTGAGTCCTTTGAAGTAGGATATTGCAGGAAGTATGCTGTTTCTAGTTTTCTTTATAATATCTTAGCATTTAAAAATTAGAAATGAGAAGAATTTAAGAAATACTATACAGATCTAGATACTGCATTGAGAGATGAAGAAAAGGGCAATTGAATGCTATTGATTTGTAGGAGAAATTTAAATACTATATAATCAGTTCTGCAATAAAGACCTCATTAGAATGTTTGAACAGGAGATCAGATGTCATAGTTTGTTTGCAGTATAAGTATTGCTTTAAAAAGTTTTTGAAAATTCCAGTTGTTTCTGCCTTAGCAGAGTGGTTTCTTCCAATTCAAACTAATTAAGGGAAAAAAACTAAAAACTTTAATTACTCAAGAAAGATTTCTAATTTGTTATTACTGTCAGTACCACTCAAATTATGTAAAAATCTTGACTATAACTACATAATGCGTTTTTATTGAAATGATGTGCAAGAAAAAGATGAGTAGAATAAATATAAGATACATTGTGGGGGCGCCTGGGTGGCTCAGTAGGTTAAGTAAGTGTCTAACTCTTGGTTTCAGCTCAGGCCATGATCTCAGGGTCCTGAGATAGAGCCCCGCGTAGGGCTCTTTGCTCAGCAGGGAGTCAGCTTGAGATTCTCTACCTCTCCCGCTGCCCCACCCCCCTGTTTTCTCTCTCTCTCAAATAAATCTTTAAAAAGATACTTTGTGACTTTTGCATATCTTTATTACTCTTCCAAACATCACCAAACCATCAATCAGCTATGTGGATATGCACAATAATAATTTTTAATTCTATGTGTTTTATATTTTGCCAACTTTCAAATTTTGCCCTTATTTATCTTTTTTGTCTTTAAGAAAGTTTATTTGTCAAGGTAGGTGAAGAGAACATATTTTATTTAACAGTTTGTTAGCTTGATTTATAGCTTTTACATTTGTAGACCTGCATTTGTACTCTTGTCCCCGGTTCCACAAATGCTTGAGGAAAGCTTACTTCATTCCTTAGTTTAAAAAGGAAAAAAAAAAAAGGGCATGATATTTATAGATTCTAAATTTTTTTTAAAAAATTAGGAAAAGGCACATATTAAAAATTCTGATTGCCACCCTAATCCCATCCACCACATTCCCACCTGTGCCTGTAAACCCTTTCCCAGGTAGCCCCATTTATTGATTTCTTATATAGTGGACACAAATAAAACCATATGTAAATGTGGCCTCTTAATTACCACCCTCCTTTTTACAGAAATGTTAGAATACCTTGTATATTACTCTAATCTTTTCCTTTTCCACTTAATATATATTGGAAATCTTTTCTTATTAGTACATGGGCAGTTTCTCAATCTTTTAAAACCACTGCATAGCATGCCATTGTATGAATGTACTTTATTATTTAGTCCCATGTCAAGAAGCACATTTGGATTATTTCCCATCAGTTACCATTACAAACAAAACTACATTGAAGAGACTTCTACATTTATCATTTTGTTTGTGTGCAAGTAAATCTGTGGGGGAAAAATTATAGGAAGCAGGAATGCAGTGTGAAAAGGTAAGGTGGGGTTTCTGTGCTGAGGTGGGGGGATTCTTCCTTGTTTAGAACCGCCCTGCTAATTGTAGCACGTTCACCTTCACCGTTTCTCTCCGGTACGTGCTGAGAGCACCCTCTGTCACGGAACTCAGCTAATGTGGCTCTCTCACCTTTCCAGCTGCCTCTGAGGAGCTGTCCACTAAAATATACTAACTGGCCATTTGTAGGGACCTGGTTAGATAAATTGGATATATACTTATAATTAAATATAATCTGTCCTATAAAACCTTCTCAAATGCTAGGCCCTTTTCTGAGTACTGTAAGTATTAATATGCATTTGATCTTCACAACACTCCTATGAGATAGATGGTGCTATTACTCCCATTTTACAGATGTAGAAACTGTTGCATTGCTCCAGGCCACACAGCTGATTGGCATGGGAACCAGGAGTTGAACCCAGGCGGACTGACTCCAAAGCCCGCATTTGACCATTGTGCTGTCCTGTCTCTTAAGCATGAGGCACAAAACAATATAGGTGTATTTAACACAATTGAACTGTACACTTAAAACAGGTTCATGTGCTAAACTCTATGTTAATGTATATTTTACCACATTAAAAAAATCTATTAAAACAAGAGTGAGGCAGATCTATACAACACAATCTGGAGGGAAAAGGCAATGAAGAGGTAAGTAAGGGGAAAAGGGTAGAACAATATGTAAAGAATACCTACTGTTTCATTATTGAAATAACTTTGTTCTGTGTGTAATCTGAAAATATATGATATATATATATGGAATTGCATGCACAGGAAAAAGTCTAGAAGAGAAACATCCAGTTGTTAATTGTGACTTCATGTAGTTAGAGGGGTTAGAGAAGAAGCATGTTTTACTTCATCCTTCTTGTCATTTTTAGAAAAAAAAAAAATCACAATGAGTGAATATTCCTTTGGGAATCAAATAAGCAGAGAGGATGTAACCCCCGAAAGACACCCCATCACAGTATCCATGCCACGGTCCCAGGGGCTTTATGTCCTTCCTTGATCCTCTACTTTACCTCAAGGACAGGGGCCAGTGCCTATTGGCCAGTTGGTCTGACATTGCTCAACAGAAATCTCTCACTCTCTGTGTTTACCCAGCACTGGACCTTGGCATTTCTTTGTCTTCTTCCTTTATATATTTGTCTGTTTAGGGATATTCCAAGGGCTGATTATAAAATGGATGCTTAATATTTCACCAATATACTTGTATGTAAAGCAGCTTACAGTTTTAATTAAAAGCAGCCACCAGTGTGGGACACAAGTAATACAAGTGGTGGGACATATCGCAGTGTTTTCCCAAAGATCATGTAACCTCCTGAGTGAAAACAACTCTTCTCTTTTGGTTGTATTTTAACTTTTTGTTTATGAGCCCCAATTATAAATTTTCGGGCTATAGAACCCTCTGGGTTATTAAGATAGGTATAGCCTCCATCTCAGTGATGGCTGTCATTCCTTCACTGGCAACAAATGTGGACCCCATGTTCTTTCCTGTACTCCTTATCACAACATCCCTCACCACCTGTGCCCACTAGCACTCTTCAGACTACTTGATTTCTCTTCTTTCTCTCTTCCCCGATACTCACCTGTTTGGGTACCATCAAGCCAACTATGAGAGAGCTGTGTGTGACCAGTCACAGACAAAGGGCTCTTAACAGCGTCCTTTATCTGCTTGAAATGCTTCAATGAGTCCCCATTCCACCCAGGTCCTTCCATGGCCCTAGGAAACCCTATATAAACTGCACCCTGCTTACCTCATTCTCTGTGCCTCTCTGTTGCTTGCTTACTCTGATGCCAGCATATGGGCCTCCCTGCTTTTCCTTGCACATGCCAGGCGTGGTCCCAACCCGGGGACTTTGCACTTGCTGCCCTTCTGCCTGGAACACTCTTCTTCTGGGTGCCACCTGACTCACTCATCTCTTTCCAGTTTTCGTTCACATGTAGCATTTCCACAGTAAAATCTTCCCTGACCACTGCAATCCACTCAATGCCCCAATTTTATTCTTCTTTTCTACTTTATTCTCCCCCCCTAGTAGGGATTTTATCTCTTTTTTATACACTGATGAATTCCTGGCATCTTCGTCAGTATTGAGCAATTAGTACACGTACATTGAATATTTCAGGAATGATTTTATACCTTTTAGGATCATGGGTCTTCAGGCTGACTAAGCTATTTTCATTGCAACTTGGTCTTTGAAGTCTTTTTTATTATCTCTGTTCATATTTAGTATAGATATTATAGATAGCTATTACAGATGGTTGAAATAACTGATTATTCAAAGATTACTCCTGGGCCAGGAAGCTGAAAAGGGAAATCCTCAAAGAGAAGGATTATGAGGATCAGTCACACTAAGTGTGCACCTGGAGAAGGTAGAAATAAAGCAGGCCACATCCCAAGAGACTTTGGTCCATCTCCATGAGAACTTCAGAAGTGTCTGTCCCACATGCCCAAATCTAGCCTCAGGCTAGAACCAAGGCACTTACGTTAATAACTGGTATCTCTGATAGATGCATTCCAGGGTTATACCAGCAGGAGCAGCTTACCCCAATTTCCCTAATTTTAACAGGTTTTAATTCAGGCAGTCATCAAAATCGAGCCCTCTTAGCACCTAATCTCTTAAAAGAGAGCTTGACTTTTAGGGGTGCAGTGAGTCAAACTGAAAGACCTTAAATAGCCACCCACTGCTTTATGCCCACATCTGAGGGTAGGGTATTTTTCCTAGATGACTCTGCTGTAGCCAGGGGAGGCTGAGGGGGGTTCTTCTGTGCAGAAACAGCAGGTGGTGTGGCAAATGCTCTTCCTCCCACTTACCTTCGAGGCCAGGCAGAGCAGTCCTGTCACAGTTGCAGGGAAGGCATGAAGTGCTGGTCAGGTTTTACATGGCCTTTCCCGGGTAGTCTAGAGGCCCCTCCAGTGACTCATCAGCTGTCCTGTGTGGTGCAGTACGTATGGCATTGTTAGTATGAGGTCTGTTTCTCTACTTCAGAAGAGGAACATGTTCTGAGATTGGTTAAATCCTGTATCTGGTTGACTCTAAGGGAGTCAAAAAGGATAGCCCTTTTATGTCTCTTTTCACTTTTTTTAAAAAAAACACATGATTTCTGGAAAATCTTTGATTTCTGTGTATGTGCTTAGCAAATTCTCCAATCTTTCTCCCTCTTTATTGATTGAGGGCCTATGGTACACAACAGGTTATACTCTTGGTCCGAGGACCTTCGGAACACTTTTGTGCTTCTTAAACATAGTCCTTTGATGCAAGCTCTGTGGACATATATTTGTCAGAAATGGGCCATTTCCATGATACATAACATTCCAAGATTGGATTTGCTAACATATCACATTTGCTAAGCACTAAGAAAAGAAGTTTAATAATTCCAATTATCAATGAAAGTGAATAAAAATATAGCAACACAGATTACTATACATTAATATAAATATGAGCTATGAGGCCTATCTGGAGAAGAGAACATTTTTAAGATTATTAGAACTTGATACCTGAAACTTTGGATTCCCTCTCTTCTCTCTTATTCTCTCCCTCTTCCTGTGTGTGTTGCAAAGTTTTTTGCTGACATTATATTGCTGTTTTCATCGAGTAGGGGAATGTTTGGTTTGTTTGCTAGTTTATTTGCATAGTATTACAAATCCATTCATATATATATTGATGTGATATTTTCTAAAGTGTTCTTAGACTATGATATATGTAAATTTTCTTTGTGGATTCACACTCAAGGATGCATTGTAACTTAACATTATTCTACCTGTTGTTATAATCCACTAGTGACATGTGATATTTTTCTTTTATTATTATAGAAAACATAACCAAAATTATAATTAAAGCAGTTGATTGAACAGTGCATAAAATATATAACATAATAGTCTCATACTTAGATATTGCTGATTATAATTCAGTATAATGAACTATTTTAAAATCATTCATTGTTATTTATTTGCCCTAAAAGAAAGCTTATTTTGAGGTTTTTGGCTCACTGCCTAGGCATTTTAGTGTGGGTAATAAAACAATGCTAAGTTCTATAGTAGTACATATATGTGTATGTATATACACGTACACATTTCATTTCTTTTCACAGATTTCCTCCCTGGATGAGACGAAAGTTCTACCTTACCAGTTAAAACTTGTTAGTGAAACTACTCATTTGGGTAGGGAAATCATGAAGTACATATAATGCCCTGAGGTTTAATAAGCAGTTTCTGGAAAGTTGCAAGGCTGTTGTTGGGTAGCTATTACTATGAGGTTGTTATTATTTGATTAGCTCACTACAAGGGAGTCTTTTTCTGAGATTTAGCCCTGGATCACTGTCTGCATTTGACAGTTTTCTCTCCTTGGTTGTAGAGGTAACCCAACCATTCATTCTGGAAGATCAACTCAGGGATGTTGCCATGTTATGCTTTTAGGAAAAATCACACGTTTGCTTAATCCGTTTTAGGCTGGTTAAAAGTGAATTTCCACAGCCTAATTGGGGGAAAGAAAAAAATTTTCTTGTTGATAATCTCAGAAACAATTCTGGAATATCCAGAAGTATAATCCATTTCTTGAACAGTTAGAAACCTGGTTAAAAAGTCACTTTTAGTGACATATCTCTGTCATTAGGAGCAACCCTTCTCTTAGTGTCTTTTGCCTCAGACCCAGCCCTACATGCACCTGGAGTGCTGAGGGAGGAGGAACTGCTGGAAGATTGAAGAAGGCCTAAAGAAAGATGCAGCCTTGAACTGGATTCTGAAGGCTGAGTAGCGATTTTAAAATGGCATTTTTCTGAATTGTTTTAATTACATAAAGGAACTGTAGAAGGTTTGAAAAATAGAGACAAGAACAAAGAAGATGATTTAAAATTTAAGAATTTAAAGCCTTCAGTAATTGTCTTTATAAATAATACTGTGATGAACATCTTTGTGCATAAATTTTGTGTGTGTCTCTGTTTTCTCAGGATAAATTCTGAGAGCTGAAATTGTTCAATTTAAGACTTCTGAAACTTAGTAACTAAATTGCCCTCCAAAGAAGTCAGACTAATTTATCCTCGTACCTGCACTGTATAAATCTCAAAGCCCCTGCATCATCACACAGATGTAGGGAGACGTTAGTGTTGTCCTTCTCAAGAGTCACATGAAAGCCACGTTCAGGTAACAATGGTACTGCTGCTCCACAGTCTATGAAGCAACTGTTTTGGGAATTGTTAACAGTCAAATTATGTGCCACACGAAAATCCCTTCTTTATTTTGCTATCAGTCTCTACGATTCTTTTTTGTTCCTATTGATGGGATTAGTTTAACTCTATTTTCCAAAACTTAATATCAGTACCCACTAGGATGGCTATTAAAAAAAATACAGATGGGGTGCTTGGGTGGCTCAGTTGGTTGAGCATCTGACTCTTGATTTCAGCTCAGGTCATGATCTCAGAGTTGTGAGATCGAGCCCTGTGTCGAGCTCACACGCTGGGCATGGAGCCTGCTAAGAATTATCTCTCTCCCTCTCTCCCTCT
The DNA here is from genome assembly GCF_003265705.2 of Callorhinus ursinus. NCBI lineage: Eukaryota > Metazoa > Chordata > Mammalia > Carnivora > Otariidae > Callorhinus > Callorhinus ursinus. Next base: position 54,749,210 of record NW_027397074.1, read on the forward strand.
GCACCCCCCTTTTAAAAATATAGATAATAACAAGATGTTGTTGTGGCAAGCTTGTGGAAAAATTGGAACCCTCATACATTGCTGATTGGAATGTAAAATTGTACAGCCACTTTGAAAAACAGTTTAGCAGTTCCTCAAAAAGTTGAGAGTTCCCATATGATCCAACAAGTCCACTCCTAGATATATACCCCAGAGAACTGAGAATTGAAAACATATGTCCATGCAAAAACTTGTGCACAAGTGTTCATAGCAGCATTATTCATAATAGCTAAAAAGGGGAAATAACCCAGATGTGTACATCAACTTATATATGAATAAAGTGTGGTGTGTCCATAGAATCTGGCATTTTTTCCCCACTAAGGAGGACTGAAACACTGACACATGCTTTGATGTGGGTAAATCTTGAAAACATTATGCTAAGTGAAAGAAGTCAGTTACAAAACGCTCCACATGGAGCATTTATCTAAAATGCCCAGAACAGGTAAATCCACCGTTAGAAAGTGGATTTTTAGTGGCTTCTAGGGGATCGAAGGAAGGGGCAATTAGGAGTGACTGCTAATGGGTACAGGGTTTCTTTTTGGGATGATGAAAATATTCTGCAATTAGATAGTGACAATGGTTGCACAATTCTGGTGACTATACTAAAAACCATTGAATCGTACACTTGAAAACCCTTATTCAACAGAAATAAAACATCTACACAGAGACATGCATGTGAATGTTTATAGCATTCATAATAGCCCCAAACTAAAAACTCAAATGTATATCATCTATTGACTGGATAAACAAAATGTGATATACCCATAGAATGAAATACTCTTCAGTGATATATTGAAACAAAGTACTGATAGATGCTACAACATGGATGAATTTCAAAAACATAATGCTAAGTGAAAGAAGGAACAAGAATCACATATTGTATGATCTTATTTAAAGAAAATCTCCAGAAAAGGAAAATTTATAGGCATAGAAATAAGATCAGTGGTTGCCCAGGGCAGTGGGGATTAAATGTAAATGGGCACTGGGGAGCTTTATGGGATGATGGAAACATCCTAACATCCTAAAGCTGGGTTTTGGTGATGATTGCACAACTATAGATTTATCAAAAATCATTGACATAACTGCATAAGGGGTGAATTTTATGGTCTGTAAATTAGATCTCAATAAAGCTATTAAAAATAAAAACCTGACCAATAGAATTGGATATAAATTCCTTTAGACATTCCTCAAATTCCTTGCTGTAAGGATGAACATTTTCTACATGCCATAGGGTATGAATGGAGGGGAGGTTGCCAAGATGTTTTGAGCAATAGTAGCATCAGATTTCTCCTCAAGAAACTGATGTGAAAAGAACAAACCTCACTTCGTTGTCGCAGTGCCAGTGTGTCCCTCAGCAGTCGGATCCCTGTGTTTGTTGTGTCTGATATGTGACTCTTCCCTGTCTATGCTCTGCAGCCTCTGGGAAGCTTCTGAGTGAGGGAGGGCAGTGAAGACTAGAGGAACCTCAAGACAACTCCCAAGTCACAGAAATAAACACGTCCCTCCCTTCCATGATAATGGAAATTTCCCCTAATTGAATAAGATTATACAAAATTAACACAGACTTCATTTATAGAGGCCCTTTGACCATCTTAACAGAGATAGTGGTGTGATTCAGGGATTTCGGGAAACAGCATCTTTCCCCACCTTGACCTACCCCTGTGTATAAATACCACACGTATACAAATGCGTTTCATTATAGCTCAGTAACAATTGATACTCTTCAAAGAACAATATGGTTTGGTGGGGATGACTATGTGCTCATATGGCAAAGTATGTGAGTTTGAATTTAGGTTCTGCCACTTACTAGCTGTGGAGACTTGGGCAAGGTTTAACTTAGTGGCTCAGTCACCTCATCTGTAAAATGGGGATGACAGGATTTTTATGAGGATTAAATAGGTTAACGCATGTAAAGTGCTTAAAATATAGTCAGGCACATAGTAAGTGCTCACTATGTGTCGGTAATATTCACGCCCTGGTTCTGATAAGTACCAGTCTTAAGACTAAAGAGAGTGCTAGAAACTGAATGTTTTGTCCCCTGAAGAATTCATATGTTGAAACCTAATCCTCACTGTGATGGTATTTGGAGGTGGGGTCTTTGGGATGTGATTAGGTCATGAAGGTGCAGCCTTCACGAATGGGATTAGTACCCTTATAAAAGAGACCCCAGAGAGATCCCTGGCCCCTTCCACCATGTGAGGACACAGTGAAAGGGTGACTATTTATGAACCACCAGACACTAAATCTGTCAGAGCCTTGATCTTGGATTTCCCAGCCTCCAGTGAGAAATAAGTTTGTGTTTTTTATAAGCTATCCAGTTTATGATATTTTGTTATAACAGCCCAAACAGACTAAGACAGGGAGTTATTTAATCTCTGTACCTCAACTTGGTCACATGTAATATAGTGATAATAACACAGCAGTGATTACATCTCCAGATTTTTGTAAAAGTCACATAATGTGTAGATAGTGCCTTGGGAAGCAGCAACCCTTATGTAAATACCTGGGCTTTTCAATCATGGGTCTGTGTAAATTACTTGGAAGCACAGTGGCTGTCACATTTGTTGAGAGGTCAGAACACTATATCCTCCTATGTCTAGCTAATTTCTTCTTCAAGTCTCAGCTTCGGTATTACTCCTATAGGAAGACTTCCCTGACCTCTCTCATAGTATTTGTATTAGGTACCCCTTCTACACCCTTCTGAACACACTGTACCTACCTCTACCATTGCAGTGTTTATATGTATTGTAAATACTTGCTTACTAGTCTGATTTTCAGATCCTTGAAGACAAGGGTAACTATGTCTATGTTGCTCACCATTTGTGTCCTTAGCCCTTGTCACAATGTCTAGCACATAGTAGAGGCTCAATAGATATCATTTAATGAGTAATTGGGTGAATGCCTGGAAGTCATGATGCTCTTTTAGAACAACACAAATATGGATATATCCAACACCATGATACCAAAAAGGAACAAGTTTATTATCAGACCATGTGCACCATACTCACACAAAAATGTCAAAAACGCACACACAAGCACTTGTGCCCATGGAGAAAACCTGAGTTGAGGAATAACGTATGAATGATTGTTTGGGGGTTTTCTGTTAGTTTAAATGTGTCAATGACCAAACATTTTTTATGCTTATTTTCCTATCACTCTTCTTTTTCTTCTCAGACACATTGCTCCTGCAATTTTCTTCTCTTGTTCCTATATTTTCTCTCTCTTTTAGATCATACCCATTGTATACAAACAGGCTGTGCTATCCCTTTTAAAAAACAACAACAACCTTTAAATTTTAAAAACTCTTTTGACCTCACATCTCCCTCTGGCTGCAGTTCCATTTCTCAGCCTCTTTTTTTTTTTTTTTTTTTTTTTTGGCAAAACTCTCAAAAGGCTTGTCTATGCTTTCCAGTTCCAGTTCTGCTCTCCTTTCCTGAACTCCTAAGTAAGAGGGTTTGGCTCTCCCCGCCCCCTCCCCCAGCTACCAAAACTTGTCTCGTTGAGATCAACAAGCACTTAAACACTGCTCATTCAATGGCCAGCTCCTAGTATTCCTTTTATTTGACCCATTAGCAGCATTTAATCCATTTAACATAGTTGATCACTCCTTCCTTCTTGAAACTATTCTTCACTGGGCTTCAAGGACACTGTGCTCTCCTGGCTTCCCTTTTTCCCTTCTCGCTGTTTCTTTTTTGTTTCTTGTCATGATTTCCAAACACGGGAAGGCTCCTGGCTTAGTCCACAGACCTGTGTTCGCCATCTACATTCACTCCTTTGGTGGTCTCATGCAGGCTCATGACTTTAAATACCATACGTGGACCATCTATGCCCAACTCAGACCTCTCACCTCAACTCCAGATTCAAAGAGCCCAGTGGCCCCTGGACATAGCCACCTGGATGAGGTTTCTAAAGGATCTCACTCTTAAAATGTTCAAACCTGATTTGGCTCTCTATTAACTCTCTGACCTATTCTCTGTGGCTCCCTGGTGCCCACTCACTCTGCCCAGTGCTTTTCCAAACATGCCAGGCATGCTTCCACTTCAGAACCTTTGCATTTGCTGTTCTCTCTTCTTGGAACACTGTTCCGCTAAATCTACATGGCTTGCTTCCTCTTCTCCTTCAGGAATTTGCTCAAAGATCCTGTTTTTACTAAGGCTTCCCCTGACTACTCTTTTAAAAAATAACAGATCACACTACCTTAATAAGCCCTTTCCATCCTCCCTTCCTATCATATTTTCCCTGATAGCACTTAATCACCATCTCACATACTATTTATTTATTTGCTGATTTGTTACTTGTCTTCCCTCACTAGCTTGTGAATTCCGTAAGAGCAGGGATTTTTTAAATCACTCTTACTTGCTGTTTATCCCTAGTGTCTAGAATAATGCCTGGCACATAATAGGCATTCAGTAAATATTGTTTGAATGAATAAATCTTAGAGTGTTTGGAAATGTAAAATTTCCTTTATGACTTAGGGTCATCTATATTTGGGTAGTCTTTCCTTACTACCCCTTTTTTTTCTCCCATTCTCATCAGAGCAGAGTTTTATGCTTTCTCTTCTCTCCTACTGCTGTTTCTTGCACGTACTTTTATAATTGGACCCTTCTGGGCGCCTGGGTGGCTCAGTTGGTTAAGCGACTGCCTTCAGCTCAGGTCATGATCCTGGAGTCCCGGGATCGCGTCCCGCATCGGGCTCCCTGCTCAGCAGGGAGTCTGCTTCTCCCTCTGACCCTCTTCCCTCTTGTGCTCTCTATCTCTCATTCTCTCTCTCTCAAATAAATAAATAAATAAATCTTTAAAAAAATCATTTATAATTGGACCCTTCACACTGAATTCTAATTTATTAATAAACATGTCTGCCTTCCTTTCCACACTGTAGGCTCTTCAGGGCAGCAACTGTATCTCATCCATTTCTAAATCCCCACTACCTTGAATAGTGTCTGGAACTGGTTAGACACCAGTTAAATGTCAGTTGGAATGAATTACCCACACGCAAAAGAGTAGGTGCAGACACAGAGTGTGGGACATTTGATTCGAAGTGTGATTGAGTTTGTTGTTCTACTCTGTGCAGTTAATGTCACCCTCCTTTTCCCTCAGCTTACTGAATCATAGGATCAGAGTACTTCCACTTGGCATGTGAAGTACAAGTAACTGGCTGTCTCCTCCACCTTCTGCTCCCTCTACACAGTAAAATCTCCCTGCATCCCACTTCTGAGAGTTAAGAACAGAGGCACAGCTCCTTGCCATTCCTCTTTGCCTGCCTCTTTTTCCGCTTGCAGCACCCCTACCTCCATCTGAGGCAGGACTGCCCCATCCTGGTCCCACCTCCCTTCTTCATCCCTTCAGTGTAGGATCCGCCAGGCAAGCCCCTTTCTCATTTTGCATACTCTTTCTTGATGATCTTATCTAGTCCTTCACTTCCACCTATGAAAATACCATCAAACCTATGATTTTAGACAGAATTTAGGACTATGTAGTATTAGGCACCTTCTAGACAACCTAAAATTTGGCTTCCCAAACTTAGCATTTGCAAACTATCTTCACAATTTCCACCTTAACAGACTATTGCCTATATATCGTAATATTCCTTAAAAACCAACATGCCTTTTTTCTTCGTTTAGCCAAAGAAATAATGTCAATGAAATCAAGGTTTTCTTGAGCAATAATTTTTTTTTTTTGGAAAACACATGAAAATAAATACAAAACATTAAAATGAGGTTTCTCTCTGGACCACCTAAAATCCTGCAGTGTACCATGCTTTGGGGACCTTGGATTTAACACAGCGTTTTCACTTTGTAGAGGAGGAAGCTGAAGATCTAGAGGCTTAACAACACAACTTTGGCCACAATTTGAGTTGACAGTGAGCCTTGACTCCATCCTTGACCCCGTGACATTCAGCCCTGTACCCTCTCCAGAGCCAGAGACTAGTTTTCCCAACTGCCTGCTCTCATGTCTCCTTAGATATCACAGCAACATATTAGACTCGGTCCTAAACGGAACTCATTTTCCCCCCTCTCAAAAGCTGTTCCTCTTTTGGCTTCCATTATTGCTACCCAGACTCCAAGCATCTGCTTGATTCTTCCACTCCTATATCCAACTGCTGAGACTGTCAGTTTTACTCCCTCATTATCTGACCTGTCAGTGGCAAAGCTGTCCTGTGAAACCCAGTGGCAGCCAGCTTTCTCACCTCTGAGCTGTCTTAGTACTTGGTATGTTTCAATTTGTGGCATTTATTATATACTACCTCTCATACTCATTTTATCTGTAAACTTATCTGCAAACTTTTTTTTTGAAGGAAGGATTTAATTATCATTAACTCTCCAGTTTCTTACACATGTATACAGTGTTCTGTGTAAATGAATGTTTGAATGAATGACTGAATCTATCAGTCAATCAACAGATGAGTGGATGAATGAGTTAACTACAATTAAGGCAAGGTAAAAGCAGCGTGGGGAGTTATGATTTTAAAGTAATCATGTTAATATTTCAGTTGCACATTTTTAGAAAACAACATACATGTAAGTTTTCTTGATGTTTTATGAACTCAAAGGCAGTGTTAGTATAGAGTCAGTTGAACTTGGCTCCAGGTATGAAATATGAGACATTTCTAACTTGAAGATCGCTGTAAAAATCCAGCTTATTGCTGGTCACCTGTGACTTATAATGAAGGTACAGTCTGTTCATCAAACAATTAGCCTGTTTAAAGTATACACAGGAGGATAATTAATAAATATGTTAATTACTTTTTCAGGCCATGGACAGTGCCAGCATTCAGCTTTTAACTCAAGCATGTGTACTTTCTTGGTAGCAGAAGTATAAGTCTGTAATACTGTTATGACACATTATTTACAAGTTACTAAATTGGGAAGCTCTAGAATTATGTTCTTAAATATTTTTTGTCTTATGCTAACTAGAATGCCAGTTTCTTGTTTCTTTGGCCAGTTAATTCCTTATCTCCTTATATCATTTAAAATCAGGCTTAAATCTCATCTTCACTGTGTCATCGTCTCTGGTTCCTGGGGAAGAACCTAGGCATTTTCACTGAACCACTGCCACAGGTGACTCTGATGCAAGGTGTTCCCAGGCCACACTTTGTGTAACTCCACACAAGACTAGAAGTGTTTTAAGAATGAAAGTCTCCTTTCGTTTGTATCAGTAAGACCTGTATAGACTATGTGTTGTACATAGACACATAATGAAGGTACAGTCTGTTAGTCAAACAATTAACCTGTTTGAAGTATAAGCAGACACTCAATATATGCATACACAGCAAATGAATGACCTCAGCCACTGTGTATGTATCACTAAAACACCCATCCGAAACCCAAACCTTAGTTTTGTTTTTTAATACAATTCTGTAATAGCTGCTTTCTTGCTATTTGCCTTGGTATGCAGTATTAAAGCATTTTTACTATTATTCCAGCATCAATACACTGTAATTTATTTAGTTTATTTTTTAAGATAATGTTTACTTACTTTGTAAAACTCAGTTACAAAGGTAATAAGTAGTTATGGTAGAAAACATGGAGACCAAAGACCCAAAGAGGAAAATACAAATCACCTCTAATCCCTCCTCTGAGAGATGCCCATTGCTAACATATGGGCCCATGCTATAATTGAATTATACACAGCTGTACTTTACATTTTTTAATTAACAAACTTATCTTTTAATGCCTCTCTTTGGAGAAGATAGGTAAAGATAGAGAACAGTTTTATTTTGTAAGTTGTAAAATGTGAGGACATGTTTGAGGAGAAAGTACTTTCTCAGCTTCCCAGTTAAACATTTTACTCTATTCATTAAAGCGTTGTTCAAGCAGCAGAAACTAATTCTCACTAAATTGACCAAAAAGAAGCTTTATGGGAAGAATATAGGGGTCTCATGAGATTGAAGAGAGGCTGAAGAACAGGGTTTATAATAGACAGGGATCTAGAGGTCTTGGCCCGGCCTGCCTTCCTTGCTTCCACCTTTGTTCTTAAGAATCAAAGTACTAGGGGCGCCTGGGTGGCTCAGATGGCTAAGCGTCTGCCTTCAGCTCAGGTCATGATCTCAGGGTCCTGGGATCGCGCCCCGCATTCATCTCCCTGCTCAGTGGGGAGCCTGCTTCTCCCTCTCCCTCTACTGTTCCCCCTGCTTGTGCTCTCTCACTATCTCTGTCAAATAAATAAATAAAAGTAAAATCTTTAAAAAAATAATCAAAGTACTAGGAGAGAATAGTTTTTGTTTTGTTTTGTTTTGCTGAATTTAGGTTACATAAAATTAGCTGGACTTGGCGATAGACTGAGTATGGATGGACAGGGAAAGAGAGGGACCAGGAATAATTTCCAGGTTTCTGGCTTGCATAAATACATTGGTAATGGTGCCATTTCCTAAGATTGGGAACAATGAAAGACGACCAGGTTGGCTAAATCTTGGGAGGGGTTGCATGAATGGTTTCATCTGAGGTATGCTGAATTTCAGGTGCCTTGAGACATCAAAAGATGTTAAGTAGGTGACCAGATATATGGGTTGTGCTGCACATTTTCTGTCTGTGCCTCCAGATCTCCTCTCCACCCTGCTTGCAGCCCTGGGAGGCTGACCTGCATCAACAAACTCCCTTTGCCTCTGGCTTCAGATCAGGTTAGTTCAATGGGGTAAACTAGCAGGAGATCAAAGGAGGAAAAGGAATGACTTGCGTCTTTGTTTTCCTGGCTTCTTCCCTCCCAGGTTGCTGTGGAAAGGCTGCATCCCTGAACCAAAGGTCACAGCTCTTGTCAGACACCTTCCCCTCCAAGTCTTGTCTCCAGGTTCTGGCTGCATTCTTGCTTGTTCCAGAACACTGTGCTCCCTTTTTAATTTCCCTATATCCTGTCTACCCGCTCAAGTTGTGCCAGTCTGAGTGTATCACTCATTTCTGCCAGGGTCCTGACTGATACATGAATACAGAATTCAATGGACAGGTTCAGGCTAGAGATGCATTTTGTGGACCCTCTGTTTATAGATGTAGCACACGCTGATGCGGATGATAAATTCCTTTGTGGGAGAGCACAGTCAAGAAATAGAGAGGACTTAGGCCTGTGCTTTAAAACACTCTGCCTTGCCACTCACTGAAACAGGGCAGTGAGAAGAAGGACCTGATCAAAGGAGACTCTAGAGACCCCCTTGGATCCATTAAAGAGAGAATCTATTCATGACCATCCACCATGGCCTCACACAGCAATAGAGAGGCAGTTCAATAAAAGGAAATCAGAATGATATTAAAAATGGGAGAATGGGGTGCCTGGGTGGCTCAGATGGTTAAGCGTCTGCCTTTGGCTTGGGTCATGATCCCAGGGTCCTGGGATAGAGCCCCACATAGGGCTCCCTGCTCAGCAGGAAGCCTGCTTCTCCTTCTCCCTCTGCCTGCTGCTCCCCCGGCTTGTGCTCTCTCTCTCTCTCTGTCAAAAATAAATTTAAAAAATCTTAAAAAAAAAATGGGAGAATGGCTGCTGGGTAGCTGGACCTAACACACACACATGCCCACATGCATGTATGCAAACACACCTACATAACTTTATTAAAATGGGATACAAATATTCCTGCTTTGTCACCAATATTAATTCTGCTGTGGGTGACAGAAAATCCAAAATGGTAGTGATATAAACAAGATAGCTATTTATTTCTCTGTCATGTAAATGAAGTTTGGAGATAGTTCAGGGCTCATAGAGACAGCACTCATGGTGTCAGGGATCAAGGTCCCCCCTATATTGTTGCTCTGCCATCCTTGGCATGCAAGTTCCAACTCATGGTTCAGGATGGACACTTGTGCTCCGGTCATCTTGTCTGCATTTAAGCCAGCAGGACTCTTACAAGATACTGCACATAACGCTACTGCTTATATCTCACTGGCCAGAACTTAGACAAATGACCATATCTACCAGGGAACTACCGAGAAATATCTTTGTTTCAGATGGCTATTTAAAATCAGAAGTTCTGGGGCGCCTGGGTGGCTCAGTTGGTTGAGCGACTGCCTTCGGCTCAGGTCATGATCCCGGAGGGCCGGGATCGAGTCCCGCATTGGGCTCCCTGCTCAGCGAGAAGCCCGCTTCTCCCTCTAACCCTCCCCCCTCTCATGTACCCTCTCTCTCTCTCTCTCTCTCATTCTTGATCTCTCAAATAAATAAATCTTTATAAATAAATAAATAAATAAATAAATAAATAAATAAAATCAGAAGTTCTGGGGTGCCTGGGTGGCTCAGTCGTTAAGCATCTGCCTTCGGCTCAGGTCATGATCCCGAGGTCCTGGGATGGAGCCCTGCAGCGGGCTCCCTGCTCCGCGGGAAGCGTGCTTCTCCTTCTCCCACTCCCCCTGCTTGTGTTCCCTCTTTCACTGTGTCTCTGTCAAATAAATACATAAAATCTTTAAAATAAAATAAAATAAAATCAGAAATTCTATTATAAAGGAAATAGAGGGAGAATGGAAATTGTGATACCACTTCGGTTTTTGCTAAACATGGTATTTAATGTTTTTCAACTAGATTTGATGACTCCTTACCAGCCATAGCTATTTTGTAATATCTTAGTGTGTACACTGCGTGTCGTTATCCAAACACGCATGAAAAATATCGTATGACATCAAGGATTCAGCACATGGCTAGGACAGCTTAGAAAGATTCCTTAAATGAACTCGGCTGGTCCACAAATACAACATTAGAGTCAAAAGAACTTCTAGAGAACTTCCAGTCCAGGAAATGGAGCAGCAAAAGATCAAGGTGCATATTTTGGGAAAGTGCAGCCTTAACTCCCAAAGCCTGCCTCTTGCAGCTAGTTCTGACTTTCTATGATTTAAAAATACTAGAGAATCTTTGATTCATGGGCACATTTTACACCCTGCTTTAGGCAGATGTGAATGTGCACATGTTACCCCTGGCTACACATCAATTTCTAGACAGGAATAAACTACCCATTGCTTCTTTTTCTAGGAGGCATATGATGCTGTGGTGAATGAGGCCATAAATTTCTGCAGGAGATGAAAATTCCACAGTAGGCAGTCATTACCATGTCATTGGACTGCCTTTTCCCATAACAAATATGGTCAATTTTGTTTATGGGCTTGTAAGGAAGGTAGTTGTTGGCTCAAAGAATTTGGCTCATTAAGCTAGAGTAAACCTCCCCTCCAAAAAAAAAAAAAAAGTCTTAAACAATGTGGAATAGAAAAAAAACAAAGTCCAGCCAATGGTGGGTTGGGAAGGCAGTAGGGTAGTAGGATTTTTCTCATTATGATGGACTTATTTACTTTTTAATGCAGGCATTTCATGGCTTAAGGAACCAACACTTACTCTGTTTGTGTCAAATTGTCTTTGAATTCTAGAGTTATCAAACCCTGCCCTAGATACATAGCAAAGAATAAGCATGGTGAAAAGTGCTTATGATAAAAATATCTAGTACACAGGATTTTTGGTGAGAAACAAATGAAACTGTAAATGACAAATAATATAAGCTTTAAACTTTAAACCAATGTTATTTTAATCATTTTTTTAAATCTTATGTCTCCAGCATGGATATTATTTAGCCAGTAAGAGCTATATATATTAGTCTGATATAATTGTTAGGTCCCAGAGAGGCTTAGGTTATTAGTCCCGAAGGTACTATCTTAGCCAGATGGCCAAAAGGTTTCATGGAGCTCTGTTCAGTGGGAGAATTAGTGAGTCATATAATTTTACCCATTTGTGTGGGTAGAAAGTTGTTTAACTTGAACATAGCACCAGCAATTAAAGATATCTCTCTGGAACACTTTTAAAAAGAACCTAATAATTCTCTTAGATTATAAAATGAACCAAGTGTTACTTTGGTTCCTGGTAAACTCCAATCTCTGTATCATACTGCTTATTGGTGGCAATAGTTGAATATATTATGGTGCCAAATTATTACAGATTTTGAATCTTCATGTAATAGCCTGCTACACGTTGACTTGTTTACTGATCCATGAAAATGCTATGGTACACAAAGTAGCAAGAAGGGTTATTTTCCCCTATATTATCTAAAAGGGATCTTCAGAATTTCTTCAGGAAAAGATTAAACTGCTGAATAATTAAACTATATTCTACTGCTGTTTGACAAATTTTCCCAACCCATAGAGGCTTGAAAGAATTCCTGTGTGTCAGGAATCTGAGTGCAGCTTACCTGGGACCTCTGGCTCCAGGTCTCTTAGGGGGTTGTGATCAAGCTATCAGCTGGGGTTGTAGTCTCATCCAACAGCTCGACTGGTGGTAATGCTAGCATCCATTCCAAAGGCCACATATGTGGTTGTTGACAGGCTTTAATCACTAGCCAATTGGGTTTTTCCACAGAGTTGCCTCAAAACATGGCAACTGGCTTTCCATTGGGCTAGTGATGAGAGAGAGAGAAAGAGAGAGAACCCAAAACAGAACACAGTCTTCTTATAATTTAATCTCAAAAGTAACTTGTTCTCACTCCTGCCATATTCTATTCATTAGAAGTGAGCCAATAATTCCATTCCAGAGCACTGGGAGGGAGTACCCAAGGGCATGACTATCAGGTAGTGGAGATCATTAGGTATTGTTGTAGAGACTTCCTACAATGATGGCATTGGAGTTTTATATTTTTGAAATGATTGTTTGGCAGATGATCTTGATTTTAAAAAATTATTTTGATTTTTACCTAGCAGCTAATTTGGATATTTATTAATGAAATAAGGCTCTGTGAGGTCAGAAATATGCTGATAATTTCCTAGAAAATGCTTGATGTCAGGTCAAATTTTATGATCAACTTTTAGGCATTGAGCCTATAAAATCTACATACTATTTTTTAATAGGTTGAATACATTTCATCTAGTAACTTCTTTTTCAGTAAATTAAATAGTAAACTAATTTCTACAACTCCCAGTTTTTTTGAAGTATTGAATAAAAGTAAATTTTACATGATGAGAATTTCATTTATTATATATTGGGCATAACTGGGCTAAATGTTATACACACTTTGGCAATTATATCTTTAACTATGCCCTTCCCCTTTCTTCTAGGACTCCAATTACACATATATTAGAATCCTTGCTATTGCTCACAATCATTGATACTGTGTGTGTTTGTTAGTCTTTTTTTCTCTCTGCTTCATGGGTAATTTTTTTTTTTTAAGATTTATTTATTTTGAGAGAGAGAGCACACGGGAGGGGCAGAGGGAGAGAGAGTCTTAAGCAAACTCTACACTGAGTGGGGAGCCTATTGTGGGGTTCAGTCATGACCCCGAGATCATGACCTGAGCCAATATCATGAGTTGGATGCTTAACTCACTGTGCGACACAGCTGCCCCATTCATGGATAATTTTCTACTGCTATATAACAAATTACCATAGACTTTGAATCTTGAAATAACATCCATTTATTAACTCACAGTTTTATAAGTCAGAAGTCTGGCACAACATATCTGGATTCTCTCTTCAAGACCTCACAAGTTGAAATCAAGGTATTGACTGGGAATGAGGTTCTCATGTAAGGCTTAGCATCCATTTCCAAGCTTAGTGGTTGTTGACAAAATTCATTTTCTTGGACTTACAGAATTGAGGTCCCTTCCCTGCTGCCTCTCAGCTCATAGTTGGTCTTATGAAATAGAGACTGTCCACATTTCTTACCATATGGTCTCCTCCATTGTGAAGCCAATAACAGTGATTTGAATACTTTTCTTGCTTTGATCTGTAACTTCCTCTCTGTGATCAGCCAGAGAAACTTTCTGCTTTCAAAAAGCCCATGTCCTTAAGTCAGGCCTGCATGGATAATCTCTCTTTTTTAAGATCATCTGTGTCATGTAACATAACATAATCACCAGGTGAAATTTCTCATATTCACAGTCATGTGGATTATGTGAGGTTTGTACACCAGGGACATGAAGTCTTGGGAGTACATCTTAGAATTCTGTCCACCTTAGATAGTTTTACTGCTCTTTCTTCAAGTTCAGCTATCTTTTTCTCTGCAGCATCATGCCTGTTATTAATACCATCTAGTATATTTCTCATCTAGACACTGTATTTTTTATCTCTAAAAGTCTCAATTAGTTCTTTTTAATATCTTCCATTTCTCTCCTCATAATGGTCGTTTTTTTCTACCGTCTTGAATAGTTATAATAACTGTTTCAGTATCTTTGCTAACTCATCATGTTTTTCATTTCTCATTTTTTAAAATCAAAATATCTCCTGGTTATAGGTAATATTTCCTGCTTTTTTTGCATGCATGGTGATTTATGATCAGATGTTAGACATTGTGAACTTCATATTTTTGAGTGTTTGATTTTGTTGTATTCCTTCAAATTGTGTTGGATTTTGTCCCAGCACACAGTTAAGTTACTTGGAACGAGTTGGATCCTTTTAACTTTGAAGCTTTCTCTGTCAGGGCAAGTCTAGAGCTGCCTTCTGTCAGGAGATAATTTAGCTCTACCACTAAAGTGGCACACTTTTGAGGATTCTACACAATGCCCCATGTATTATGAAATCTTTCCCCTCAGGATTATTTAAAACAAACCATTCCCAGCCCTATGTGACCTCTGGGAATTGTCAGGCCTTCTCATTTCCAGTGGTTCTTTTCCTGGCCTTGGGTAGTTTCCTTTTAGGCACTCAAAGAGTAACACTCAGCCAAATACTTGAAGGTATGCCTCTGAAGCTCTCCAGAGCTCTTTCCTTCTCTCTTGGTAGCTCCCTCTCTTCTGGTAATTTGTCTTGAAAATTTTTCTTGCCTTGTCCAGTATTTCTTTTTTGTTTCTTTAATTCCATGTATGAGTGGAATCATGTGGTTTTTGTCTTTCTCTGACTGACTTATGTCATTTAGCATTATACTCTCTAGCTCCATCCATGTCATTGCAAATGGCAATATTTCATTCCTCTTTATGGCTGAATAATATTCTATTATATACACACACACCACCTCTTTTTTTTTTTTTTTAAAGATTTTAGTTATTTATTTGACAGAGACACAGCGAGAGAGGGAACACAAGCAGGGGGAGTGGGAGAGGGAGAAGCAGGCTTCCCGCTGAACAGGGAGCCCGATGTGGGGCTCAATCCCAGGACCCTGGGATCGTGACCTGAGCCAAAGGCAGACACTTAACCACTGAGCCACCCAGGTGTCCCTATCACTTGTTTGTTTTTTTTAAAAAAGATTTTATTTATTTATTTGACAGAGAGAGACACAGCAAGAGAGCGAACACAAGCAGGGGGAGTGGGAGAGGAGAGGCAGGCTTCCCGCGGAGCAGGGAGCCCGATGTGGGGCTTGATCCGCAGGACCCTGGGATCATGACCTGAGCCGAAGGCAGACGCTTAATGACTAAGCCACCCAGGTGCCCCCCTATTACTTGTTTTATGGTTGTTTTTGTAGTTCTTCTCTGTTTCTTTCTTCCCTTGGTCTCTTCTCACCATAAATTAGCTTTCTTTAGTGATATACTTGGATTCTTTTCTCTCTATTTTGTATATCCATTACTGATTTTTGATGTGTGGTTACCATTAGGTTTATATATAACATTTTTGCATATAGCAGTCTATATTAAGTTGATGGTTGCTTAAGTTTGAACCCATTCGGGATGCCTGGGTGGCTCAGTCATTAAGCGTCTGCCTTCGGCTCAGGTCATGATCCCAGGGTCCTGGGATGGAGCCCCACATTGGGCTCCCTGCTCGGCGGGAAGCCTGCTTCTCCCTCTCCCACTTGCCCTGCTTGTGTTCCCTCTCTCGCTGTCTCTCTATCTGTCAGATAAATAAATAAAATCTTTAAAAAATAAAAAAAGTTTGAACCCATTCTTTACTCCCTGCCCCCCCCCATTTTAAGTATATGGAGTCATACTTTACATCCTTTTATTTTTTGAGTCCCTTGACTGATTATTACAGATATACTTATTTTTGGTGTTAGCTAGGTTTGTGCAGGTTTGCTATGGGAGGGGACCAGGTTGGAGAGGGAAGATCCATAGGAGTGTGCAGGAGTGGGGCTGCTGTTAGCAAGGTAGGTGGGGAGTGTTTTTTGCTGTGCTGATTTGTGTATCTAGGCTGGGGGGGAGGGTGAGAGATGGAAATGGCACCTGCCAGCCCCTTTGTTCTAATAGAAGTCTCCCAAAGATCCCTGCTCCTCCAGCACAGGCCCTGAGATTGGCAAACAAATCTCCCTCCCATACACTCCAGGTGTCTTTCAAATTGCTGCTTCTGTGCTGTATCTCAGCAGGGCTGTTTGTTGTGCTTTCTCTTTGAGGGCAGTTACTCAGTTTTCCATCACCCTCCAGCTTTCCTAGAGCCAAGCCCACTGATTTTTAAAGTTCCAGGTGTTAAGCCCCACTAATTGTAAGAACAATTAATTGTTCTTAATTCTTAAGTAGTTAAGCCCCTTTGGTTTACAAAGTCAAATGTTACGGGGAATCGTCAACCTAGTGCAGTGCCTGGGATGTCTGGGGTGGGGTCTGATCCTCCCCTCTCTGAACCTGCAGTGTCCCTTTCTCCTGTGGCCATCGTTTGGGTCAGTTTGGCTCCCAACTGCATCTCTTACACTGATGTCGGTGTTCTCTAGGTGCATCTGTGGGACAAGGTGAGCTTAGGATCCTCTTACTCTGTCGTCTTCCCCAGAAGTCTGGATGCCCATTTTAAAATGTCAGCACCGTCTTTAGATCCAGGCAGCATGGGTTTCCTTTCCTGAACCCTGTGCTTTAGACATCAGTATTGACTCAAAGGTACAGAAAACACATAAGGTTCTCTGTCACTGAGATCCAGAGCTTGGCTCTCATCTAGTATAACCTGTGACATTATGCATCTATCTTCAGGGCTAATACTGTTCAGGACCCAGTGAAATATGTATCCACATCTTTTGCCCCAAGTACTTTTAAACAATAGGCATTGGCATCTGAATGCCTCACTGAAGTTCTGTGCTTTACCACTACAGACGTTGGAGATGGACACTGCTTTAGTGTGAGAATTTGAGTAGCAGAAATGTTTAGTAAAGAAAAGACAAATTAGTTAACTTTTGAATGCCTCCTCTCAGGTAACTTGAATATAGTAGATTCTTGTACAACAAAATGTCATTTTTCAGTAGTGCCCAAGTGTCCATGTTCTTGCTTCTCCTCATGTTCCAATCTGGGTTTCCAGAGCATGGTATTCACAAAAACTGCAAATGGTGGCCAAGGGACAGTTTGCAATATTAATTCATATGATTTTAAATATTGTATATATGTGGGCCTAGATGTGACCAGAATAAAATGCCATACCAATTCTATATGCTGTCAGCTAAATGGATGCTAAATGCTAGAAAATTGTACCAATTTGGGTTTTTCAGGAAACAGATGCCAAGATAAAGTCAGAAGTACAAGGGATTTATTTGGGGAAATGTCTGTTAAAGGGAAAAGGGAGCAGGAATGGGTCAGGAAAGCCTTCAGACCACAGTGTAGGTCTGACACCTATGAAGAGAGAGAGGAAAGGAAGTAAGTTTGGGTAGGAGGAGCCTCTGACTGCAATGTAGTTCTGAGAAAGTCTTGACCAGCACAGTGGGGATCTCTGGTACAAAGATTGCCAGTAAGGGAGTCCTAGATTAAGCAGAAATGGCTAACCCCTCGTTTCCCTGTCTTGCAGCCTCTAACTGAGAGCTCCCTTGAGATGGCATAGCCTCAGACTGCACACTGAGGCGGGATTCTGAAGGTGTGGCTAAAGGCCATTGATAACTATATACTTCATGGCCATTTTTCTCTTGGGAAGTGAGATCTGAGTGGCTCACCTCCATGGCTGGCAAAAATTGTAAATTATTTTTATAAAAAACATAGTGAGATTTAATATTTCCAAAAAAACAAAATATCACTAATGCTACAACATGGATAAAATTTGAGAATATTATGCTAAGTGGAATAAACCAGTTACAAGAAGACAAATACTGCATGATTTCACTTATATGAAGATCTAAAGTAGTCAAACTCTTAGAAACAGAAAGTAAAATGGTAGTTGCTAGGGGCAGGGGGGAGGGCAAAAGGGAAGTTATTCAGTGGGTATAGAACAATATATATAGTTTCAGTTTTGCATGATGAGAAAGTTCTACAGATCTGTTGCACAAGGTGCATGTAGTTAACATATTGTCCAGTATGCTTAAAAATAGTTAAGATGGTAAATTTTATGTTAGGGGTTTTTCACCCCAAAAAACAGCTTTTATTGGGGCACCTGGGTGGCTCAGTCGTTAAGTGTCTGCCTTCGGCTCAGGTCATGATCCCAGTGTCCTGGGATCGAGCCCCGCATCGGGCTCCCTGCTCTGCAGGGAGCCTGCTTCTCCCTCTCCCACTCCCCCTGCTTGTGTTCCCTCTCTTGCTGTATCTCTTTCAAATAAATAAATAAATTTTAAAAAATAGCTTTTATTTTAATTTAATTTAATTTAATTTTAAAAAGTAGCTTCCACACCCAATGTGGGGCTTGAACTCACGACTCTAAGATCAAGACCTGAGATCAAGAGTCAGACATTGCAACCACTGAGCCACCCAGGTGCCCCAATAATAGTTTTTAAGAGTCATTCATTATAATTATGATTTTGCCTTTTCATTTTAATATAACATTTTGAAACAAGAATTAAAAATAAGTTTTTTCTTTTTTAATTGAGGTATAATTGATATATAACATTATATGAGTATCAGGTGTACAACATAATGATTCTATATTTGTATATATTGTGAATTGATTACCACAATAAGTCTAGTTAATATCCATCACCACTTGTAGTTACAAAAATTTTTTTCTTGTGATGAGAACTTTTAAGATCAACCCTCTTGGCAACTTTCAAATATACAACACAGCATTGTTAATGTAATCACCATTCTGTACATTCCATTCCATGACTTACCTATAACTGGAAGTTTGTGCCTTTTTTTCACCTTACCCATTTCTCCCACCCAACCCCCACTCCATGCCTCTAGTAACCACCACTCTGTTCTCTGTTATCTATGAATTCAGTTTTGTTAGTTTTGTTTTAGATTCCACATTAATGAGATCATATGGTATTTGTCTTTCTGTGACTTATTTCAGTTAGCACATAATACCCTCTAGTTCCAGCCATGTTGTCACGAATGGCAAGTTTTCTTTTTTTCTATGGCTGAAGATCACATTTTCTTTATCTACTCATCCATTGGTGGTTACTTAGGTTGCTCCCATGTCTTGGCTATTGTAAATAATGCTACAGTGAAAATGGGGGTGCATATGTCTTTTTGAGTCAGTGTTTTCATTTTCTTCAGATAAATACCCAGAAGTGGAAATGCTGGATCATATGGTAGTTCTATTTTAATTTTTGAGGAACCTCCATACTGTTTTCCAGAGTGACTGCACCAATTTACATTCCCACCAACAGTGCATAAGACTTCCCTTTTCTCCACATCCTCGCCAACATTTTTACTCTAGCCCTAGGCTCCACAAACATTGAGATCTGCTGAGCTTCCATTTCTTTCGGACATAAACCCCTCTGTCCTAAGTATAGCAATCTGATCCTAACAGCCTGTTTCTTTTATGTCCAGTTTGTTTCAGAAATCTGAGTCTTAACTGCAACTTGTCCCAAATGATTTAAAACAGTGCAAGAACCCTTGCCCCTGGCACATGCTGTGTCACATGGACAGAGGGAGGGGTCAAGTGGGAGGAATGAAGTCTCAGAGGAGCAGAGCGAGGAGACCTGTATAGTATTTTCTGTAAATGTTGCCAAGATTGAAACCAGCAGTGAGGAGTGGGTGTTACAAGGCAGGAAAAGTCTATCATCTTTAGAGGAAACTGAAGAGTGAAATTAATTACAGCCCATAACTAACATATCTGGATTTTTCATTTGTCTTAAAGAGAAAAATTGTATCACTGACCCATTTTTCAAAGTTTCAGCTGTTTTAAGATGTCAAAAACAAAAGTGTACATTCAGAAATATTAACTAGAAACTTTGAATTCATTCTCAATATTTTCATTAAATCAGACCCACCTAGTATTAAGCTGTTTTCAAAAGGCTAAAGACTGGACACAAGGTGTAGATATGTGGAGAAATTTTGGAATTGCATATATCTGAGCAAAGTGGTTGTGTCCTATTATTGGGAGCATTGACTTATTATGGTATTGTGTGAATGAATACAAAAGAACAGGCCCGACTGGGCAGTATCCGGGGGGCAGTACTTCCAAGTTGTTTGGCTTTGGAATAGTCACTTAACCTTGCTGTGCCTTGGGTTCCTCATTGATAACAAGGAGAGATAATGATCTAGTAGTCTGCCCTTATTGGCAGTTTTGCTTTCTGTGGTTTCGGTGACTTGTGGTCAGTTATGGTCCAGAAGCAGATGATTGTCTTTCTGATGAATCGTCAGAAGGTCAGTAATAGCCTCACTATGTAACAATACCTACGTTATTCACCTCACTTCATTTTATCAGGTAGGCATTTCATCATCTCATATTATCCCAAGAAGAAGGGGAGGGTAAAGTACAATAAGATGCTGGGTGGGGGAAGACCACATTCATATAACTTTTATTACATATATTGGTATGACTATTCTACTTTATTTTTTGCTATTGTTAAACTGTTACTGTGACTAATTTATAAATTCAACTTCATCACAGGTGTATGTATAGGAAAACATTGTATATCTAGGGTTCAGTACTATCTCTGGTTTTAGGCACCCACTGGCAGTCTTGGAATATATTTCTTGTGGATAAGAGGGAACTTCTAGTATTTCTTATCTTATTAGGCTACTGTGATGATTAAATGAGATTATGCATGTGAATAAAATACTAGAGCAGGGCTTGGCACATACCAAGCATTCAATAAGTGTTATTCATAATTATTGTTTCCTTATCCATGTGTATTTGCTCCCCTCCATGAATTGATTATACATCTAAGCTAATTGCTGCCTTGCAAAATGTGTTCATTAGGAGAGTGTTGAGTGGACCAGTTTAAACTCATCACCACTACAAATAAAAATAAAACTACTCAGAGATCCTATGATAACGGTAGTGTGTCCATTGTCATCCTTGTACCAAAAGACTAGCATTAGATTAGGGTGGATGGTCCATTTTAAATCCCTACCATAAATCTACCATTCAGGTTTCAAAATGATTCTTTGAAGGGGCATAAAAGCAGTTTATTTTTCATGTCTGTTCTTCAAATATACTACAGACGCTATGAAAAAGGAGGAGAGGAGGTAGGAGGCAAGAGTTCTTAGATGAATGTGAGATTTTAAGATGTTACTTGCCAAAGAGTTCTGGTCTCGTTTTTATATATTTCAAAATTGTGTCCCACAGGTTTCAGTGATGACACCCAAAGTTGGCTGTGTGGCCAATGAGAAAAGCAAATGGTTCTGTCTGGCACTTCAGGACCTCTGCTCTACTACTAACCACCATTCACCCCCCAACTCTTCACTGCTGTTCACTATTCACCCAGAGAGTTGTGGGACCAGAAACCCCCATGTCCCTTTGTAATTCCAAATTGGTGATATCAACAGGGAATATGGAAATTTGAGGGCCTTGAAAATAACTTGAAATTATTATATGGAATTCTATTTGAATTCTATTATATGGGATTCTATTGATTTTTTTTTCTTCCATTCTGACCAACCTCACCATGCATTAGAAGCCAGAATCCCTCTCATTGCCCCCACCCCCCAGGAGCCAACTCTGAACATTTTTCTTCCTTGAGAGACAGACCTAGGAAAACAAAGCCTCCAATATCCGATTCCATTCCTCACCTGCTTCTTAGCCTGGAGTTCCAATTCCACGTGTGAAGAATAACTCTCTCTTTGACACTGGGTATTTCAAGGGAGAGGGATCTCCCCAGCCCAGAATGGCCTTACTTGTTAGTCTTGACCCTCTCCCCATTTTGACACAAAGGTTCTGAAGACAAAACCAGCTCGCCTCTAACTGCTCACAAAGTGGCAGGTGTGCCATCTAGAGGCACACATGATGACTGCTGCCATGACCCAGCCACAACTCTTGAAATGGACTCCTTGTGTCTCTTTAGACTCAACATCCCAGGTTCCTTCCACTCGCTTGTTTTCCAGGGCTTTGAATCCCCTTCCTCTCCTGTTTAAAAGTCTTATATTACTTTAGGGCCACCTCCCTCTGAAAGTGAGATCCCTGGAATGAAATATTTGACTCCAGGTGTGGTGTGACAGGGCCAGGTACGTAAGTGATAACCAGGGAAGGAGATTATTTCTCCTAGCTTCTGGAGAAAACCTAGACTATACTCAATAAATACTTCTGTCTACTCTTAGGATGGTTAAGGCATCGAAGCTGTCATTTTAATCTTTTCTGCTTTGAAGTTCCAGGGAGAATCTTATGTAACCTTGCTCTTACCCTCTGACTTTAATTAAAAGGCTTCTTTATCTCACCCAAAACCCTGCCTCAGAATCCAAAGCCTCCAGGCTGCATACAACCTTATGAGAGCCAGTAGACTTTTTTCATCTCTTGGCTATGGATGGTCAAACTTACGTAGCCAGTTTACGGATGAACTGTCCTCAGACATAGCATGTTGGATTTTCTTTCCCGGCTCTTGGCAAATGACATCTATTTCTGGTCTCTTTCAGTTATCTAAAGAGGCTTGTTTTCAAGGTATTAAAAACTCCTATCTTGACTAAGTCAAAATTTTACCTCCTATCCTCACCTCCACCCTCTGTACTCAGCTCTGGGCTGACCCGCAGTCCCACAGACCAGCAGTGGGGTCCGTCCTTCTGCTTCCCTGCTCTGTACCTCAGCCTCCTCCAGGGTTTGGCTGTGGAAGAGGATGACAGAAAAAGAACAGCCTGTCTTTTAACTTAGCTGGAGCTACGTGTAGTCCTCTCCTTGATAGCAAATACCCCTTGTTATGGGGAAGGTCCAAATGCTGCCCTTTCTCTGCTGAGGAATTTCTAGGCACACCTCTCCCCTTTCATCCCCCCATGGGCCTTGTAATTACACCATTTTCTGGCTCAAATACAGTACTTCCTAAATTATGACTCCCCCTCAGGTCCTATTCCAGAGACCTTACCTGGGTTCTCCTCATCCCAATGGGCATCCTTCTGGGGCCCTATGAAGATGATGACATTGTGATGACCTTCTGTGATGTCAGTCTGGGAAACAACTGGTACGAGTGCTGTGGGCTTCCACCACCCTGCTCTTTTCTTGGCTGGCAGCTCTAACCAGTCCCTCACCTTACACCTTTTAGATGAGAATAGGTACCAGTTTCTATGTTCTTCAGACTCTGGGGGCATGTGTCAAGCTTTCTTACTTTGGTTTCACAGTCGTCTTTTCATTGGCCACTCCCTTCCCCTAAAACATTTAATCGTACGCTGACTGCTCCTTCAGTAAATTCCCTGTGATCCGTCTCCTTGCTAGGAATTCTCCATTGAGCTGCACTCTTAATATTTTTGTAATTTTCTGCATGTATGGTAAGCTCCAACAAAGTTTATGTAAACAACAATTATGGGACTTCATCAAGATTAAAAGCTTTTGCACAGCAAAGGAAACAACTGACAAAACCAAAAGACAACCGACAGAACGGGAGAAGATATTTGCAAATGACATATCAGATAAAGGGCTAGTATCCAAAATCTATAAAGAACTTATCAAACTCAATACCCAAAGAACAAAAAATCCAGTCAAGAAATGGGCAGAAAATAGGAACAGACATTTCTCCAAAGAAGACATCCAAATGGCCAACAGACACATGAAAAAATGCTCCACATCACTCAGCATCAGGGAAATACAAATCAAAACCACAATGAGCTACCACCTCACACCAGTCAGAATGGCTAAAATTAACAAGTCAGGAAACGACAGATGTTGGCGGGGATGCGGAGAAAGGGGAACCCTCCTACACTGTTGGTGGGAATGCAAGCTGGTGCAACCACTCTGGAAAACAGTATGGAGGTTCCTCAAAAAGGTGAAAATAGAGCTACCCTACAACCCAGCAATTGCACTACTGGGTAATTTACCCCAAAGATACAAATGTAGTGATGTGAAGGGGCACCTGCATCCCAGTGTTTATAGCAGCAGTGTCCACAATAGCCAAACTGTGGAGAGAGTCCAGATGTCCATCGACAGATGAATGGATAAAGAAGATGTGGTATATATAAAATGGACTACTACTCAGTCATCAAAAAAATGAAATCTTGCCATTTGCAATGATGTGGTTGGAACTAGAGGGTGTTAAGCTAAGCGAAATAAGTCAATCAGAGAAGGACAATTATCATATGATCTCACTCATATGTGGAATTTAAGAAACAAAACAGGATCATAGGGGAAGAGAGGAAAAAATGAAACAAGACAAAGAGAGGGAGACAAACCATAAGAGACTCTTAATCATAGGAAACAGACTGAGGGTTGCTGGATGGGAGCGGGGGTGGAGGGATGGGGTAACTGGGTGATGGACATTAAGGAGGGCACATGATGTAATGAGCACTGGGTATTATATAAAGCTGATGAATCACTGACCTCTATCTCTGAAATCAATAATACATTATATGTTGAGTTTAAATAAAAATTTAAAAAAATAAATTACACAAGATGGAAAAAAAAACATTTCACAGTGAATCTTGCATTGACAATTACACCTCATCTTTGCTTCAAGCTGCTTAGCTGTAACGTCTGACAAGTTTAGGAATATACGCATGCACATAGGGAGCTCCTTTACCTCCACCAGGACCTAACACAGAGTCTCTTTAAAGCAGTGGTGAGCGTCCTTATGTGACCTGGGGGTTCATTTGCAATCACCATTAGTCAAAATAAGGAGGCACTGGCTGTGGACCCTAAAGGGTCTAACAGAGGAATTAGACATTTTCCCAGGCTGCAAGCTGCCTGTGGAAAACACTCCAGCAGCTAAGAGACTTATAATTTGATCATGAGAATAGTGGGGTATTTGTTCCTCTATTTTGTAACTTCAGACTTGTTGAGCAGGTTTTTATAAACTGAGATATATATATGAACTGTTTTGTTGACACCAAGAACAACCAGTTGGACTGTGGAGTAAGCTAGGTGCCCTAAGGGCACTTCATCCCCTCAAAGAGAAATATATATATACATTTTTGCTTATAGTTTAAATACTATACTTAGGATAGTGACAAGTGTCTTAGACCTTTTTCATCTTGCCTCTCATTAATCACCCCCTCAGAGAATGTGTCTTACCCCCTGGAAACAAAAACTTCCCCTTTGGGAGATGATTCTGTATTTCTAGGTAATTCTAGCAATTGTTCTGTAAACCCCAGAGCCCACCCTGGCTATCTGGGTACCAATGGTGGGACCTTACTTTGGTTGAAAAGCTCTGCCTTAACTTAGAGCAACTCTTTTTCTCTCATCGAAAATCAAGCCACTTCCTTGTTGTCTTTGGGTGTTTCTTTTTAAAGCGAGAAAGACTGTTAGAGAAGGTGACCTTCTGATTCAGCTCTTCATGCTTTAACATGAGGCATAACAGCTGTGTTCTGTGGAATAAGCAACTTCCCCAAACAGTGGCCCTTATTCATCATTAAGGTTTTCACGGGGAGGTAAAAATTACCACTTAAAGTTAAAAATAGGTTAACCAAATTTGCAGACCACTCATTTTAGTGTACTGTGTTACTGTGTAGTCCAAAAAGTAGAAAGACACGGTCTAACGGCTTATGGAAGAGAATATGATAATTTGCTCGTAGGCTGAAGATGTTCTGATGAGTTACAAAATGGATTTCACTCACAAGGGGAAATCTATCTTGTAATCCTGGAGGCATCTTTTTCTTAAAAAAAAAAAAATGCACAGCTCTCTTATGCACACTAATTTTGACATTTTATCAGCATGCAATTAAAATCCCTTTGTCTAAGGTTTTGGCTCTAAATTCTTGACCAGGCAGAAGCCCAGAATGAACTGTGTTATACATTTCAGAAAGAAGAAATTAATTTGACAACTGGTACAGTTCCGTCCCTGGGAGGGCGTAAGCAGTGCAGTGCTGCACTCTGTTGGGCTGCCGCAGAAACAGACAGTATGCATTTTGTTTGTCTGCCAAGAGAGTCTTCCCAAGGAAATGTCTCCAGTCACTTCCCTGGGAATAACCTGGCAGTTGATTCAACACAGAGACTCTTTTAACAGAAGAGCAAGAGAAACACAATAAGCTAAGCACCAGAATGGAAAATGAAATGGTAAAACTCCTTTGGTGGGTGGTGAATGTCTGTATGCCCCCCACCCTAAATATTATATGTTGAAGCCCTAATCCCCAATGTGATGGTATTTGGAGTGGGGTCTTTGGGAAGTAATTACGGCATGAGAGTGTAGCCCTTGTGAGTGGGATTAGTGCCTTTATACAAGAAATGCTTTTTTCTGCATCTATTGAGATAATCATATGATTTTTATTCTTAATTTGTTAATGTGGTGTGTGATTATTGATTTGTGTATGTTCAGCCATTATTGCCTCCCAGGGATAAATCCCACTTCATCATGGTGTGTGATCCTTTTACCAGGCTGTTGAATTTGGTTTGCTAGTATTTTGTTGAGGATTTTTGCATTTGGCTGGCAGCTTGATCTTGGGCTTCCTGGCATCCATAACTGTTAAGAAATAAATGTAATCTAGTTTTGGCCAGTGCAATATAAGAGCAAGTAGCCTGGGGGATAGATTTTCCTCTCTAATAAGAGCAAAAGCTGCAGGAGAAGAAAGTTGCATGTGTCTACTCATCCCTCCCTGCTTATGGAGCTGTTATAAGAGGCTGTGCTGCCTAGAATGTGGCAGACACCTTGTAACCAGCAGGTGTTAATTCTGTGGATGAAACTAGTAACCTGCCGACCACCCATGGAGGAGAGGAGCTTGGAGCTTCTTGTTCCTTATGGTTTAAGCTTCTGTGGTTGACTACTCTGTTACTTAGAGCCGGATGCTTTTCAGCCGCTCCAAATGGTTTAAAGTTTGGGTAGGAGATAACGCTTCTTCACACCACTGCCTGGAGGAGTGCAGTTAAAACTGGCCATCCTGCCTTCTCTTAAGTCCCTTAGTGCTTTGATTGCTCAGTGACCTGGGAACCCTAATGATTACGGTTCAGTAAGGCTTGAGATGCGTAAAAGCAGACTTCCGACCTGAAGCCGGCCTCTAAAAGTGTGGTTTGGGGACGCCTACCTGGCTCAGTCGGTAAAGCATGCCACTCTTGATCTTGGGGTTGTGAGTTTGAGCCCCATGTTGGGTGTAGAGATTACTTAAAAAGAAAATCTTTACAAAAATAAAAATTAAAAAAATAAAATCTTTTAAAAAAAAAAGAAGTGTGCTTTGAGTGGCGTCAAAAATCTTCCACTCAGCAGATAAAATAAATTTCCTTATATCCTGCTTTCAGATCGGAAATTCTACTGGTAGGGATTATTTTTCTCAGAGTCTTTAAGTGTTCTTTCTTAAATTGCATATTTTCTTGAGCCAAGACTAGCATCCTGTAGTCTTACCAGCTCACTTATCAACTGAGATGGAGTCACCTCGCCTCACACCTTTATTTTGTAGATGAAAAACCCTGTGGATTGGAGACACTGGGTGGTTTACCCAGATGACATCCACCTTAGAGCCAGAATCCTGGTTCTCAGACTTCCACTTCAGTGAATTTGATAATCCGTTGCCACCCCCAAAGTAAGTGTTTTAACAGTATCTCTGTTAAGAAAGCTTGTTGCAGTTTCTCTCTCTGGGTCTGGAATCTGTAGGCTTGAAGCTTCGTTTGAGTAGTAAATATACTTTTTGCAGTTGCAGGGGTGAACAGCAGGAAAGGAGGAGCAGATGGAGATTGGAGGGAAAAGATACAAGGCCACTGGCCTCAGAATTTTGTTGAGGTCTAAGCCTGCTTTGGCCCTCTGTCTGTTGGAAAGGGCAGTTCCTTCTCTCCCTCTTCCCACCTCCATTCTTACTGACCTCCAAGGCTAAATGCATAATTGTCTTTAATAAACAACCCATTTAACATTTTTGACACTTGTTAGCTCATTTAACAAATGTCACTGCATTCTGTATTTACAATTGCATCACATTCTTTAAAGAAAGCCATTTCTGAGATTCGTCAAATTAATCACTGCTATGCATGTTCATTTAAGTTTCAGAGACTTTATTTCTGTGGGATTTTCAACTAAAATATTTCCTAAAATTTAGGTTAAATTATTTAGACATATTCCCATATTTTTGTCAGGCATTTAAGGATCTATAAAGAAATGCATCATTTAAATAAATTCTGACTTTTTATAAAAAAGCAAGAACTGTCAGTAGTAATCAGTCACTGCCTTAGGCATGCTGTTTTTATTTTTTTATTTATTTTTTTAAGATTTTATTTATTTATTTGACAGAGAGAGACATAGCAAGAGAGGGAACACAAGCAGGGGGAGTGGGAGAGGGAGAAGCAGACTCCCTGTTGAGCAGGGAGCCCGACGTGGGGCTCGAACCCAGGACCCTGGGACCATGACCTGAGCTGAAGGCAGATGCTTAATGACTGTGAGCCACCCAGGAGCCCCTGGCATGCTGTTTTAAATATGATCTTTCAAAAGAACCACACTTGTGGTGTTTTTGTTGTTTTATTTTGCAAAGATACCTATACAGTCCTTCTATTCCAAACATTCCTTGGATCATAAATCTTGGAATGGTTTCTGTGTTCTTTTGCCCTCTGCTGGCTAAATTGAGACCTTCCTGAAAATCATGTCAATCAGATAATCTTAT
Organism: Callorhinus ursinus; assembly: GCF_003265705.2. Taxonomy (NCBI): domain Eukaryota; kingdom Metazoa; phylum Chordata; class Mammalia; order Carnivora; family Otariidae; genus Callorhinus; species Callorhinus ursinus. The sequence continues at coordinate 54,777,816 of NW_027397074.1, forward strand.
GGCCACCAATGTACATCCTCTGTCCTGCTCATTTTTAGGTCTATGTGGCAAAAGCCTTCTTAACAATCTTTATGCCAGAGATAAAAATCTAGCTTTAGACTACCGCTGTTTATCAAGGTGTCTGTGACCTGAAGGCTCCAGCTATGAGATCTGTCCATTCTCAAGCATCTTTCGCATTTATCCCTGGCATCCTATGATCAGTACCTCATTATATACTATCCTATTTCTGAATTGTCTCTACTGCATAATTTAGTAGACATATCAGTGGGTAAATATAAATCAGCTCTATCATTCTGTCTTGCTTATTAATTGCTTGGTGTTTATCTTGTTTTCTCAGTGTGACTTACCAGTTTCCTAGGCCTTCATCCCCACCCACTGGATTCAAAAGAGGCCTCAGCCATGGCAGCTAAGCCCTCACACATCCTCTAGCCTTTAACAGGAATGATGAGGGGGCCTTCATTCTTGCTGTGAACCTGGCATTCCCAGACATCCTCCAGCCCACCTGCAGCGCTCAGGATGGAGCACAAACATTTGGGTAAGGCCGGCCCTTCCCTGGGGGGCCCAGTGGAGGAGAGTGAACCAGCTCATGGTCTTAGACTTGTATTCTGCTACTCTTTTGCTGGTGGGGAACCCAGCCTGATGTTATTCAGGTTCTGCTCTCACCAAGACCCAGCTGCTCTTTCTCCTCTTCCACATAATGCCCACAAGCCTGGGTTTCTGGGGTAGGCTACAGAGCGACTCCTGCCCTTGGATCGCTACTTTCCATTTACATCTAAACGGAAGTCTGCTTCCCGCCCTCCCCCCGCCGCAGCTTTATTAATCCGTTGGGTTTTTTTGTGTTCTTTTTTTTTTTTTCTCCCTGGAAGGAGAGTGTGTGAAAGATTGGGATTTGGGTGGCTGGCGTTTTTATCCTAAGGGAAAACTGCAGAAGTTCTCTTCTGATTTTTTGTTCTGTTTTGATTTCTCAATGAGGTAGAAAACAAAACCATCCGCTGAGAGGGTGGGGGAGGGGAGGGGAAGGGATCTGATTGGCTGTCGGGGTTGCTGGAGGCTGAAAGGCAGGGCAGTGTGACCCGCTAGGGAGCAAGAAGGCACCGCCTGAGGTCTGTGGTAATAAATTTAAAGTAAGACCAGTCAGCATGACCATGGGCTTTTCTCCAGCCACAGTCAGCTGCATCCTGTTGTGGTTTTACCAAATGGATGCAAAGAAATGTGCAAAACAGATAGGAGGGCAGCTTGAAAGCACTCTGTGAAACACAAATAGAGAGGAACAAATAAGAAGACATCTCACCTTCTTGGGTTAGACAATGTAGCCTCAGGGAGATGCCAGTCCTCTCCAAGTTGGTATATACATCTATTGTGACCACATTAAAATTGGCCTTTGTCTCTTGTTTTTTTTCCTGGAATCAGAAAGGTTTCCAAAGTACTTTACTGAAAAAGAGGCACAATGGACAAAAGATATGAACAGGTGGTTAAAATGTTTTTTAAAAATTTAAAAGGAAACGGCTTGTAACTATCTGAAAAGCTACTCCATCTTGCTTATACTAAGAGGAAGATGAATTTAAAAAGTATTTAAAAATATTACTACTCACCGACGGTAGCTACTACAGTTGTGGTGAGCTTAGCATAAATGTGTAAACTTGTGGAATCACTACCTTGTACACTTGAAACTAACGTAACATTTGTCAGTTATACAAAAAAAAGTCACTGCTCACCTACCTGATTGGCAAAACTCAGAATGTTTGCTAATACGGTCTGTTGGTGAGGCTGTGGAGAAACAGTTGCTGCCTTAATTGTTGGGAATGCAAAATGGTACAGCCTCTATAGAGAATAATCTGGAATTAACTAATAAAGTTACATTTCATTTACCTGTTGACTTAGCAATTCTACTTTTAAGACTCTCTAGAAATTTGAAACACTATGTTCAGGGAGTTATTCATTGTGACATTATTTATAATAGCAAAAGATGAAAAACAATCTGAACAGCCATCAATAGAGGACTTGTTAAATAAAGCAAAAGAGAAAACAGAGTAGCTGTTAAAAAAAAAAAAAGCAACAGCTCTCTAAAAACAAGATTCAGAACAAAAGATTGGTAAAAGATATATATAGAATACTCTCTTTTGTGTAATAAAGGGGGAGGAATAAGAATGTTTGCTTATTTCTGCCACAAAGGCCTTGGAAGGAGAAGTAAAAATGTTAGTAAAAATGGCTTTCTAGAAGGAGCAGGAAAAAGGACTGAGAAGATGGAGGTGGAGGTGACACTTTGTTAAGTACAGTGAAGAGTGTAAACATTTTACAAATTTAAAAAATAATAATAATAAAATGAAATGTAAGAGGAAGGTAAAAGCAAACCCTCAGACTGGACACAAGTGAATCTAACATGAATAGCAGATGGAGGTATGCCATGCCTCTTGTTAACCCTTCACTTAGGAGCTTCCCCAGGAAAGCCTGCACTTCACACCCAAATCCTGGGACTCTGGAATTTGCACAACTCGTCTCAGTTATGTTTATTGTGTCTTGTCTGTCTTTTCCCACTCGGCAGCCAGTTCTTCAGGGCAGAGATCTTTGTTTTGTTTACTGACGTACCTGGCCTATCCAGTGTCTGGCACATAGTAGGTGCTCAATAAATATTTGTTGACTGGATGAAACTCTTTGTGGGCAGAGAAGCCATTTATTGTATGTACTTATTTTAATGCCCCAAATCTTGTACTGGGAGAGCTAGCATAGGGATTGCTTCATATACACTTTTATCTGAGTCCAGTTTTAGGAGAACTACAACTCCATTTCTCTGCCCCTGTCGTTTATTCACGTCTGGCCAATAGCCCTAGATGGTGCTGCCATGACTTTGTCTGCAGCTGGAAGTCCCTGGAAGCTAAGACATTGCCCAGGCTCATGCTGTGTTGAAAGTGGCCCAGACTGTCAAAGATTTACTCTCCTTTCTCTTTTGGTAGAGCTGAGCTGCTAAGCTGCTTTGGAGATGATTCAGAGCGATTTCTCCATTTCTTTCTACTCAGCTTATAATGACAGTGATATTTTGGATTCGTGGAGAAATCAATCTCTCTTTGAAAATGGCTATATACAGATGAAGAGATTTCTTTCAGTAGGTCTGATTTAATAATAAACTGGATAGATCCGACTCTCACTAAGAACAGCATCAACCTTCTGACATCCTTCTCTGGACATTTCATTTCTCTCCATAAGATCCACGAAAGGCTTCAGTTGGGAATTCACTTCATACAAAGTTTTGCCCTGGGAGTGAGACATGTGGATTTGAATCCTCACTCAGGCAAGTTGTTAACTCACCTTTCTAGACTCAGTTTCTACATTTTCAGCAACACCTGTCTTTCGGAGTTGTTGCAAATATATATGTCACCCCCCTAGCACAGCCCCAGTTCTTCACTGAAGGGTGCTAGTAATAAAAATAGGCTTCCTATTCTTAGTAAAAATTGTAGGAAAAAGAGATTGGAAGGAAATATACCAAAATGTGGACAGTTACTCCCATGGGGTGGTGAGATTTTTGTCCTTTTTATCTTGGTGATTTAAACTTTCCTGGATTTTCCATATCTTGTAAAACATTATACAATAGTTTTATAATCAGAAAACAATGAAAATAATTCATGTAACCCTTAATAGTTAAAAAAAATTATCAGTTCTCCTTCCATGATTCTATCCTGTTTCTCAATAATAACTCACAACAAAAACCAAATTAAATAAAACAAGTTGTGTCAGACCATTTCATTAACAACCAGGAGAATTAATACAAGCACACAGACCTAGAGCCTGAAAATAAATTAGTCTGCAAACAAATATGAATAAGAAATGAAAACCAAGGACTTGATCTTTAGCACAGATGTTGAAGTCAAAACTTTTAGGACCTGGTGAGCAGATGGCAAGTCTTTTAAGGTGTTGGCCAAGAAGAACAATCTCAAGATAGGGAATGGCTCAACAGAGTGCCCTGTGTGAAGCAGAGAGAACAGAGGTGGGGTGCATATTTCCTATCAAGCAAGGCACCCTTTCTCTGCAGGAAGGCATCTCAGGCGTTGAGCAGTGAGGCAGCAAGCAGTGCCACCCGCCCCCCCCGCCACCACCACAGCCACCCTTGGTGATAAGTGTGGATAGGAGTAAAATGTCACAGCCAGGTTGTACCTGTCCCCACAGGGGGATGGCTACATTTGCATCACCTGGGGGTGGGGAGTGGACAGGGGACAGTTATCAGAGATTGAAACCCAAGAGGGAAGGAAGTGGTAGAGTTGGTGGTTAGTGCCCTTCAGACCTGCCGGCCACTTCCACCTCCTGTCACTTGCAGGGACTCTGGTCAGGGTTGCCGGAGAAGTGGGGACAGAGGAGGCTTTTGTGACCACTCAGTCCTTGTGCATCAGACTTCTAACCGCTTGGCATTTCACAACTGAGGAAACAGGAAGTGGGGACGTAGAAGGGAACATGGGGGCTGGGAGCAGTATACTCAAGACTTCAAAGGGCAAGTATTTTTGCCAGTACAGGTTATTCAGTAAGCAAAGATGCTGAAATGCATTTCCCGTGTGGCTTTTTCTTTGTTTAATATAGTGTTGTTGACCAGCTCTGTAACTCAAGACATCTGCAGTCTGTTGCAGGGCTCTGAAGCTTGAAAATCAGAACAAACCATTCATCTCACACAGGCCTACAGCACAGAGCAAGGGTCAATTAGTTACCAAAATTGACACTTATTATGGGGAGAATGTGTAACAGAGAAGAGATGGCAAGCCGCCTTTATAACTCTGGCAGCACGCTTAGATCACCCAGATAAGATTAGGAAATTAATAAAGCAGTTTCGTCTATCTGTCTTCTGGAAAACATAGCTAGTTTTTTTTCTTTGACTTTTCTTTCATCCATGTCCACTTGGAGTAGGTTTTTTTATTTGCTTCCTCCTCCCTCTCATTTAACTCTTTGAGAAAAAAACCTTGAGCGGGCTTTTCGGGAAGAAAGCACCTTTTTCTGCTCAGGGCATACCCTGATTCCCAGGTGGAAATTCCCAGGTATCAGTAGGAGCACCTGCCCATTTGGCTCTGGCTCGAGAACTGGGGTCTGGAGGCTTGTGCCCAGAGAAGGAAAATAACCAGTTGGATCAGTGGGCGAGAGGTGAGAGCATAAATCGGGCTGAGACAAAGAAAAGGTCAGCTGCAAGTGGGTCAGGAGATCAGAGTGGGCTGAGTAGGCCCTGGAATGCTTGGCTGGGAGGCCTGCCAGAGAGGATTTCAGTCCCTGACACCCCCACCCCCACCCCACCCCCACCGCCCACCAGGTCCCTGCAGGGTAGGATGACTCAGCATTTCCTATTAGCACTAATAAGGCCAACCCCAGAGGCCCTAGCAAGGCTGACTACTGTTAAAACCAGACCAGTCTCCTTCTGGCTTCTGGTTCTTTCTAGGTCTATATAGCAATAGGGTGTTCCAGAAGGGATGTGTAAGTCATCCCAGTATTTAATGCTCTTTCATTACTTTTTTGAACTTGGGCCAACAGCCTGAACCGGTCAGGCTTTGGGCTGATGCCAGCTACTTTATCTGGGTGCATTGTCACATAATAACAAGTAACCTTTTTTGGTGATTGCTAGGTGCTGACAGTGTGCGAACTTTACACAGACATCCCTTTTAATTCTCAGAAGCAAGCCCCAAGGTATGTATTATGTCCATCTGCAGATGAGAAAACTGAGGCTCAGAGATGTCATTGAAATTGCCCAGGACTGAGAATCTAACTCAAGCCTTTCACTTATGAGTCCATGTGTCCTGTTAACCAGTACCCTCTACTGCCCAGCAGTGATAATTAATGGCCTATTGAGTTTAAACGAAAGTCGGAAGGTGATCATATGCAGGAGAACATGGAGAAAATTAAAAGCAAACAGAGGGCCAAGAATGTGATGAGAAAGGAGACCAGAAGGAGAGAAGCATGTGCTCCTGGTGGAAAATCCAGGTGGTAGAACCACTGGCTCTTTATGGTCACTCAAGGTCCTACCTGGAGTCTTGTTTACCTATTAACATCTCTTCAAGATGGACATGGCTTGTTATCTTTATTTTCTATGTATGAGTTCTGTGGATTTATCATCTAGCTTTGTATTCTTCCAGCCACCAGAGGATAGGTGTATATGCAGTGTGACTGTGTGTCCCATGTGTCATGCTGTTTCCCCATCTACCCTCCTGGAAGATTTCACTACTAAAATAACTGGGTAACACGGCAACCGCTGGGCATTGTCTTCAGAAGTCAACCTTGTACATGCTGTCCGCCAAGTCTGATTCCATGAAGGCAAGGATTTTGTCTTGTCCATCTCCATGTGCCTAGCTGTGGGAATGTAGAGAGGGATCTTTATGTACTAAATGAGGGGTGTATAACTGAATGGGTTGAAGAGGAGGCAGAGTGTCTCTCGGAGCCTTTGTTGAAACTCTTGTCTAGGTGATTCACTGACTTTGCAAAGTAGAAAATGGGACAGGGTAATAGGTGATATTTTGGGGGATGTGTTTGGGTGGGATTAGGGGCAAGAAAGTGTGGGACTTGGGACTCTGTGGTGGGAGAGCTGGAGAACTGGTGGGTAGGGTAAACTTCCCCATACCTTCCTTCCACTTCCTGTGTCTCCAGACCGGCCTCTCATCCCTCCCTCAGCTTCAGGAGAGGAGTCCTTAGGACTCAGCAAGGCTGCCATCTCTAGGCTTAGGTCTCCTGCAGCATCTTTGATCCTTATCTCCACTGACCCCTTCAAACAAGCACGGGTATTCCTCCTCCAAGAAAAACAAACCAGGGGCGCCTGGGTGGCTCAGTCGTTAAGCGTCTGCCTTCGGCTCAGGTCATGATCCCAGGGTCCTGGGATCGAGCCCCGCGTCGGGCTCCCTGTTCAGCGGGAAGCCCGCTTCTCCCTCTTCCACTCCCCCTGCTTGTGTTCTTGCTCTCACTATCTCTCTCTGTCAAATAAATAAATAAAATCTTTAAAAAAAAAAAAAGAAAAGAAAAACAAACCAGAATCTGGTTCAAGTCTGTAGTTTTTTCTAGTCACCACCCTATTTCTCTTCTTCAGTTTACTGTTAATCTTGAATGAATGATCTGTACTTTTTAATCTTCATTTGTCCAGTACCCAGTAACTCTAAGTTCCTTGAAATCGGGCTTTTGCTTCTCCTGCTTTACTAAAACATTCTCTTTTCCTTGCTCATAGAAAACCAACAGAACAGAACACTTTCCATCTGACCACTGGTCATCCCTGGTATTCCTTTCTCTTTTTTTCCTTTTATGAATAAAACTCTCCTGAGTTTTAGCTGGGCCTATCGATGCCCAACTAGAGACTACATTTCCCAATATCCCTTGCAGCTGGGTATGGCTGTTTGGCCAGGAGCTGGGGGCAACTTGTTGCTTCTGCCTGTCCTTCCACTTTTGTTCTCACTGTTGCCTAGAAGCAGCCTTGGAAAGTGGCGGTCACGAGACAGGGGTGGCACGTTGAGGACAGCCCGGCTGCTCCACTAGCCCTGGACTGATCACCTTTGGGTCTTTACATGAGAGAGAAATAAACTTATACTGTATTTTAATAGTTTTATTTTGGGGTCTCTTTGTTTTAAGCAGCTTAGCATGTACCCTAATAAACTTATTTCTTATTTAAAAAGTAGTGTGCATTCACTGTAGAAACTGTGTAACTTAGTGATAAATAGAAGATGACACAATTCCTGTTAATCCTTCTACTTTTCTGACTATTCTCAGTAGCCTATGCTTAATTGCCTTCTTTTCTTTCTGTCACCCACAATAATGGGCATAGCCCAGAACTAAGTTCTCTACTCTCTTGTCTCTCTGTGTTTTGTCACAGAGAATGACTCATACAGTGATTGATTCAGTCATTAATTTGTTCATTCAAAAATAATCTAGTGAGGACCTACATTCTGCTAAGTGCTAGGGATACAAACATGAGTCAGACATGGCCCCTACCCTTGAGTTAATGACAGGCTGGAGAGGAGAGGAAAAGGGAGACAGAAATAAGTCCTCTTTATGTAGTGTGCAGAGTACCTTAAGGGAGGTGGGAAGGAGGAAGATGAGGAGAAAGGGAGACTCCAAGCCAAGAGGTCAGCCAGGAACTGAAAGCCTGGATGTGAAAACTTTCAAGGTGTTTGCAAAGAAATACAGGTTGTAAGTTGTGGATACCGTGAAGAGTTGAATGCTGAGGTTGCTGAGGTACAAAGGACAAGGTCATGGAGGCCTTGCTTGTCATGCTAAAGAGGCTTAGAGCTTTCTCCTAACTGGGGCTTTAATGAAGGGTAGTCAATAGATGTGTGAAATTGTAGATTTACCTTTTAGATAGAGTGTTCTGAGGGTTAGGGTCAAGGATTTCTGGGAGGTAAACAGGACTGGGAACAGGGAACCTGTTAGGAAGCTGTTTGCAGTAGAGTAGGTAAGAGGTGCTGATGACTAATGTATTGGTATTAAAGAATGGAAGCAAGAGGGGCACCTGGGTGGCTCAGTAGGTTAAGTGTAGGACTCTTGATTTTGGCTCAGGTCATGATCTCAGGGTCATGAGATTGAGCCCCACCTTGGGCTCTGTGCTGGGCATGGAGCCTGCTTAAGATTCTCTCTCCCTCTGCCCTTCTCCGCCTCTCCCCTCCTGTTTGCATGCTCTCTTTCTCTTTCAAAAAAAAAAAAAATGAAGAAAGAAATGAATTTGAGAAATAATTAGGAAATAAAATGGGCATGACTTGGTGACTGAAGAGGGAGTAAGAGGAAGAATCAAAGATGACTCCTGGGTTTCTAGCTTGGGTGGTCAGATAGGTGGCGTGATAGCGTTAGTGGCTTTAAGCTATCACTTACCCATAAGGTAGCTTATTGTGAAGGTACAGAAGCTTAACCTTCAGGCCTCCTTCATTATATAGGTCCATTCAAAGGCTCTGGGAGTGGCAGTTTTGTATTTTTTTTCTTTAATTTTTTATTGTTATGTTAATCACCATACATTACATCATTAGTTTTTGATGTAGTGTTCCATGAGTCATTGTTTGTGCATAACACCCAGTGCTCCATGCAGAACGTGCCCTCTTTAATACCCATCACCAGGCTAACCCATCCCCCCACCCTCCTCCCCTCTAGAACCCTCAGTTTGTTTTTCAGAGTCCATCGTCTCTCATGGTTCGTCTCCCCCTCCGATTTCCCCCCCTTCATTCCTCCCCCCTGCTATCTTCTTCTTTTTTTTTTTTCTTGACATATATTGCATTATTTATTTCAGAGGTACAGATTTGTGGTTCAACAGTCTTGCACAATTCCCAGCGCTCACCAAAGCACATACCCTCCCCAATGTCTATCACCCAGCCACCCCATCCCTCCCACTCCCCCACCACTCCAGCAACACTCAGTTTGTTTCCTGAGATTAAGAATTCCTCATATCAGTGAGGTCATGTGACATATGTCTTTCTCTGATTGACTAACTTCACTCAGCATAACACCCTCCAGTTCCATCCATGTCATTGCAAATGGCAAGATCTCATTCCTTTTGATGGCTGCATAATATTCCATTGTGTATATATATATATATATATATATATATATATATATATATATATAACTCATCTTCTTTATCCATTCATCTGTCGATGGACATCTTGGCTCCTTCCACAGTTTGGCTATTGTGGACATTGCTGCTATAAACATCGGGGTGCATGTACCCCTTCGGATCCCTACATTTGTATCTTTGGGGTAAATACCCGGTAGTGCAATTGCTGGATCATATGGTAGCTCTATTTTCAGGCAGTTTTGTATTCTTAAATATATATTCTTTTTCTTAAAAATGACCTACACCCTCTTTAAGCTGATGATAGCTTCAGACACACAGAACCTGAACCCAACCCTGCCCATCCTCTTTCAATTCATTCTTCTGATTACTAGATTGATCTTCCTATAAGAATCATCGACATCATGTCAGTCCTCTCCTAAGAAGCTATTGTTTTCATGTCAATGGACTTTTACCAACCTGACAATTTTACTTTGGGACTGCCTTTTACCTCCTCTTTCTAAAATTGTCTCCCAACAAATGTTTATAGTTTCAGAAAAATAGCTTTGACCTGTCTGCCAAAGAGCAGGGACATCATTTACAAATGTCCTTGAAGACCTATCTACTAAAAGTTGCAGTTACTCTGTTGAACTTGTTCATTACCACTCTTTCTTATTTTCCTTTTCTTTTTCTTGTTTTTATACCAGTTGTGGCTTTTCTACCTTACACACTTGTTTAATCTCAGACGTGGTCATTCAGTAGTAGCTGGTGTTTGGATTGTCTCATACCTACAGAAAGCTTCATTGCATAAGCCAAATATCACATTGCATTTTGGCCATGGTGTACATCTACCATGTGATTATGCTTTAATATTTTAATATTTAGTATTCTGTTTTTGATAATGTTGAATCAAAGGTGGTTTGCACTCATTCTGGGCTATAAACCTTTGAACATTAGTTATGCAATAGTTCCAGTATCTGGAATATAATGTGCTGTCATCTGCAGTCACAGCTATCCTGGACCATTCTCTCATCTGGAAGAAGAGTTGTGTTCATTGTTGTTGGCTGCATCGCCACTTGATAAATTATTCCTGAGGGTTTTTCTGCTCTCCAAGCAGCCGCTACTCCATGTATGAAATATCTAATTTCACTTCCTAAGCATTTTTCCCATAATGCCCCTTCTGCTTCAACAAATTCTCATTCAAACATACTAAAATGGGACTCATAATAATCAATTTATTATTTTAGCAGTCTCAATAAATAAGGCAGTCTGTGTTCTTTCTCACCGTGTTCTTTTTTCTTAGGGATAAGGCAGACCTAGCCTTTTTCTATAAAAGAACACACTGTACGGCCTCATGTTACAAAATTTCAGCTTGGTTAAATTATAATAGACAGTCCTTCAGTTTTTCTTGTAAGAAGATCACTTATTATGAATAAAAATTGTTACATAAAAAAATGAAGATAGAATGTTACTATTAGGAGACAACTGTGAGCTGTAGAGCACAGTGCTGATGTTTCACACCAGATCTCTCTCCTCTCCTCTCTTCTCAGGGTCTTCCTTCTGCTTCAGTTTCTCCCTCTGCCACATGTTGGCAGATCCAGATCAGAGGGGTAGTGGGCTTGACAGCACCTGCAGAGGCCCAAGGGCTTCTCTTGGGTAAACGGATTTAGGTCTGCCTGCCATAATCCCAAAGAAGGAGTCCTGAACCAAGGAAAACAAAAAATGGTAATACTAGGAAATGTGGAGCAGATGCAATGTGGGGCAGGATGAGGACTTGGGGGCCCAATTCAGTTTTGGGAAAATACCATTTCCTATAGTGTAAGTTCTTTTCTGTCGGCATAAGCCTTTTGATCTTCGTGGTGCTTTGAGGGATTCGGGCAGAGGCACGTGTCCGTGGTGGCGGTAAAACAGAAGAGGAAGGCTGACAGCACCCGGGGAGTCTGCTTATGACACAGGGAGCCGTAACCTGCTGAGAACCAAGTGGCAGCCTGGCTCCGGGCTCCAGGCTCCAGGCTCCAGGCTGCTCGCTGGGGACGGACAGTGGGTGGTACTTTTGAAGGATTCTCCCAAGTACCTGGAAGGAGAATCTGGTATAAGAAAAATTTCCTTTTTGTCACACATGACAGGACCTTCAGCTTTGATCCTTGTTGCCCTTGGAAGACTGGAGAAGTTTTTAACAAACACTGATGAGTGTGTGTCCAGAATGGGGCTAACTCCCCACCTCCCTTCCACATACACACTTCCTCCCAGCTGCCATTCATGCCACTTCTGTCTCTTCCATTTGGAGTGGCCCAAGTGGAAGGGGAAGATTGGAAGATATTTTATATAAACAGAGCAAGGAGGATGTCAGATGCTGACCACCTGTTTGTAGCTTGGTACCCTCAAAAGTGGCCCTGGGCACTCATGTAGTCTGGTGTCTGAAATAGAGGGTTCTTCCAGCATCTTGTTTCATGTAGGTCAGCATCATATTCCTTTTTCTTTTTTTAATTATTTGTTCACTTTTTTAAGATTTTATTTATTCATTTGACAGACAGCACAAGCAGGGGGAGGGATAGACAGAGGGAGAAGCAGGCTTCCAACTGAGCAGGGAGCCCAGCGTGGGGCTCGATCCCAGGACCCTGGGATCATGACCTGAGCCGAAGGCACACAATTAACCGACTGAGCCACCCAGGCGCCCCCAGCATCATATTCCTCAGTCAACTAACGCAAATGCCCCCCAAAGGCCAGTGGGGGGTGAAAGGGCCATTCCTCAGAGCTCCTTCAGCTCAGTGTTTTACATAATTAATCCTTGATATGGCTGGACCTTGTTAGGTTAGTTATTTCGTGCCTTTCTTCTCTCTCCCCTCCCCCCGTCTCTCTGCCCTCCCTTCTTCCCTTCTTGCATTTTTGGTCCTGGAAAATTTTCTGTTCATTCTTTTTCAGGCAGTGTTGCTGCTGCTTCCTGTGTCTTGTGTTCCTTGTTGTGGCCAGAAATCTGTATCCATCATTAAAGGCTTAGAGAGGACCACAGGAGGCTGAGGAAGCTTAAGGATAGGCCTTCAGTTTACTGCTTAGACCTTTTTGCCAGGAAAAGCTTGTATGAAGACCTATCACATTGTTTTAACTCTGTGTCCTCTTATATTTTGCAATTAAGGCTCTCAATATAAGGATGTATGACATCAAAATTTAAATTGGTAATTCAGCATGACAGCCCTGGGCTTTTTCCTCCTCTTTTTTTTTTTAATTTTTTTAATTTTTAATTTTTAATTTTTATTTTTTTAAATGAACATGATTTTATTTTTTTTAAGATTTTATTTGAGAGAGTGAAAGCACACGAGAGGGGGGAGGGTCAGAGGGAGAAGCAGACTCCCCGCCGAGCAGGGAGCCCGATGCGGGACTCGATCCTGGGACTCCAGGATCGTGACCCGAGCCAAAGGCAGTCGCCCAACCAACTGAGCCACCCAGGCGCCCTCTTTTTTTTTTTTTTTTTAAAGATTTTATTTATTTGACAGAGAGAGAGAGAGACACAGCGAGAGAGGGAACACCAGCAGGGGGAGTGGGAGAGGGAGAAGCAGGCCTCCCGCGGAGCAGGGAGCCCGATGTGGGACTCGATCCCAGGACCTGAGCCAAAGGCAGATGCTTAACGACTGAGCCACCCAGGCACCCCCCTCCTCTTTGATCAACAGTTACTCCAGTATGGCTTATGGACTCTACTTTCCTATCTGTCTTAGAGAACAAGAATGACACGGATCAGCATGGAATATTTTAGGTGAGATCACCGAGAAGCCAGGTTACAGATGAGGTGTAATCATTTATCTTTAGACTCACGGTTACAATTTACCCTCCCTCCACCCATTCTTCATTTCTACACAGCCCTCCTTCCCATGGTGCCGTAATAATGGGAGGGTAGTATCCAGGGCAGGAAGAACCTCCCTTGTCCTGACCTCCAGAGTCATGGCTTCTATACTCTCTATATATGTGACAAAGGTCATAGGAGCCACCTCCCTCTAAATGGGTGGGAGCAGAAAGGTCACAGTTAGGAAAGTAGTATTTGAAATAAAGAGGAAAGGGACTACCAAGTGTCCTGTATGTTCACTGTGATCTTTTTGAATCTACTTGATTGGATGGAACATATTAGTCATCAGACCAGCCATTTAGCCGTGTCCTCTCTTGCCTAGTCCAGTAATTACATGATAAAAACAAGGGTGTGAATGCCCATAGCATTCTTTGCATCCTTTTTTTTTTTTTTTTTGTATCTATTGGTTTTGAAAATCAAAAATCAGTTATTGGTTCTACTATGTGCTGGGCACTGTAACTGTGACTGGCACTTTATATACATTTTTTGTAATTCTTACAATAGTGCTGTAAGGGATTATTTTCATTTTTTATTCATTCACTGGTCCATTCAACACCAGCCGGGCTCTGTGTTAGATGCTAAGGACATACAGTGAATGAGACAGACAGCATCCTACCTTCCTGGTGCTTAGAAGCTGAGGCATCCAGAAGTAACTGGTAGTTAGGGGACACAATAAGTGGGCAAGCCTGAATGTGAATCTGTTTGTTTCCAGAACTCTGAAAAATAGTGACAGTCCATTACAAAGAACCTGCTAAGTGCCAGTCATTTATAACTCAACTCAGTTTTAAACCTTCAGACCAGGGGCACCTGGGTGGCTCAGTCGTTAAGCGTCTGCCTTCAGCTCAGGTCATGATTCCAGGATCCTGGGATCAAGCCCCGCATCGGGCTCCCTGCTCCGCGGGAAGCCTGCTTCTCCCTCTCCCACTCCCCCTGCTTGTGTTTCCTCTCTCACTGTGTCTCTCTCTCTGTCAAATAAATAAATAAAATCTTAAAAGAAAAAAAAAAACAACCTTCAGACCAATCCCATGTTACCTCCATTTTCCACGTGAGGAAATGGGACTCTGGGAAGTTAAATAACTTGCTCACAATCATAGAGCCACTAGACAGCAGGACCAAGACCTGGATGCAGGTTGGCCTGTCTCCAGAGCCCATTTTGCTTCCACTTGACTGTGTTGTTGCCCTACATAGCAGAGAAGACAAAGGTCCACGAGCCCTGCCCTGTAGGAGCTTACAGGCAAGAGAAGCAAAATATAATTACAGTGAAAAGCAGAATAGTGTAAGGCCACAAGAAGAGTGTAAACAAAGTGCTTTGAGGTTGAGGAGGAATTATTTTAGTCTGAGTCCTTGAAAACAGAGGATAAGAAAAAGTACTCTATTTGATAGATCTACTGGGTGTCATCTTTCAATTAGAAAATGACCTATTATTCTGACTGAAATATAAAAATAGAATTTAGAATTATTTCACTTCCTTAATTTTTTTGCTTAGCAAATGTGTTCATTATATAAAATTTATTGAGTGGCTGACTGGGTATAGCACTGTAAGAAACATTAATTTCAGAGACTTTGAATTGTTAAAAAACGTGGATCTTAGAATCAAATACAATTTTTTTTTTTTGAGTAAGAGTGTATACTGTATTTGTTCAAAGTGTTTCCCTATAGAAAAAGTATGGAAGAGTCCTAGTATATTTTTACTTCCATTAGCACCCAAGTGGGGCACTGTTTACAGTTGTACCCTTTGTGTGATACACAAAGGTACCCAGCTGAGGGGGTGGGAAGGGGTTGAAATCCAATCACATCTCCCATGCCAAACAATGCTCTCCATTGGAGGACTGCCTCCCTCTCACCAAGAGAAGGGCATCTTGGTGACTTTTTAAATTCTGTAGAAGTTAGAAGAGATTCTCTAGAGGCTAGCAATGACCCTGGGCCCTACAGCAAGAATGCTGATAACAACACTGCAGCAGCCAGGGTTGAAGTGTACTTGTTATTTTGAAGTTGAAGAATAATTGACATATGGTATTATATTAGTGTCAGGTGTACAACATAGTTGTGATTTGATATTTTCATACATTATAAAATGATCACCTCGATAGGTCTAGTTACCCTCTGTGACCGTACAAAGTTACTGCAATATTATTGACTGTATTCCTTATGCTGTACATTATCATCCCTGAGACTTATTTATTTTATACCTGGAAGTTTGTACCTCTTAATCCCCTTCACCTATTTCACCCATCCCCCCCACCCCTGCCCTCTGGCAACCACCACTTTGTTCCCTGTGTCTATAAGTCTGTTTCTCTTCTGTTTGTTCATTTGTTTCTTAGATTCCACATATAACTGCAATCATATGGTATTTGTCTTTCTCTGTCTGAATTACTTTATTAGCACAATATCTTCTAGATCCATCCATCTTGTTGCAAATGACAAGGTTTCATTATTTTTTATGGTGGAGTGATATTGGAATATTATGTATATATGTACACACCCATAACACATCTTCTTTAATAATTTATCAATGGACACTTGGGTGACTTCCATATCTTGGCTATTGTAAATAATGCTGTAAAGAACATGGCAGTATATGTTTCTTTTTGAATTAGTGTTTTCCTTTTCTTCAGATAAATACCCAGAAGTGGAATTGCTAGTTGTATGGTAGTTCTATTTTTAATTTTTTTAGGAACCTCTATACTGTTTTCCATAGTAGCCTCACCAATTTACATTCCCATCAACAGTGCATTGAGTTCCAGCCTTTTCTCAACATCCTTGCCAATACTTGTCTTTTTCATAATAGCCATTCTGACTGTGTGAGGTGTATTTCATTGTGGTTTTGATTTGCATGTCCCTGATGATTAGTGATGTTGAACATCTTTTCATGTGCCTCTTGCCCATCTGTATGCCTTCTCTGCCCATTTTTTAACCAGGTTGGTTTCTTGTTGTTATTACTGAATTGTGTGAGTTCTTTATATATTTTGGCTATCAACCCCTTACCGGATATATCATTTGCAAGTGTCTTTTCCCATTCAGTAGGTTGACTTTTCCTTTTGTTAATGGTTTCCTTTGCTGTGCAAAAGCCTTTTAGTTTGTTGTAGTTCTAATTGTTTATTTTTTATTTTGTTGCTCTTGCCCGAGGAGACATATCCAAAAGAATATAGGTAAGATCAATGTCAAATGGCTTACTGCCTATATTTTCTTGTAGGAATTTTATGGTTTCAGGTCTTATATTTAAGTCCTTAATCCATTTTGAGTTGATTTTTGTGCATGGTGTAGGAGAGTGGTCCAGTTACATTCTTTTGCATGTTGCTGTCCGGTTTTCCCAAAACCATTTGTTGAAGAGACTCTCTTTTCCCCATTGTACATTTGTTTGTTTTTTTTTAAAGAAGTGTATTTTGTTGTTTCTATTCTTTTTTTAAAAGATTTTATTTATCTTTTTGACAGAGAGAGACACAGTGAGCGAGAAAGAACACAAGCAGGGGGAGTGGGAGAGGGAGAAGCAGGCTTCCTGCCAAGCAGGGAGCCTGATGTGGGGCTCGATCCCAGGAGCCTGGGATCATGACCTGAGCCAAAGGCAGATGCTTAACGACTGAGCCACCCAGGCGCCCCTTGCGTTTGTTTTTTTAAAAAATATTTTATTTATTTATTTGAGAGAGAGACAGAGATAGCGACAGAGGCAGCAAGAGAGAGCATGAGTAGGGAGGAGAGGGAGAAGCAGGCTCCCCGCTGATCATGACCTGAGCTGAAGGCAGAAGCTTAACCGACTGAGCCACCAGCCCCCCACCCCACTGTACATTCTTGCCTCCTTTGTCATAGATTAATTGGCCATATGAATGTGGGTTTATTTCTGGGCTGTCAATTCTATGCTATTATCTATGGGTCTGTTTTTGTGCCAGTACCGTTCTGTTTTGATTACTATATCTTTGTTGTATACTTTGAAAACAGAGAGCATAATACCTCCAGCTTTGTTCTTTCTTAAGATTGCTTTGCCTCTTGAGGGTCTTTTGTGGTTCCATATAAATTTTAGGATTATTTGTTCTAGTTCTGTGAAAAATGCCATAGGTGTTATGTTAGGGATTGCATTGAATGAAGTGTACTTAATATGACAACTTGTTCTTTTTATATGTCTACTAATAGACCTAAAAGTAATGTAGGACCTTATTAAATCCCAAATTAAACTTAAGATTAAATAATTATTAATATCACTGAAAAATCTGTTAATGGAAAGTTTTATTGATTCCATGTTATCACATAAAGACAAATTGTAATATGAGATAAAATATAAATTTATCTCATATATAATTTTATCTCAAATATAATTTCAGGGATTCCACAGCCCTGAATCTAATCTAACCCCATCTAAATCCCATTTTTGGACCTCAGATTAGAATACCCATAGTATTGTACGGAATGATTCAAAAAGAACACTTAACAAATATAAACATGTGGTAAAAGCCTAATACTTTCCCTATGGCTAGACACTTAAAAGGTCACCCACAGTTTAATACATATGTGGTTGTATATTACCTGGTTACTGAGTAGTCTACTTTGGAAGTGTTCAGTACTTTTTGAATCACCCTGTATCATTTTATCAACTTCCTGGGAGAGGTTTTAAGTGCCAAGTTGGCAGTCCTAGTTTTGGGTGCTCCTGTGCCATGAATACATATTTATTATGGCTCATTTTGCAAGTTGACTTTTATAGGTTGGATTAATGATGAACAGAGTAGTTCTTTATTGGATGACAGTAATTTTACTTGAGATTTCAATGAGTGATGATGGCATTACCTCCCTACTGCAATACTCAAAATCAGATTGAAAATATAACTTCCCCCAGATCTGGAGCATCTCTTAAAGGTTAAGAATGGTCATAGTGACCATGAAATTATAAGCACTCTACTGTGGGAGAGAGTGAAGTTTCCCAGGACAATAAGTCATTATTAAAGCAGAGAGAGGGGCACCTGGGTGGCTCAGATGGTTAAGCGTCTGCCTTCGGCTCAGGTCATGATCCCAGGTCCTGGGATCGAGCCCCACATCGGGCTCCTGGCTCAGCAAGGAGCCTGCTTCTCCCTCTCCCTCTGCCTCTCTCCCTGCTCATGCTTTCTCTTCTCTTTCTCTGTATCTCTGTGTCTCAAATGAATAAATAAAATCCTTAAAAAAAAAAAATCAGAGAGAGCCTCTAAATGGTTCCCTCTTTAGACCAGCCAGTGTGCAACTGTGAAACATGCATCTGACAGTGTGGTTTCCATCACTCACCGGAGGCTGTCTTCCACTTCGCAGACTGTCTCATGAAACTGTCATGTTAAGTGTTTATTTTTCTGGCCAAATGTCATCTTTAAGCAATACCATTTCATTAGAGTTTGCTGAGAGGAGACTGGCTTGGGATTTTTTCTTTTAAGATTTACTTACTTGAGAGAGAGAGAGAGAGAGAGCACATGTGAGCAGGAGGAAGGGCAGAGGGAGAGGGAGAGAGAGAATACCAAGCAGACTCTGTGCTGAGTGTGGAGTTCAACAGGCGGCTTGATCTCACAACCCCGAGATCATGACCTAAGCCGAAACCAAGAGTCCGAGGCTTATCTGACTGAGCCACCAGGTGCCCCTTGCTTAGAATTTTTACCATAATCTAGAGGACATCTGCTGCAGGTAGAGGGGGCGGGGGACCACTAGTTCACTAGTTGAAATGCCATATGATCTGACTGCAACTATATACATGAGCTCTATCAGCCAGTATAAATTAAAGTTTTTGTTTATTTTTAAGATTTTATTTATTTATTTGATAGAGACACAGCGAGAGAGGGAACACAAGCAGGGGGAGTGGGAGAGGGAGAAGCAGGCTTCCCGTGGAGCAGGGAGCCTGATGTGGGACACGATCCCAGGACCCCGGGATCATGACCTGAGCCTCCTGAGCCGAAGGCAGACGCTTAACAACTGAGCCACCCAGGCGCCCCTGTATAAATTAAAGTTGACCTTAACGGCATTGCATTTATCTGGTCAGTTTAGATAATAGCTCTTTGTAAAATTTTAATTTTCTCTTATTAATAACATTCATATGTTAGTGTATCATTAATTTTGAAATGTTTTATTCATTTTACTCTGTTGATATTTTTCTTCTTGAAGGCATCAAATAACATTGACTGATTATAAGCCACATTTCCTTAATTTTTTCCTTTTTAAAACATGCAAGTATTTGTTCAAAGAAGACATGTTTTAACCATGAGTGAAAGCTGAATATAAGCAATGCAATATGAACTCACCAGGGCACATGGCAAGCATTTTGCTTTACTATCCAGAGCAATAAGGATGAAAGTGATTGCAGACAGGATTTGTATGCTAAGGTTATTCACTATCCATGATTCAAGGTGGCAGTTTTCCTTGCCTAACACATAGATGATCCATAATATTTGTGGACATTTTGTTTATTGGCACATATTTGCTGAGTGCTTCACCTGTGTCCATCACGGAGTTGGGTGGCTGGGATACACAGATCAGTAAGGCAGGGCCTCTGTGTGTTGCATCCTGGGTAATCAGTACTTTATGAAAGAGGCAAAAGATACTGTGGGAGTACAAAGGAGGGAAGGATCAGGTCTAGCTACAGAGTGGCCATGAAGTCTGGAAATGCAGATATATTATTTCATCCTATAGTGTAACATAATACCAACAAAACTATTATGTATTTGCCTGTGTTTCTGGACTTGGTGGCCAGCTCTAAGATGGTCAGGAAAGACTTTAAAGGAAAAGATCCTTGATTTGGTTCTCAAATGTAAAAAGAAATTCACCAGGTTAGGAGAAAGAGCCTGGGAAGACATTCCCAGTTGAAGGCAGTGTTTGTTTGGGGAGCTACGAGTGATCTTGCTTAGCTGGAATGTAGAAGATGAAGTGAGACATGTGTGTAGAAGCCAAGTAGTAGAAGTTTTGTAAACGATGTTAAAGTGTATGGATTTTATACTATAGGCAGTCAGGAGCCCATGGAGGGTTATGAGCCAGGCAGTAACATGGTCATTCAATCAAAAAGTGTTCGTGTAGTGCCTACTAGTTTTCAGGCCAGTGCTAGATGCTGAGCTACAAAAATGAATTAGATGCAAGTAAGTCAAATCCTGGTAAAGAAAAATATAGAGAAGTTGGTGCAATGGAAGCCATAGATTTTCTGTAATCATAACCATAGCAGTATTACATTTATTTTTTTAAAAAAGATTTTATTTATTTATTTGACAGAGAGAGACATAACGAGTGAGGGAACACAAGCAGGGGGAGTGGGAGAGGGAGAAGCAGGCTTCCCGCGGAGCAGGGAGCCCGATGCGGGGCTCGATCCCAGGATCCTGGAGTCATGACCTGAGCCAAAGGCAGACGCTAATGACTGAGCCTCCCAGGCGCCCCAAGGAAGATCACTCTTACTTAGGAATGGCAAAAAGGGAGAAAGAAAAGGATACTAGGGAAAAAAGCCCAGAAAACACTCTCATACAATAATAGTGGGAGTGAAGGAAAGGAAATTCTCCAAATAAAGAGTTTTAACAGGGTGTCCTTGGACAGACTTCTGTGGAGGCGGCATGAAGTGGGCAGTGGCACTATGTTGGTACATTCTATGTACAAAACAGCAGATGACAGGAGTGAGGATTTCAAAGACATTTTCTTTCTTGGAACATATGGAACTTTGAAGGGTTGTAGGGGAATAGTTGAGGAATTATTTTTATCCAACTCACTTTCAAACACATTTAAGAATGTTAGAAATTGCCAAATGCTACCATCATTTTAAAGAGATTGTTAGATACAGCTATATCATTTGGGATCCTTTCAGCCCCAAGTCACAGAAATCTCCAGTTAAAATTGACTTAAATATTAAGTACTCTTATTATCTCACATAATGAGTGGTCTAGAGGTAGTAGGTGATGCTACTTGGTAACTGAGTGTCTCAGAAATCTCACCCAGTTTTTGTAATCCTTCTGTCTTGCAGTTCCTGGTATGTTAGCTTTGTTTGCTGTCATTGGTCTCAAATGACAGTATCCAGAGAAAGAGAAGACCACCCTTTTGTTTGTATTCCTCTTGGGAAAGAGCAGTCTTCCTGCCAAACCCCTCAACTCTTACACCTCATTGGTTAGAATTATGTTGTATATCCAAGACTAAACCGACCATTCATAGGAGGAATCAATCACGGGATCATTTATGACCCAGTGCTTGGAGCTGGGGCTAGGTCCATCCTTCCCTGAAGCACATGGCCACTCAAAGGGGGTTGGAAATCTGCACAAAATTGGGGTTTTGTGAACGAGAAGGGAAGGTTGGATAGATTTGGGGTAGGCAATCGATGGGTGTCTTTCAAATTAACTACAAAAGCCTTTCTTAAATGGAATGACAAAATAATTATTAAATGCATCTTATTAATAAAATTTTCAGTCTTTTAGCAGTGTGTTCAATAGCCAATTTTCTCTTATTTTTAATAAAATAATTATAATTTTAGAACTACCTACTATAAATATTTCAATGCAATAAACCTGGTAAGATCAATTCAGTTTGGTTTAGGTTTTTAAACTAGCTCTTCAGGATTCTTTTGGCTGGAATGGTTCATGGTAAATATCACTGATGATGAATGAAGTTTGGCAGTTCGCTCATTCTCCATAATTTAGAAAAATGCTAAAATGCTAACATGCCTCCAAAGTGTTGGAGAATCAGTTCCTACTTCCTACTGCCTTTCATCTGAGAGTAGAGGATAGGCTCTGCAAGTCCCATTTGCAACTGCCTGAACAGTTTCCTGGGTCTCCAAGAAACAACAACTCAAGGAAACAGGGGAGTGCCAGGCTGAAACTATCAGTTACTCCGGCTTGCAAGAAATAGAAACTGACTAAGCCTAAACCTAGACCAAACTTAAGCCTAAAGAAACGGTTTATTTTAAAAGTTCAGGGATGGGCGCCTGGGTGGCTCAGTTGGTTAAGCGACTGCTTTCGGCTCAGGTCATGATCCTGGAGTCCCGGGATCGAGTCCCGGGATCGAGTCCCGCATCGGGCTCCCTGCTTGGCGGGAAGTCTGCTTCTCCCTCTGACCCTCCCCCCATCTCATGTGCTCTCTCTCTCTCATTCTCTCTCTCTCTCAAATAAATAAATAAAAATCTTAAAAAAAAAAAGTTCAGGGATGATCCTGGAACCCAAATTCCACTGAGTCTTAGGAAGTTCTGTTCTCTGAAAGTAGAAGCGCATCAGGAGCTGGGCGGTTTCCTCACCTGTCCCTCCTGCTTCTCTCTGCAGTGCGGTTTGGCTCTTTTCTCTCTGCACACTGACTTTGTTGTTTTTTCAAGTCTGTGGTGGGCAGATGATAGCTAATTTATATTCCTTGATATCACATCCCCTTTGCTCAAAAGACTAGTCCAGACTCTGAATGTCTCTACATTCTAACTCTGAATTTCCCAGGAAAGAGAATCTAATTGACAAATGAGGAAATTGCAGCTTTGATTGAGTGTCTTGCACAAGATCACCCAGCTAATAAGTGGTAGATAAGGCCTTTTGAGTCTAGGTCTGTCTGGATCTAAAACCTGGTGACCTTCCAACAAAATACGTGCCCACCGATTAGATTTTCAGAGGCAGTGCTGGATGCCTTGTTGATTCAGTCTAGTCTTGTCCTTGCTGGTAAGCCTGCTTTGGGGGCTTGGTACAGTTCTTCCTCTTACCCCCCTCTATCAGCTCCTAGCCAAAAGACCTAAGATCGTCCCTTGCTGACTGATATCTACAATTCCATCATGACGAGAGTCATTTTTTTTCTTTGGCTTAACATATGGAATATTTCATCATTACTGAATACCTGGTAGGTTACAAAGACTATATAATGATCTCATTTTATTTTTACTACAATCCAGTGACATAATAGGCAGGGTTATTTACTCCCATTTAGACTTAAAGAAATGGAGGTTCACAAGAGCAAAGTGATTTGCTCCAGAAGAGAGGACTGACCTCCCTGGGGAGCCTGTGGCTAGTTGCTTAGGGGTAGATGGAGGATCTCATTGGTCACATCCCTGGGGAACATGAAAGTATCACTTCCAAGGGGGGCAGGACAGCCACAGGCCACTTGGTGCTGAACTCTTGATAGATTGGGAACTTTGTGAGGACAGATACTATTCTCACTCATCACTTTGTTCTCAGATTCTAGCATCATATGTTGTACATAGCAGACACTTGATGAATGTTTGTTGAAGGAATATGGGACTTCTTAAAATGATAACCCTCCAATATTGGGATGATCTGCCTTGAAAGTTGTGTGATTCTTAGCACTGGCAGAGGTTAAGAAAAGATGATAAATATCTGCTTCCTAATATTAAAGACTAACATTTATTGAGTGTTTAACTATGTGTTGGGCACTGGGCTGAGTACTCTACATAGTGATATGTCATGTATTCTTCATTACAAGTCAATGCAATAGGTTCTCTTATTATTCTAATTGAAACCAAGGCACCAAGAGGTGAAGTGATTTGCTCAAGAAACCATTGCAAGTGGCCTAGATTTGAATCCTGGTAGACTAAGTTAGAGATCAGGATCTCAGTCGTGTTGCCAAAGCACTTCCTAGATGAGACAGGAGTTTGAAGTAGATGACCTCAAGTCTTTTTTTTTGACTGAGATTCTCTGTTTGCTTGGCCAGAAATTGGTGCTACCAGAGAAAGTAGGGAAGGAGAACTGGCTGTAGGTTTTAGGATAGAGGGGTCAGCAGAGAAAAAATTGATTTTGATTAGGTTTGGTATGAAGATATCCAAAATCCAAATGAAAGAATCCAATTATAGCTCTCTCTTCAAGGAAAAGAAAATCCATGTGTATGCTGTTTTCATGAAAAGCCCTTTCAATACAACATGTGATAAACATTACTGTCTGGCTGTGTATATTATCGTATTTATGGCTCCCAGGCCTCTTCTAACATAGCCATATACTGTATTATTGATAAAACCACAACTTTGTGAGATAAGCAACATTCTCTTTTTAGAAGACAATTGACAACATTGTTGTTTTTTATTTTTCAGGAATTTCATTAAAGACGGTGTATGCAATTTCAAAACCGATAACCACAAAGAAATGTCTCCTATATAACAAAAAGAAAAAAGGCAAACAAAATATATTTGAAGGCTTAGGAGTTTTAACTAACTTTGCCACTGTATCCCTTTTTAAAAGAAATAAACAGGTACTTCATATTTAGCATGTTGCATTATCACCTTCCCTGGCAATAAAACAAAACTTGCAGACAGGTAAAGAAAGCAACACACCTAAAATATAATAGGTGATAATCCCTTTAAATCTTATTTGATTGAATAACATTGCTGTTTGATGATTTAATTCTGCTATAGCCTTTGACTTATCAGAAAACTCTAAATCTGCCAAACAATAGAACAAACAAGCAATCAACAAGGGGTCAAGGGACACTAAAAAAGAGGCAGGGGGCAAGGCAAGATTCTGCCCACATGGGCCTGTCCTAGCAGGACTACATACATAACCCATGACTCCTGGAAAGAAGCACTCAGGGTCCCATGTGGCCGAGGTCAGCCAAGGACAACCTTGGAATCAGATGGGCCTGGACTTTAATCACAGACAAACTATTTACTAATGGTACAACCGTGGGAAAGTGGCAAAACCTCCCTGAGCCCAGTTCTTTATCCACAAAATGTTAAAACTAATCTGTCTGCATACGGTCATTGTAAGAAGTGTATGAGATGCGTGAGATGAACCTACAATGAAGTGTTCTTATCACACACACACACACACACACACACACGCAGGGTAGGAAGAAACTTTTGGAGGTGATGGATATGTTTATTGCACTGATTGTGGTGATGGTTCCAGTGGTGTATACTTATTTCTAAACTCATCAGGTGGTATCCATCAAACAAGTACAGCTTTTTGTATGTCAATCATACTGCAATAAAGTGGTAAAAAAGAGAAAAAAACCCTACAACAGCACCAGCAGCGGAGGGAACTTCCAGTAATTGTTAGTGCCATCCTTTCCCTCCACCTTAGTTTCTGTCCTTAAGAAAACTGCTCCGATATACAGGAAATCCTGTATATATAAACCCCCTCACTGAATTAAACAATTATTGTCTACCGGGGCCACTGTGTATGGATGGACAGGTTGTTCCCTGATGAAGGGAGAGAGGGGGCTGAATTCCAGCTCATTATCACCCATCAAGCCAGGTGCCCCAGCCTCGCTTTGTAATTTGCACAAAGGTGCTATATGTAAAGCTCAGGTACTTGTAAAGCTCTGGTGTTTGATTCAGTAATGATGATCTTGGGCTTTGCCCACTTTGTGTCTGATGGGGAAACGGTAATCAAGAATTATAATACATATAATTAATGCTATTCTAGGGAAGGCACTATATAGGAACATAGAAGAGAGACATTAAACCTGGTGGGGTTGGGGAGGGAGGCCCAGGATCTGTGACTTAAAAGATGAGGGGAGAAGGATGTTCCAGGCATAGGAGTGACATTGAGTTATTTATCCATTTATCCATTCAGTAAACATGAGTATCTACTAAGAGCCAATACTGAAGATACAGCAGTGAATAAAATGAAATCTCTTTCTCTCGTCATTTTGACATTGTAGTAGGGCCAAGAGGAAATAATGACTGAACCTGAGAAACATTAGGTGGCGAGATGTGCTTTAGGAGAATAATGTGCATGGAGTGGTGGTAAGTGGGGTGAGGGGACCACGTCTGAATGGAGAGTAGGAGAAGCCTCCTCAGGGAGGTGTCACTTGAGCTGAGAGCTGAATGGCCATTGTGGAAGCTCAGGGGTGAGGGAGGGCTGTTACAGAGGTCTTAAGGAGGGGAGTGAACTTTGTATTCTGAGGTGGCAAAGGAGACATTTAGGCAAAGTGTATGGGTGAGAAGAGGAGCAGGAGAGGTAGCCGGGCGTTGGGCATGATAAGCTCCGAGACCTGCCAGGAGTTCCATATGGCAGAAGGGAAGATCTTTTGGCTTGGAGCTGGTAGAGGGGTAAGAGGAAGAACTGACAACACAGTCCCTTCCCTTCTGCCATATGACTGTGTTGTTAGATGATGAGAGATGAGCTGGGAGAGATAGGCAGGAACTAGGTTATGACAAGTCTCAGCTGGATCTGGGAGACATTTAATTTTGCTTAATGCTATGCAAAGAATCTCAAGGATTCTTGAGATGCCATGACTAAAGTCATTCAAAGACAACCTTTTATATTTATGCCTTCAAAGGAGGTTTGAATACCAAGTCTTATTTGTGTTAATTGTTCTTGAACCATATTTCTCAATATACAGACCCACTGGGAGCTTAGAACTCTTCTCAGGTGTGCCCACAAATTCAGATTAATGTACAATTTATTTTTGCAACAATGAGGATATTTACTTGATAGTGATATCTGTTAGCTGGAATGTTAAACTGAGTAGGTTGTATTTTACAGGAGGAGGAAACATGTTTCTACTACTAAGAGGTGAGAGGCAGCACATAATGTCAAGTTGGTAACAAATATGTGATATTTTATTAGAGCATGGAAAAACTTTGCCTCATAGTACATGAAGGAGACACTGCTAGCTGCCTACCCGACATCCACAATCTCCCCCTTATTCTTATTGACAGAACCTCAGATTTGCTTGTCAATAAGCCCAGCTGAAAATACTTGTCTTCTAGATTCCCTTTTGGCCAGGGATCATTGTGTGACAAAAGTCTGGCCAGTGAGATCTAGGCAGAAGTCCCTAGAGAAGGTATTCTTTCCTTGAATAAAAAGGCAAATCCTGACTAGGAGAAAGCCCTGTGTCCTGTTCCCCTTTCCTCCTGCTGTTTGTAGTCATTTGGTGACTCAATGTTGTTGGGAGTCTTGTAATTTCTTTAAATATGTTGTAAAGCCAACATGTTGAATTAAGGACAACTGTCTTATGAGGTCTATGACTAAATCTTTCTGGCACTTGTACTGATCTGAGGTAGCTACAGACATAAAAATATATTAAGATGATTCTATCAAAAGTACCTCTCAGAGTTCATAATTTGAGGCATCTTCCATGTATGTCATGTTTCTCCCTGTTTTTGAACTAGAGAAATATAGTCAACAATTATTTCTTTTTCTTTTTTTTTTTTTAAAGATTTTATTTATTTATTTGCGAGAGAGAATGAGATAGGGAGAGAGCATGAGAGGGGAGAGGGTCAGGGGGAGAAGCAGACTCCCTGCTGAGCAGGAAGCCCGATGTGGGACTCGATCCCGGGACTCCAGGATCATGACCTGAGCCGAAGGCAGTCGCTTAACCAACTGAGCCACCCAGGCGCCCAACAATTATTTCTTAACCATTCATTTAACATATACTGACTATCTATAATTACAAAGATAATACTTTTTTACGTGCCATGAGGAATAGAGATAATGAAACCAAGGTTCTTGTTCTTGGGGAGCCAACAATTTTATTAGATGACAGATGTGTTCGTAAATAAATGTAAAACACGTATGCATATCATGTGGTAGGCCATGGCTGGGCCTGCCCCAGAAAAGCCTCTAAGTGGACATGAACATGGATGTAGATAAAAGGAACATGCCCCCAAATGCAGGCAAAGCACACATTCAAAGCCTGGAACCTGGACATACAGCTTGTATGGATGGCAATGTGCTCACACTGTAGCAAAATTATTGCCTTATGTGTAGTATTAGTTATTTCTGGATGATGGAGAGCCTGGTGTTATAAAAGGTATGGATTTCTGTGCTCCTCCAACCTGGGGTCATCTCACTCAATGTGGGCCAAGGTCGCTACACTTCAGATATGTAGTCATGTGGAGGGATGATGGAAGGAAATCATAGGAGCTATGTCCCCCAACCTGCATCCTTACCTGGTTTACATGCTCTGTGTGGCTTACTTGCTGTTTCAGGATTAAACGAAGGAAAAGCCACCCTAAAATGTGGCCCCTTGGAGAGTATCTTTGAACAGGCTATGTGACCTGTAGGGATATAATAAGTGGCAACAGAGCATTACAAAGAGTGCTAAGAGTTGTGAGGAGGAAGAAACAATCTGGTTAAGGCTTCCCTAAGGCTTCACATGGCTGAAGAATGGTATGTGTATGGGGAAGCAGTGAGAGATGGAGCTGGAAAGGGAGTCCAGGCCAAGCTAAGAGGGTTGGTATTGAACATATTGGTAATGGAACAAAGGAATGTTTTTGAGCAACTATTAAATTAGTGAATTAGTAAACTAGGGGATCATAAATAAACCTGGCAGCATTATCATGTATGAAACCTTGGTGAAACGACTGGAAGATCCCTTTAGGTGCCCAGCTTTGAACTGAGGCCATGTGTGACTGGAGAATAGGACATGAACTTTGGAGTTTTATTGTAAAACTGATTATTTTGGGGGGCACTAAAGAGAGCGGGGAACCATGTATGAAGTTGAGTTTTTGAATTTGGACATATAGGAGGATAGTAGTACTGTGAACACACAAAGGGCACAGGAAGAGGGAAACAGTTCTTGTTTTAGGGATATTGGATTGAGGCGCTGGTGGCACATTCAGGTGGAAATGTTCTACAGGCAGCTGAAAATAAGAGAAGGAGCCCAGGAGAGAGGTGGAACGGGGGATGAGTCACCTACACTGAGGTGAGTCAGTGAGTTTGGGCTGTCATAAGCATAATACATGAACCTAATGACAGACCCCAAATACATAACAAATGTAACAAGGAAGACACATCTAAGAGCGCTTTGGAAAATAAAAACTCTGTGATATTGATATTTATAGTTTATGTTTGTTTTACCAGCTGTTAAATTCTCAGAAACCAACTCTTATCCCAGAATGACCTCCTAATTGGCAGGTAGAATTGTCAAAGGACTCATTCTTGTGTAGAAATGTGACTCCTGTGACACTGAATCGCCAGATCTTTCTAGTCTATAATAGGAGAAATACACGAACTACACGACTAAGTAGATTAAAGCACACCTTTTTTTGGAGGTAGGGGAGCACACAGCCCCTCAGTTATAGATATTGGTGATCGCTAAACTAATTCAACAACTGAAACCTTGGAGGTATTCCCGAGCAGGGGTATGGCTGTGCCTGGGCGGAAGCTGCACGGAAGCAGGGGAAAGATTAAACAGAAGAACTCAAGCCGCGAGACAAAGATGAGCTAAGCTGATTGCGTAGCTCCCAGTTCGAAGCTGGCCTTCGTCATCAGGCATACTCGCTCCAATGCTCATCGCCCGGGAACGACTCGGTCTATTCCGAGGCGGGGCCGCTGAGAAGCAGGGGAGGGGTCACTAGTAGGGAAGCAAATGCTCAGAAAAGCCCGGAGGAGCTAGGAGGTGAACTTTTCCACCAAGCCTTACTACATTTCCCAGAATTCAGTGCGGCAGTGAAGCGTTGCTCCTTGGGCGCTGCTGGAAGATTTGCGACATGGGATTGGTAGTCAGCATCCATCGGCCGCCGGAGGTAGGACTCTGGTGTGGAGAGCTATTGGGATTGGCTGGTGAGAGTTCGAGTCCCGCCCACAGGTGGTGACGACAGGCGGCGGTCTTGCTACTTAAGGCGTCGTGGCCCAGCCCGCCCCGCCTTAGCTCCCGCGCTAGAGAGAAACATGTATCGTTTCCGATCACAGCTCTTCACGGGGATTTCTGCTGCTGCCACCGCCCACTCGTACCCCCGCCGCTTCTCGCCTCTGTTGTTAGCTGAAGACTCGCCTCTTAGCCGCCCGCCGCACAGACGCACGAGTAAAAAGTGCAGCTCCATCGGCTGATCCTCGCTAAGTTCCGAGTTTAGGCGGCACCGGGCGTCCCACGATGCCGAAGAATAAGAAGCGGAACACTCCCCACCGCGGTGGCAGTGGTGGCAGCGGCTCAGGGGCAGCTGCAGCGACGGCGGCGACAACAGGTAAGGGGGTATCCCCGCCGCCGGCATCCCAGTTGCCGGCCGGGCTAGCGAGTCTCTTAACTTCGGGCACCGTGGGATTTGTAGTTCCATCCCTCAGGACATATGTGTGGGTCGGGCGCTTTGCTTGGCTGGCAAACTACAATTCCCAGCGTGCCCTGGGTGCAGTACCTCGCGCGATTTGGATCTGGCTTGCGAACCGAACTCTTAGGCACCGGCCTTGGGGGCGCGGAGGAGGGAGGCGCGAATAGGTTCTAGGGCCCGAGAGTGGATCGGGGTCCGGGGTGACGGATTGCTGGGCGGGAGAGGCAGTGTTCTCGGAAGCTGGTGCTTGCTCTTCAGAGCCCTCACCCTGACGGAGGGTGGGGCCGAAATAGGATTTGCGTTTTGCTGTCAGTGGTCGCCTTTGACCCACCGACTCCCAACATGGAGTTCTCGGGAATGCCCGAGGTCCGGCGGGTTTGGCCGGGCTCTTGCGTCACGAGGCCTGGCCCTTGCGTTGTGGGGCCGGTGTGACGCAGAGGCGTCCGTGTGGCATCCCGTTCGGTTGCCTTCTTGGGCATCCCGCGTGTCCACCTGGCTGGGCGGAGGCGTAGGAGGCTCGGGGCCACTGTCCCGGCCTAGGCTCTATTCCTACTACTAACTGGTACCTGCAGAAATCCCGCGCCCCCGCTTCCTCTGCGGCCGGCCGGTCCAGGAGACCTCCTTCTCCCCGGGGCAGAAACCGCGTTCTCCTTTGTGCTACATTCTATAGGTTTTGTGCCCTGAGACAGGGATGGGCGAGGTGGTGGGGAACTCCGGTTGCAACTGGCCAAGAGTTGAGATTTTTTTGTGTGTGTTCTCACTGCAAAGTTGAAGCTTTTTCTAGATGGGTAGGTGCTTCGATGAACTCATGATTCTCTACTACTAACTATATAGGGTTAAGAAAAAAGGACTTCAAAGCGGAAAGTCCTGTGAGACACCACTAAACTTAAATCGAGTATTAAGTTAAACTGGGTGAAATCATCTCTTTTAGTAATTTTTTGGTCGAGATTTTGAAGTTAAACATTGGAATTCTCAGACTTTATCCCATCGGAACTACTGGCCATTATGTATTTGTCAACACAATTGCTAATCCGATCCTCGGAATGATAACGCCTTTGTTCATTAGTGAATAGTCCGGTTTTCTTGTTGAAGATAATTGGAAGGTGGCGTTTAAAACGCTCTCCTGTAGGATTTATAGCAGCATAAAAACCTGTGTTCCTGTATTAAACATTTAATAATTGACAATAGGAATGAATTATGATAGTTGCAGTTTTTTTTTCCTTTTCTTTATATCTCTGTTTTGATTGTATGACCAGGATATTCATGAAATTCATTCTTTTTTTTTTAAGATTTTATTTATTTATTTGAGAGAGAGAATGAGAGATAGAGAGCATGAGAGGGAAGAGGGTCAGAGGGAGAAGCAGACTCCCCGCCGAGCAGGGAGCCCGATGCTGGACTCGATCCCGGGACTCCGGGATCATGACCTGAGCCCAAGGCAGTCGCTTAACCAACTGAGCCACCCAGGCGCCCATGAAATTCATTCTTGATCAAGATGTAAAATACAAAATTAGTTTGTTGTAGCATCTGATTGCTCTGTGTGAATAGGGGATACCTCTATTCTCTGTATTTCAGCTTTTCCTTCTCTGAAGTAAATTTGAATTGTCTGGGACGTCCTTATTCATTTTTTTCTCTTAAGTTTTACCTTTTGTTGGTGGAACAAATGATGGTGAAGCCTCAAGCCAAAGTCATTTTAAAAGTTGTAACGATGTTACTAATGGCTTCCTCGAATCACAAATCTTTATTCCCTCAGAGGTTCTCAAATTTCCTTTCTTCCTGGTGCTGACTGAATAACCTCAGGTGGTATTGGGGGATTGCCTTTCAAATTTTACCTCCAGGCTCTTTCCTCATCTCTCCTCAGTCTTATTGCTGTTGCTTCCCCCCCTCCCCAGTAGAAAAGGTAAATTTAAACAGTGAATTTTAGCTTATTTAAACAAATGGAAAAGAATTCTTCGATGAGTTTATAAAACTGTACAGGCTTTGGATATCTTTGGAAGTTTACACTAGTATTTGTTATCTGTGCTTACATCTGGTAAGTGGGGTATGCAGTGGGATTTACTTTTTTAAGACCTTAATTTGGTTCTGTGTGAATGTATTTCTTTTTAAATGAATAAATAATAAGTGAGTAGAAGAGACAGAAAGTTGTCACAAATTTGTACTTACAAGCCACTTAGAAGAGATGGGATTCAAATGAGATCTTAACATGTACAATCAAAAGATAACCAACTTCCCTATCACTTTAATTGATTTTCCATTTAAATTCTTTCTCTTTTAAGTTAGTGGGAGGTTCTAGAAAGCTGATAAAATTGGCAAGTATTCATACTTTTCATTGCACTTGAGAGCTTTTTTTTTTTTTTAAATAGAAGAACAGAACCTAAACTCCCTAAAATATAAGGACTTGATGTGTCTAGAGTGTCACCTAACTAATATTACTTGGGATTGCATGGTGGATGAATTTGATCTAGATATCAGATATTCATACAGGATTCTTTTTCTTGATTTGTTGTTTTTGTTTGTTTAACTTCTCTTTCCTGTAGTCTTGGAAACTAATTGAAACTTAGAGAAAGCTGAGTAAGAGCTGTATAGGAATATTCTTCTTGGCAGTTTAGAAGTAGACTGAATATGAAAAGTAAAAAATATGAATTGCTTGTGAACATGTATTAATAGAAATCAGATGACTCTCAACTATTCCCATGACTTCAAATCATGAAGACAATGAAGATAGATCCAGAAATAGAATATGATGTCATAGATCTTGGTTTATTTGTTTATTCCTGCCCTAAGCACTCTGATTAATATGTTATGGTATCCTGGCTTCATAGCTTATTCTTTATGCTTTTCCTACCTTGATTGGTGAAGTTATTCCTTTGGGATAGCAAGCAAATTTGAAGGCTGCTTGCCACTTTGTGTTGATTTAAAAATCAGCCAAATTCTATTTTGATTAAAAAAAAACTATAAAAAAAATCCCCAAAAAACTAAAGTTAGCAAGCTTCAACATAGAAAATTAAAAAACAAACAAACTCTTCTTAAGGTAATAAGTGCCATGAATTTCTTGAACATAGGCACCTGGTGATGTTTGGTGCAATCTTTGATTTTACTGATAAGGGAACTTGGGCTCAAAGGTGAATCAGGTGACTCAAAGTCACTTTTGGGGCAGATTTTGGGAATGACTTTAACTCATTGCTCAGTGTAATTCATGATTAGTGTACTTTTATTATTAAATCCCTGAAAAGCAAAACATAACTGTGGATTTATTTTTTAAGTTAACTTGAGGAAAGATTCTAGTTTTAAAAAAGATTTATTTTGGGGCGCTTGAGAGTCTCAGTTGGTGGAGCATGTGATTCTTGATCTTGGGGTTGTGAGTTCAAGCTCCAAGTTGAGTGTGGAGATTACTAAAAAAATAAAATCTTAAAAAATAAAAAGATTTTTATTTAGTAACAGCCCTGATGTTTTTAAACTGTTGGATGTGTTAACCTTTCTTTTAAAGGTGAATCATCTAACAGGCTTTTATACGATATCAAAAGCCACAATTTCTATTTTACCCCCCCTTTTTAGTAAAGGTTTTATTTATTTGAGAGTGTGCACATGCATGTGTGCATGTGCAGGGGGAGGGGCAGAAGGAGAGAGAATCTCAAGCAGATTGCACTGAGCCCAGAACTTAGAGCCCAGAGCCCAACATGGGGCTTGATCCCATGACCCTGAGATCATGACCTGAGCCGAAATCAAGAATTGTATGCCTAATTGACTGAGCCAGCCAGGTCCCCCTTTTTTCCCCCCGTAATTCAAGTTATCTTTAAAACTACTATCTCTTAATGTCTCAATTCTTCACATATGGTGTGTAACTTAAAAATTAACCCATTTACCATGTTTATGTTTACTAAGCTCAGTCATTCTCCTTGAAAAATATGCTTTTCTCATTCTTATGGCCTATTATTTCATACTCTTTTTGGATATATTTTCATTGTCTTCATGATTGGAAGTCATGTTTTGGAAGTACTTTTTTCAACCGTAATACCAGTTTTTGATATATTTCTGAAGTTGATGTATATTGTAAACAGTTGGTGGTGTGAAAAACAGGTGAATTGACTTATTTTAGAATATTTTAGTATGTTCTTTTGTAGCGTAATCATCCCTTTTAAATAAGGTTGGGTTTTTATTACTGCATTTCTCCTAAATAAATTTAAAAATTCCCAAGTGAAATTTTTGAGCATGTGGCAACATAGTCATCTACTTCCATCCTCTTTTACCTAATAGGTGGCCAGCATCGAAATGTTCAACCTTTTAGTGATGAGGATGCATCAATTGAAACAATGAGCCATTGCAGTGGTTACAGCGATCCTTCCAGTTTTGCTGAAGATGGTATGAGTTTTAAATTTAAATTTGCAACTTTAGATAAAAGGGTGTTTTAGATAGAAGAATTCTTATAGCTAAAGCACACTATCACTGTTTCCTATCTGCTTTTTTTCTACTTAAATTACAATGGTTAGTTTATATTATTCCTTAGGACCAGAAGTCCTTGACGAGGAAGGAACTCAAGAAGACTTAGAGTACAAATTGAAGGGATTCATTGATTTGACCCTGGATAAGAGGTAGGAGATACTGGAAACTTTGTTCTTCTGTGTGATTCTGATCAGCCACTTAGGTGTATTACATACAGTTCTCTGATTTAACAGTATGTTTTTCTAAAGCCTGATTTGTTTACTTTGGACCTTTTAATGTTTCTTGTTTCTTTGGACTTTTAACATAGATAGGAACATGCCACTAGAATTTAAATGGACTCAGATTAGTCATTATTCTAGCATAATAGCATATAACTGTATTTGATTACAATTGAAATGGATTTGTTGGATTAAAAGTTAATCTTCAGCTGGAAAGAACAGCTAAACTTTGCTTTAAGCCTCTTGTCCACTTTTTATTGCAGATGTGAAAAATAGCAAAGCTAAATTTTCTTATTTCACAGTAGTTTTTAGACCTAACTTACAACAAACAGAAGTAAAAAGTCCCGAAGATGCAAACATGAAGTCTAGACTTTTGTAGGGTCAAAAAAATGTGAGTTTGCTTAAATATGTAATACAGGAGAACATGTCTTCTGTGTAATAAGGTGAATTGTGGAAACAAATTACTGAAAAATAGTTAGAGCTTGATGACAATTATATAGAAAGAAAGAATCTACAAATCTATAAAGAGAAATTGAGAGGGAAATAGTGTAGTTTTTATAAGTCATTGACCTATGGTACCCTCCAAAGTGATCTTCCGATTTTTTTTTTTTTTAAATAGTGCGAAGACAAGACAGGCAGCTCTTGAAAGTATTAAAAATGCACTGGCTTCAAAAATGCTTTATGAATTTATTCTGGAAAGAAGAATGACTTTGACTGACAGCATTGAACGCTGCCTGAAAAAAGGTAATGTCCTTATTTTTGAGTCAGGCATAGAACTAAAAAGGAATTTGCCACCTTCTTTGCAGTAATATTTATTAACGGAAATGGAAGACTGGCTCACTCTTTAACTTTACATTTGTCAAGAATACACCATGCTTATTCAAATTCAAAATGAGACTTGTTAGAAGCTTTGTTTTTGTTTATGTAATAAACAGCTTGAAACTAGGATTGTGGTGGATTGTCATCCTTGTTTATATTGGAAGAGGTGTTTGCCATTCTCATGTATAAGAAAGTCTTGAAAGCTTGTGTCAGATTTTAACAAAAGTTATTATTAAAAAAGCCACCCTACTTCATTTTCCTGAAATTTAAAAAAGTATTATAATCACATAGCTCATTTTCCCTTGCAATTACTTAAAACCTGTCATACCTGTGGATGACATCATTTTCAGGATATCCCTTGAAATATTTGAATTCTAGAACTTTGTAATAGAGATTCTGGAAGTCGTATTATAATCATAGAACTTTTAAGAATGAAGAGAGACCTTGAAGATTAAGTCTAGTATCACCAGACTTCAGTTTTAGGAACCACCAAAGTTAAAAAGATCTGGGCCTGCCAGCTTAATTATTTTGCTAAGTAAGAATATTGTGAGAATAATGATCTTCTATCATTAGGTCTTTATTAACAAGATATTTCTAGCACCAGAAATGTGGGAAGCACACATCCTCTTTTAAATTGAATGAGCTTGTTACCTTTATGTCCTTGTTTTTCTCATTTTACCTCAGGTGAAAGCTTTGTCATAAGAATGGGTATTTGGAAGCCTTTCATCCATTCCATCTCTCTCATTGTACAGAATAAAGGCCTAGGAAACGTGAGATTGGTCTAAGGTTATATAACTTCTTAGTGGTATAGTTGATAGCACAGCCAACTGTTTTGAAACTTTCCTGTAATGGTAGTTGGATTAGATGACCTTTAAAAATTCCACTCCAGTCTGCTTATTTTATAGATTCTTAATTTGTCGGGTAATAATTTGGTGTCTGCAGTTTTTGTATGGTTTTAAAGAATCCTTTATTTATTTATTTTTAAAGATTTTATTTGAAAGAGAGCATGCATGTGTAAGCGGGGTGGGGAGGGGCAAGCAGACTCCACTCTGAGCGCGGAGCTAGATGCAGAGCTGGATCTTATGACCCCGAGATCATGACCGAGCTGAAATCAGGGGGTCAGATGCTTAACCAGCAGAGCCATTGAGGCGCCCCAAGTATCCTTTATTTTTAATCCTTTATTTATTGTAAAAAAAAAATTGGAGGGGAAACCTTGAAGGTTTAGTTTACCTCATGGGCTGCA
The DNA here is from genome assembly GCF_003265705.2 of Callorhinus ursinus. Taxonomy (NCBI): domain Eukaryota; kingdom Metazoa; phylum Chordata; class Mammalia; order Carnivora; family Otariidae; genus Callorhinus; species Callorhinus ursinus. The sequence continues at coordinate 54,814,713 of NW_027397074.1, forward strand.
TACATCTGAAATGCTTGAGAGACTAATTCAAAGGCTACCTGAGCACTGTTCTATGAGTATATGAAAGATCTGGAAGGTCAGGTCAGCTTGAAACACGTTATTTTGCTGAATTGTTACAGTGTTCCCTTAAGACAGATGTTAATCTCCATTTCACTGCTGAGGAAATATGTTTTGAGAATAGGAGTTGTAAGTCGTTTGGCTAATAAGTGGTGAATCTAGGATTTGAGTCAGATCGGTTTCCAGAGTTTGAGCTCACTAGGTTTGCAGCTAATGTCAAAGCTTAGGACGTATTATGGGGTTTTGTAAATGGTAGATAATATTTTGGAATTGTACAAATTTGGGAAATTGCTGTCTTAATAAATTAGTCCTCTCAAAATAATTTTTCATGGTTTTACCTTTGCTTTTTTCATAGGTAAGAGTGATGAGCAGCGTGCGGCTGCAGCATTAGCATCGGTTCTTTGTATTCAGTTGGGCCCTGGAATTGAAAGTGAAGAGGTTTTAAAAACTCTTGGACCAATCCTAAAGAAAATAATTTGTGATGGAACAGCTAGTATCCAGGCTAGGCAAACTGTAAGTATATGATTTTTTAATTTATAAATCTGTCTAAGCATGATATCCAGATACTCTGATGAATGATCTAGGAAGGTTACATTTTTAAAATAGTAGATTTTTAACTAACGTTTTATTTGCATTTGTCTTTTAGTTTGGGTGAGCAGACTTAATAGGACAATTGTTTTCTTAAATTTTCTGAGATACCATAGAACATCCCAGCTGGAGCAAATCTCTTCATCTTTATACTATCTTGAGTTATTTAGGATGATTGAAGAATAATTTTGTTTGGAACTTAAGTGATCTAGACAGTGTTTATTGGGTGGTTATTTTTTATTCTAAGAAAACGTAATAGGTATTTTTAAAAGACTTGGCTGCTGTGGCCTTTAAGTCCTTATGAAAAAACTGAATGCTTTATTTCCATGGGTGGATTTGAGTAGATGTGGGAATCTGTAACTTGTGAGATACTCATCTGGTCATGTCATGAGTTTTGAAAAACCTTTCATTCTCTAATTGTTTGATATTTATCACTCATGACAGTTGACTTTAGATTGTGGGGTTTTTCTTTTTTTTTGGTGTGCTTAAGTGATTATCACAAACATCTTTCTGGGTTTGGAAAATGGATTTGAATCTTAAGAATCTTATTGGATCTTAAGAATTTAATCTTAGTAGATTTAAATCTTAGGCTGTTTTCCTAACAAGAAACCAGTTCAAGTTTGAAACTTTTTAATATTTTTAATACTGAGTTTTCACATTAGCTTTCTCTTTAGTATTACTTAAAGTAGATGACATTGATCTTTGTATCAGATAAACCCTGAAATCTTAGCGGCTTAATAAAAGTTTATTTCGTGCTCATATCACTGTGTAAGTTGGCAGAGTCCTTGGGTGTCCATCCTGCAGTTCTGTCCTACCTTTAGGTCCTCCGTATGGCAGCTGTAGGGGCTAGATGGGGAAAGAAAGAAGACAGATGCTTAGGCCAGAACACATCACTTTAGTGACCGGTTCCTTGGTTTACCAACTATATGGAGGCTGGGAATAGTTAAGCTGTTTCCCCAGAGGCAAAGAAATAGAATTTTGGTGACTTCATAGGAATCTCTTGCCCTCCAGCAGTTCGTAATCCCAAAATAGCTAATTAAGCTTTTGCTGTTTACATTTTTATCCCCTTTTTGGGGGTTTTCATGCAACTTTTAAATCATGCAGGACTATAGAGGTATTTTTGAAATGTTTGACAGAAAACACTGTTGGGTGGATACTTGTAGTGAGCCCTTAATTTTCGTTGCGTGTGTGTGTGTTGTCTTTTTTTTTAATACGTTTGATGCTCGCTGTGAATTAAAAAAAAGTACTTGACAGTCTCATATTAGCAGAAGGAATGTAGGCAGTTCTAATTGTGAAGCTACCTTTTTTGTCTTAGAAGCCTCAAAAGGAGAGATGTGGCTTTGCCTCTGCTTCTTGTTTAGGACGAGGGATTATAGATCGGAAGTTTCCTTTATCAAGAATCATGCCTAGACTACTTATTAATTTTAGCAGTGTCCAGTTTTTACCAGGACGAAATAATGAAAATAAATAGTGACACTGAACAGATGAATGCCACAAATGTCCTCAGGATACCGGGAAGTTGGGCATGTGAATGGTGACTTAAAGACTTCACGCTTTAGTGGCACTTGGAACAAGATGAGAGGATTTTAGTGAAAACATGGAGAAAAGGGAAATGGAGAATAAAAAAATCTCAAAAATTAGAAATTGTTTTCATAGGATTTATTTGTTTAGAGCAGTGTTCTGAAAACTAATGGATCCTGTTTATGTTGCAAGCAGATTGTATATAAATTTTGTATTCTGAGCTCTATTTTATTAGGTAACTTATACCATGGTAGTCCTGTAGGGTCATCACTTGTTTAGCCTCTTTTTTCCCCTAACAAAAGGCAGTTATAGGATTCCTGACCGGTTTTCAGCGTATGTGGAAAAAAGTGAAATCCGAATTAATGAGACCCTTCTTTAGGTGGCAAGTTTGAGGACAGTTACTTAAATTTGAAATTTCTGCTCCTGGTGTGCTTATTTCTTGGCAACTGATTTCTTTTAGAAGTTTTCATAGTAGAGTCTTCGTGAAAAGAGATGAATATAAATGGTTTTAAATGCTTAAAAGCCTAAAACAAACAATGTGTTTTAAAGGTTTTTAATAGAGTAGGCTTCTTTATCTCCAATGTGCAGACTTCATCTTTGTCTTTGAGTTGGAGTTGGAAGTTTAAAAAGGATCTGTTGGATTAAAGAAGGAAGACCTGGGAGAAGTTGAATAACTTTCCTAAAGTTGTATTGTCAGTTTGGTAGCAGAGATTGGGCTGAAACCCACTTCCCTTAACTCTTGATCCTATATTCTTTCCCTTTTTGTATTTTTTTTTTAAACGTTTTTATTTGAGAGCGAGAGAGAGAGCATGAGTGGGGAGGGGGGCTGTGCAGATGGAGAGGCAGAAGCAGACACTCTGTCCCAGGACCCTGGCAGACACTTAACCCATTGAACCACCCAGGCACCCCTCTCTCTTTTTATTCTATGCTTGGGACCAGTGTAGTCATGTAGTTGAGAAAATTTTCACATTGAAGTATTAAAGCAGGAAGATACGGAAATAATAAGAAACTTATAAACATTAATGTCTATATTTTTTTCTTTTTCTTTTTAGTGTGCAACTTGCTTTGGTGTTTGCTGTTTTATTGCTACAGATGACATTACTGTAAGTAGAAAACCCTTGACTCCACTTATTTGCACATTTCAAATTTAAGGTGGTTACCTTATTTCATGTTCTTATGCATTAGGAGCTGTATTCAACTCTGGAATGTTTGGAAAGTATCTTCACCAAGTCCTATCTCAAAGAGAAAGACACTAACGTTATATGCAGCACCCCTAATACAGTGCTTCATATCAGCTGTCTTCTTGCATGGACATTATTATTGACCATATGCCCTATCAATGAAGTGAAGAAAAAGCTTGAGATGTATGTACTCTTAGCTTCATGTTTTATAAAAACAACATTTATTGACATAATTGATTGTGTTCACACAGTAATGACTGTTTTTTAGGCATTTCCATAAACTTCCAAGCCTCCTTTCTTCTGATGATGTCAACATGAGAATAGCTGCTGGTGAATCTTTGGCACTTATGTTTGAATTGGCCAGAGGGATGGAGAGTGTAAGTATCTGATGAATAGAGGAAAAAGATTGTGTCGCAAGGATCATTATTCTACCATTCTCTTCATAATTAAGAATTGGATGATAACTTTGGAGTATGGCCAGCTTGAGAATAAAGTGATTGATTGCCCTGCTTCTTGGCAGTGGTGATACAAAAATTTTAAGAGCATAAACGGGTAGGGGTTGGTAGAGCAACATTTGAGTGTAGTTTATTACACTTAACTCTTGCTGTCTGTAGAACTCAAATTTAGGGACGATATTACTCGTGGAGAGAGTTGTCTACTACAGTCTTTGTGGTTCTGCTTGGATTTCTCAAGACACAGGGCATATTAAGGTGATTCAGGCATGGATGCTTTATAATAAATGTCAGACAAATGGATGAAATACTGAGTCGACATAGGTTTGAGATCAGATGAGTTTAGTCACTGTTGTTTAACTTCTCTAAGCCAAAGCTGAAAGCAAACATGGCCCTTTAGACTGGGTTATGTGCCTTGCAGTTCCCCACCCACTGTCTGTCCATGGATGTTTATTACCTCAACTTGGCTCTCAAAGGTATTTGAGTTTGTGATAGGTGACCAACTTTACTGGTTTACCTGGTTCTCTTGCAGGGTTAGCACTGAAAATTCTGTCTTCCAGGAAACCTTTCCTCTCAGGCTAACTGGGACATTTGGTCACCCTGGTTTGTATCCTCTGTTGTGAACCTTGGCTTACTTATTAGCTGCTTTTTAATGTAAGAACAAAGACTATATTTCTGGAATGAAACCTTTTCTGGAATTAAATATGTTATTTAACAGTGAATAATTCCATTCTAGTCCTGTGTTTAAAAATATCTGGGAAGTGTCTTTTTTAGGCTTCCCCCAGCCTCTCCCCTTTTCTTTGAAGGATAGCAGGGTAGGAATGGAAAGAAGTTATTATAATGCTTTCAGTAGTGAATGAATCTACTTACATGAGAAATTGGACTCAAGTTTAGCAATCAATTTAATTTTATTGAGCTAGTTAATGGCTCCTTAACCTCAAGGCACAGAAGCCAGATGTCCCAATTTTTTAATATTCTGTGGGCTAGAAATGGTAATTTCTTTTCTTTTTCCTTTGAAGTGTATCTTACAAGTAAAGTAATAATGCAGTTTAAATTATACATGTGGAATTTTTTAAAAAATTTGTAAATATACATTTATTGTTGCTCACATATCTTACGTTCTCTGGGTTTAATAAATCATATGAGGTAGCTAGGAGAACTCAGATCAAATTAAACATGTTTGGATAAGTCCTTGTTTAAGGACAAAAATGACCTGGGTTACAAAACAGAGCCTAGAGTTTTATTTGCTATTTTTGTTAAGTAAGCTTTTTGAAAGGAGAGAGTGTGTGGCTGTGGTGGGGGTAGTTACAGGGTGTTCAAAAAATTAATTAAATCGTGTGTTGATGAATACATAGGCTGATTCAAATTAGGGTTTTGGTAGCAAATTCATGGCATTGAAATATTAGCCTTTTGCTAAGATGATTATAAGCTGACATGCAGAATTAGGAATTGTTTGTGAGAGCTCTCTGCTCTATAACCAAACAGGTAAGAGTGTACTCTGTGACATACTCCCGGGTTCATATGTCTTTTCCACCCTTACTAGTTGGATGATGTTGGGCAACTTCTCTGCCTCAGTATCAGTATCTTTAAAATGGAGAATAAAATAGTAACTACCTCATAGGGTTGTTGAGAACATAGATACAATGTAAGTGGTAGTTATTACTGTAACTGTTCATTAAAGTGCAGATTACTTCCTCCTTCTGGCTTTTAGTAGTAGCCTTTTAGGGGCTCTCTAGCATAACCTGTAGTAAGACAGACTATTTACTGGGCAGAATTACAGATCTTGGGAGCCACATAATGTGCTGACTCAGGAAAATATACCGAAATATAGTATAGACAGACCTTCCCCAGTTCTTCCTTTCTTATCCCCCACCTGACCTGACGTGGGAAGTGCTGCAGAAAAGAGACAGACAGACACACACACACCCTTGTGTAATAGTGGTTATGCTGTTTTCTTGATATTATTGATAGGAGTTAAAGTGTTTATTTGTACCTCCAAGAGCCCATTTGTCCCTGGGCATATAGTTTTACTGTAGAGTTACCCTGAACTCCAGTAAATTGGCTTTTGGAAGCTAGTTATGGACTGTTTTTTTATGTTTTACATTTTCTTTCTTTTTAATGCCCAAACATGTTAGAGAGACATTTCCCTACAATATTTAATATTTATTTTTCCGAGTTAGTACTATATGGAACTCAGTGATTCAGACTGTAAACTAGATTGAGTTTTACTGATTGCAGAGGTCAATTACAGCGGGATTTCTCAATCTCTGCAAAGTTGATACAATACATTACTGGGCTGGATAATTTTTCCTTGGAGGGGGGTCAAATCAAGGTAATAGCAAATAGTAACACATTTCGTGGCTTCTCTTCAAAAGGGATTAAAATATCTTCTTAGCTTGAGTAATTAATTACTCAAGCTGATTTAAATGCTTTATTGCTTATTTGAAATATGGCCGGTATATTAGAAACTAGGTGCTTTAGGCATTACTGATAGCTTGTACTTTTGGAATAAGAATATTTGGAATTCTGGGGTTATGTGCCTTGGGGACTGAAGAGCCAAAGGATAGAAGCTGTGTTGGTATTTGTGGTATCTCAGTTTCACTGAACTTCTTTGAAATCCCAGGAAAGTCTTTAGAGAAAATGAAAGATAGAAAGCACGAGAGGGGAGAGGGTCGGAGGGAGAAGCAGACTCCCTGCTGAGCAGGGAGCCCGATGTGGGATTCGATCCCGGGACTCCAGGATCATGACCTGAGCCGAAGGCAGTCGCTTAACCAACTGAGCCACCCAGGCGCCCCCAGGAATGTCTTGAAACGGTAGAAGCACAATAAGTATTTGTTGAATGTATCTGGATATACTTGGAAGGGGAATGTTAATTTAGTGGTAGTATATCTTGTAGTCAGCATTTCTGGATTAAAACTTCGGCATGATGTTGTAAATGCATTAATGTGTGCCTGTGCGCCAAGATCTTTAAAGAGTTCAGAGATTTGTGGTGCTGTTTTTACCCCTGCTGGGTATTTTCCGGAGTGGAGTGTTCTTTGTTAGCACTAGGAAAGGTTGAGGGTGGGGGAACCCAATAACGAACTAAACAAAATTGTTTTTCCTGACCAGGACTTTTTTTACGAAGACATGGAATCTTTGACGCAGATGCTTAGGGCTTTGGCTACAGATGGAAATAAGCACCGTGCCAAAGTGGACAAGAGAAAGCAGCGATCGGTGTTCAGAGACATCCTGAGGGCAGTGGAGGTAGGTCTCTTAATGCTATAATGGCTACTCCTTTGTTCTTTTAAAGTAGACTGCATGCACTCACCGTGGTGCTTGAACTCATGACCCCAAGACCAAGAGTCTGTATGCTCCACCGACTGAGCCAGCCAGGCACCTGCTACTCATTTTGAAATGAGATTGTTTTAGGCTAAACTGGACCATTGGGTTTTTTTTTTTTATTGAACTTCACTTTTGATCAAAACAGTTTACTCCTTTTAAGCCTGGTTTTTAACAATATACATAAAGACAACTTTTTTTTTTTAAACAAAGGAAAATTTAATTCTGATGCATAAAGGTACTTTTTTTTTAGGTTAAAAATATGACAATTTCATAGTTAGAATGTATATTTCACTTTGTTGTACTTGCCATCATTTAAGCAGTGGTGCTTAGCACATAGGTATTTAGTACAGTGTTTTTTTTGAGTGGAAATTATTGCCTACCGCTCAGTACTTTAAACAAAGACCTCTGTATTCTCTCTGGGAAGCCTAGGTGTTAAAAACGGAAATAACAAAATCCAGCCTTTAAATAAGGGTTTAAAATCATCTGATGCTTGAGTACCTTCTACAATCTTCTAACCTATTTCAATCTACCTGGCAAATAAATCGATTTAGAAACTTTCAGGGATTTGAATAGAATGCATGGTTAAAAGGAACTGTAGGATATGGGGACTTTTACTGTGGAGAATACCTAAGTTTTTTTTTTGGCCAGGTAAGAAGTATTTCTTGAATATAAAGAATAAATATCTCAGGTTCTTGCTATCTGATAGGGCAGTTCATTTAAGAATAAGTTTGTTACTGAAGAGTCATCAACCTGACATGTATAAGAAAATTTAGAGTGGGAATTAAAAAAAATAAAAATGCTGAGACCCCATTCAGGTCCAGTTTTGAAATGTTCAGTGATTCTCATACATAGCCTGCTTAACTACTTTCTTCATTTTAATCTAAGTAAAACCTAGGGTATAAGTATTGAGATCTTCTGGGATCTGAACATTTTGGTTAATGCTAACTCTAATTGCATTATAGTAATATTTTATATTTACTCTGGTTTTTATAATCTGAAACACAAAATAAAATCCCCAAACTTGAGCAGACATCTTTGTTAACAATTGATCCTTTTGATCTTAAAATTTTAGTGTGGTGGTATCCCCACATTAAGCCACTTTCTTGAATAACTACAAACTGCTCCAGGGCACCTGGGTGGCTCAGATGGTTAAGCGTCTGCCTTTGGCTCAGGTCATGATCCCAGGGTCCTGGGATCGGGCCCCGCATCAGGCTCCCTGCTCAGCGGGGAGTCTGCTTCTCCCTCTGCCCCTCTCCCTGCTTATGCTCTCTTTCTCTCTCAAATAAATAAGTAAAATCTTTACAAATTACTCCTCTATTTGGATAATGTTGCCTCCAAAGATAAGATAATGGCATGTTGTGGGTTTTCTGGTTTAGACCTAACATCACATTTTCTGTCTGGATGCATTCTCTCTGGATAATAGATTTTAAGAGTCAAAAGGATCTGAGCAGACCCTATTGACAAACCCATCAGTGTAAGCCAGCCACAGCACACAGTATTGATTCTCCTGAGAAAGACACAAGCCAAATCTCAGTGTACACCAGCCTTAACAGGTCTCTTGTGTGCCCATCGCTCTTGCCCGGCACTACAAAAAGTAAAAGCCCTTTCTTTGCCTCATAGTTCTGACCTGTGGTGTTCTCCCTCCCAGGCCTTAAACACCCTCTGCTCTCCATCTCAGGATTTCTGTTCCTCCCCTGCCCTTTGACTGGCTTTCCTGTGCTCCAGCTCTGCTTCAATGTACCTGCCAGAGAAAGGGCTGGCCCCACAGCCTTGCTAGGTGTTTCTGTTTCTTTGCTTTCACTGGAAGCTGCTTCCGTGATGGATGGAGGTTGTTAAACTGCTACAGAGGAGAATTCTCCATTTTAGATGTAGTTGTTGCTGCCTGTCATTTCTTTTCACTAAGGAATCATTCTTTAGGATCATGTATTTCTTAAATCAGCAGGCATTTAATATGTTAGGTGCCTTGACATACAGTTTTCTTATTTCAGTTCCTTTATAACACTTAAGGAACAGAATATCTTTTTAAGGAAAAACAGAGACTAAAGACATAGTTAAAGAGCAGTAAGTAGCAAAGCTGGAATGTGAACCCACTGTACTGTGCTGTCTTTTCCCAGGGCCAAATGCTGCAGATGGGCAGGTGAGAGAGAGTCAAGAGTGTCCATTGGATTTTTCGGTTAGGTCATTGGTGGATGACCTTTATAGGTGCCACTTCAGTTAGAGGGATGGCAGAAACGCTTGACTGGGGTGGATTGAAAAGTGAATGGGAAGTGAAGTGGAGGTGGTGTGTCTTAACTGTTCTTTTTTAAAACGTGGCTATAATTGGAAGGGGAAGAGAGTTGACCACTGGACTGTGGGAGGGTGTGTTATTGTGTCTTGTTTAAGATGCTGGATGTGGTTTATGGGAGAAGGAACCCGTGGAGAAGGGAGCATTTGAAAAATATAAATGAAAGATTGAGAGCGTGATGTAAATGGTATGATTGGCCTTGAACTGGAAAGATTTAGGAGAGGAGTTGGTGAGGAAGCAGTTCAGTTTAGAGGGAGTTCTTTCCTGGTGTCTCAGTGTTTTCTGAAATAAGGAAGTCTGAAATAATAGAACCCCGGTGGGTTTTTTTGAGCTGTTGTAACAGACCAGGCGCTCTGTGCGCTTCACAGACAGACTTTGTCTTACATTTCTAATAACTGTGGTAGAGGGATGGAAAGACCCACTTGACGAGCAGGGGAACAAACCCAAAGGGGTTAAATTACTTGCTAAAATGACAAGCCAGTGAGTGACACACTTGTATAAGTCTAGAGTTCACGTTATTTTCTTCCATGTTAGATGCTGTGTCTGCTGAGAAAGAAGGGGGCAAGGTAGTAGGGAGGTCGATTGGAGTGATCAGGTTCCATCTCCTTTCTCCTGTCCCTGGTGATCTCTTCCTGTTCTCTTCCTGTTACTCTTTCGTAGTCATGATTCATCAAACAATGGAGTGGCCAGTTCTTTCCATCCCAAGTTCTGCCCCTATTCTGGGTAACTCCTTTGTGCATTTGGAAAACCCTATCCTGTATTTGTTCCAGTGATCTTTACTTCCATTTATTTCCATTGACTTGATTCTCTCTCAGGGTCATACTTTAGAAATTGTCTTCTGGCAAAATTGTTCCATCTCTGAAGTCTTAAACTCAGGTATTCCCTCTCATTTTTTTTTTTTAAGGTTTTATTTATTAGAGCACGAGTGGAGGGAGAGGCAGAGCGAGAGGGAGAAGCAGGCTCCCTGCTAATAAGCAGGGAGCCATGTGGGGCTCGATCCCATGACCCCAGGATCATGACCTGAGCTGAAGGCAGATGCTTATTAACCGACTGAGCCACCCAGTCGCACCTGCTCTCGTTTTCTTAGTAAGCTTGCTCTTAGACCCTTGGAGCCCTCCAGTTGTTGGTCCTCTACTTTTTGGTTGGTCTGTTAACCCCATTTGTGTTCCCTCCACCCTGCTTCCCCTCAGCTCCACCTCTTCCTCCTCCCTTCCCACCTCACCCCCCATTTGTAGACCAGTACAGATAACTGTTTTTTTTTTCTTCAGGTTTCTTGAGTGCTATTGAAATTTAAAGACAGTCACAAAAATGTGGTTTTGCCAGTAATATTTATCCGAACTCACTTGTGCCAAGTCTGTGACAACTAGACAAGCTCTATACCCTTATTAGGATAGTACTTTCTAGTCTCTTCACATCTCAGGGATGGAAATACCAGTTTAAACCATACTGTTTTCTTACCTCAGCACATAAATGTGTCTGTTTAGAAATTGTATTTATGTAGGATCTCTTTAAGTCATCTTAATTCCTCTTGAAATTTTGGTTCTTCTGTTGTCTAGGAACGGGATTTTCCAACAGAAACTGTTAAATTTGGCCCTGAACGAATGTATATTGATTGCTGGGTCAAAAAACATACCTATGACACCTTTAAGGAAGTTCTTGGATCAGGGATGCAGTATCATTTGCAGGTGAGTGAGTGACCTCTTTTCTGTGTGTTTGCTTTTAAATTAGGGAGCAGTTTTGAATGTAGTTCATTGAGTGGGCAGAATGCTTTCAGCATAGTACAAAACTACATTTTATTAATTTATTTTACATTTATTTTTTAAAGTAGAATTGAGTAAGTATGAAACTGTTCTTTTTGTATTGTATAAATCCGGTGGAGCATCTATAAACTCGGTAGAGCGCTGTTGCTTTCCTTGTAACTTTACTGGATTCAAGGCATTAGAAACAATTTAGTCTTAAAAAGAGAAACAGAAAATAAGTGACCTAAGTTCTTATTTATAAGCTCCACATAACTTCTGTTAATCAGATTTGATTTTATGTAGTAAAAAAGAGCTGATATTTAATAATGAGCCTTATTACCTTTCTATTTTACCGAAGTCAAATGAATTCCTTCGTAATGTATTTGAACTTGGACCCCCGGTGATGCTTGATGCTGCAACACTTAAAACGATGAAGATTTCTCGTTTTGAAAGGGTAGGTTTTGTTTTTGTTTTCATCAGAACTAAGTGCATTGAAGAAAAGCGGAGCTGATGCTTTGATTCTACCAGGCAGGCGATAGGTATATAGTGGAGTCTGGGGGGCCTTTAGTGCCTCATGCTGTTTCAGATACAACAGCTGTATTAAGATTGTAGAAACTTCACTGCATTTAGAGTATGGAGGGGTTGTAATGAATAAATTTTATCCACAATCCTATTAACATAGGAAGTATTTTCCTTTTTTGTTTTCTTTTATTCTGTTAACTCCTTTATAAAGAATAAATATTTACTACATAGTGCTTCTTTTGTATCAGATAACTAAACCTACTTAATAAGTACCAGATTTATTTTGCAAGTTAAGGAAACATGGTTTAGAGAGTTTATAATGTTACTTATAATGTCACTTAACTCTTTAAAAATCCTTAATTGTATTTTTATGTTTTTATTGAGGTGAAATTCACATAACATAAGCTATTTTAGTGTACAATTCAGGGCATTTAGTACACTCACAATGTTGTACAACTGTCTGTCTAGTTTCAAAATGTTTTCATCACCTCAAAAGGAAACTTATACCTTTAAGCATCCACTTCCCATCCCCCCCCACTTGCTGGCAACCACTTGTGTGCTTTCTGTCTCTGCATTTACCTTTTCTGGATGTTTCATATAAATAGGCTCAAATAACGTGTGACCTGTTGTGTGGCTTTTTTCATTCAGCATTATGTTGCCCAAGGTCATCCATGTTCTAGCACATACCAGTACTTCAGTCCTTTTTGTGGCTGAATAATACGCCGTTGTGTGGATACACCACATGATTATGCAGTCATCAATTGATGGACATTTAGCTTATTTCCACTTTTTGCCCATTGTGAATTGTGCTGCTATGAACATTTGTGTACAAGTTTTTGTTAGAGCACCTGTTCTCAATTCTTTTTTTTTTTTTTAAGATTTTATTTATTTGAGAGAGAGAGAATGAGAGAGAGCGCATGAGAGGGGGGTGGGTCAGAGGGAGAAGCAGACTCCCTGCTGAGCAGGGAGCCTGATGCGGGACTCGATCCTGGAACTCCAGGATCATGAGCAGTCGCCCAACCAACTGAGCCACTCAGGCGCCCTGTTCTCAATTCTTTTAGGTATATACCTAGGAATGGAGTTGCTGGGTCATATGGTAGTTATATGTTTAATTTGTTAAGGAACTGCCAAACTATTTTCTATAGGGACTGAACCATTTTGCATTCCCACCAGCAGTATATGAGAGTTTCAATTTCTATATCCTTATCAACACTTGTTATTCTGGCTTTTTTGTTTTTGTTTTGTTTTAAATTATAGCCATACCTAGTGGGAGTGATGTGCTTAATCATATATGTATTTTTTTTTTTTAAGATTTTATTTGGGAGAGCGCATGTAAGTGTGTGATTTGGGGGAGGGGCAGAGGCAGAAAATCTCAAGCAGATTCCATGCTGAGCGCAGAGCCCAATGTGGGGCTTGATCTCAAAACCCTGAGATCATGACCTGAGCCGAAACCAAAAGTCGGAGCTTAACCGACTGTGCCACCCAGGCGCCCCTGAAGTGCTTAATTATATTTTTATAGGCTCTTTATAGTTAATCATTTTTATGGTCATATAATTGTTGGATTAATATTAGTATCTTTAATTATTTCTCTTTTGAATTTTTTTTTCTGAAGAAATCTTTACATGGGAATATAGGGCCAGATTATGACTTTTTTGATATGTACTGCCAAATTACCTTCTGAAGTTATTCTGTCATTTTTAATTATTTCTAGTAATGAATGAAGGCATGTAGCTATTACATATTTGACAGCATTGAGTTTTATGATTTAAAACATTTGTTAGTTTAATTGGCATTAAGTTGGAACCTTATTTTTTTCTTTGCTCTTTTAATATTTTGGGTATGTTCACTTTAGTTCATGATTTGTTTTTTCTTTGATCAGATTAAATGGTGATGCATTTTTTAAAACTTTTTGTTGGAATTTTCTTGGTATTTTACATATTTGATTAATATTTTTTTCTTTATTATGTGTTAATTTTCCCTCTTGTTCTTTGTGTGTGTTTTATAAACATTTAAAATATTGATAAGGTTGAGTTAGCTCATTTCTTTCCTTTGTGATTTTTATTCATCCTTGTCTTTATCAGAGTATCTTAAGCTTTAGTGATCCGCATGTGTTTTCCTTTGCTTCATTTCAGCACCTGTATAACTCCGCAGCCTTCAAAGCTCGAACGAAAGCTCGAAGCAAATGTCGAGATAAGAGAGCAGATGTTGGAGAATTCTTCTAGATTTTCAGCAGTTGGAAGACCACTTTCTAATTTTTTTTTTTTTGTAATTTCTAATGTATTTAAATTAGAGACAGTTTTTATCTAGGGTCAGCTTAGATAGCTTTTGTAACAGGTTATATTATAATTTAATGTGTACAGTATTGCAAATGGTGAGTTCTGATTATTGAATATTCTCTGTAAATCATTAAACATAAATAAAGTGTAATGTTTAGTCATTTTCTATTTATGAAGAGAGCAAAAACACGGTATTTCACTTGATTTCATAATGAGGAAAACTATTACTCAAGGTTAAATTTATTATACTGCGGTTGTCCAAAAATATTGATTATAATGATGTAAATATACAAGGTATTTAACTTTAAGATGTTAGGTGAGTTCTGGATACAGTTTTGGGAGCTAGTTCTTCTGGAAAAGCTGCTGTATTTTAATTTTTAAATGGAACCTAATTTAATTTTGTCACTGGGATCAACATAGAGAATTTATTCGATGAGACCTTAACAGCTGCACTTAAAGGTCATTCAGTCCAGCTTTTGAGAGTTCATGAAGAATTAACATATGCCAGAAAGGCTGCTAACGTTGACCTCTGAGGGTACTAACACATTTTATCTGCTATATTCTTGTATTTTGAAATAAAGATCTTTTATAAAAAGTGCTTCTTTTCTAGTAGAAGAAACATTTATGGGTCTGAAGTAGCGTTCAAAATGACCAACCTAGGTAGGGAGTGAGACAGAACTTACTTTGTATATTTGGACACATGAAAATAAATGAAAAAAATGTAGCAATGTCATTGGGAATATTACTGTAGAATAATATTGTAGCATATCATTTCTTTGGTATTAGTGCAGAAAACTAATAAGGCACGAGGGGTGGGGAAGCATGTACACTGTAGAGAAGAACCAAAATCATTGAAGGTACTTCACAAACTAGCGTTTTTCCTCTCCTGCATTTTCCACATCTCTGGGAGGTCTGATGGGGCCCCTCCTTGCACATGGGCTGGCCTGAGGGGGCGCTCTTGCTGCTGCCAGTGTCCGGCCCACCCCTCAGATCGGGTGCAGAGGAAGACTGCCTTGGAATCCAGAACTTGAGTGTGCATGCTGTCACCTCCTTGTACTCCCAAGTAGGTTAGAACTGTGGAAAGGAGATTGCAAGTAGTGTTTTTGCCCCCCAAATTGTCAATTTCCTGTATGTATACATACTTTTAAATAATGAATTTTTATTAAAATCTATATACATAGCTTAATGGTACTGCAAAGATTGTAAGGAAAAATGTTAGCTCCTGGCTCGTCCTTTAACATTCCCTAGGGGGCATTTCAGCCTTGAGGTTTTTCCTAGCGCCTTGGTTTCAGGTTTCTGAGTAATAGGCTTATACTGCCTATTTATTAATTTACTATGTTTACAAACCTCTGACAGCTTCCTATTTGATAGATGAAGGTTTCTGCCTTTTTACTTTTTTCTCATTCTCCCAGTATTTTTTCATTAAACTGGCATCGTTGCATTATAGCGACCATATTTCTGTGTTCATTCCTGAACTAGTTTACTGTGCTTCTATTTCCACTCTCAACATTTTGTCTTGGTTTTACATACACATCACTAATTCTTCCAAAACAGTCTCAAATAGGTAAAACTTTCTTTAAATCTGTTTTTGACATGGTCAAAGCTCTACCATATACTTGTTTCAGTCTAAACTAATTTCTTTCTTACCCATGTAGAGAGCTGTTTCCTGAGACTTCATCATCCTGGGATTTGTTTTCCTCTCGGGCTGGAATCTGCATTTCTTGAGCCCTACGTCTTGGTTATTAGATTACTTGCTAAAGTAGAACACTTCCTTCCTTGAGTAACTGGGAATGGGTGCATGGGAGGTCAGTTACTTTGAGAGTACTGCTATGTCTGAAAGGTAGTATGGATTGGTATATAAAACTTGAGGTAGATAAGAATTTCAAAGGCATTGCTCTATTCTAAAGTGTTGTACAGTTTTTATTCTGATTTTTTTTTTGTTAGAGGCTCTAGCATTCTAAAATTGTATGATACTGTGGTTTGGTGGCCCCTGGCAATCTGGAAAATATTTGTAAGTTCTTGACCCTGCCCTGCACCGCACCCCACCCCCAAACCAAAAAACCCAACTGAGCGCGCGCGTGCGCACGCATGCGCACACACACGCGCACGCACACACACACACATTTTCTTTGTGCCCAAACCCCATGACATAACTAGAGCTGCTGGATTGAGCCTCTGACCTTATTTTTCATTCATATATTTTTCTTTCTGGGAGATTTCTGTAACGCAGTTTTCCAGTGTTCATGAAATGACCTGCCTGTGTTTAGCTCCATACTTCATGTTGCCTCCAGTTCCTGAGCCTGCCTGGATTCTGCAATTCCCCTCACTCATCAGTGATCGTCCTCTGGAGTCCTGCCAAGGCAGGCTAACAACCACGTTCTCTTCCATATTCAATATATTTGTTGAAATCTTGTTCAGTATTCCAATTTTCATTCTTGTGGTTTTGTAATTTTTATTCCTATTCTGCCTTTTTACTGGGGTTTTAGGAGGAAGAAGAGAGAAATGAGTGTTAATCTGCATATTAAGTTTATAGATGGGTACATTTTCATGAAATTAAGGGTGGTTGCTCAACAAGGGATTCTATACAAATGTTTGAGTTTTCTGGAAAGTAGTAAAATGGTGTATGATAGACCAGTTCATTCTTTGATTCTTCATTAATCTTGCTGGTTTAAAGGAATTTAAAAGGGTCCCTGCCTACTAAGTTCTTTATTTTGAAGCTCAAACATTAATTTTGGAGCAAACAAGCATTCCATGAAAGCATTCCAAGTCTGATGACATTTACTGAATTTCCTGGGAGTTGAATTTAGATAGAATAAAGTATTTGAAATAAAAGTCAAATACAGATGCCCCCAGATAATTCAGGTGGGAATACCTATTTTCTTGTGGCTCTGAACTGTTCTTGATGTGCTCTTTCAGGTATGTAATAGATAAAATGAGGTATGTCCTCTTGCTTTGCTCTTAATGTGGTTCTCTAGAAAATTGGAGACGATTGGTCATAAGCCATAAAAACTTCCATCCCCTTCACTGGTTTAAAAATTCAGGGGCACCTGGGTGGCTCAGTTGGTTAAGCATCTGCCTTCAGCTCAGGTCATGGTCCCAGGGTCCTGGGATCGAGCCCTGCATCGGGCTCCCTGCTCGGCAGGGAGCCTTTCTCTCCCTCTCCTCCCCGCTTGTGATCTCTCTCTCAAATACATAAATAAAATCCTTAAAAAAAACCACCATGGTTTTATTCGGATTTCGGTGTAAGGAATTGCTTAGGCTCCATCTTCCTCATCCCTGAAGGGGGATTGATACTTCACAGGTGGTAAGGCTATAGGAGAGAGAAAAACTAAATGCTCAAAATGAGGCCATTCTATTATTTTTTTCAAAAGTTTGATGGTTTAAGATAGGTAGTATGGAGATTATTTCGAAAACAGGATGATAATAGCAAACAAACATTTTCATTTTTCATGGAATTTGGCATAACTTTTTACTGTACAATATACCTCTGAGAAGACGGTTACTAGTTATATCGTCTTCCTCCATGAATTGGTCCGCTGGTACCGATGAGGGCTAAGAAAAAGGCATTCCTTTCCCCTAAAAGTAGAGTGAGCTCCGTACTGAATATAAATGTAAAGGAAGTCCTGTGAAGCAAACATTTTCTCAATGAGGTACAAAATGTTTCAAGGACGAATCATGTCCATTTGGAAGTGGCAGTGGACGGTGGGATTCGGAAGGACTGCGAATCAGTTTACTACCTAGCCCTCGGCGTCCTGCAGGGATAGCCTGTCCCCATGGCCGGCAAATGGGACTCACTGTAGCTCCTTTTATGTACAGCAGAGGGCAGAAGCTCCTTGGCATGTGTGTGAGGGAGCCACACAAGACAGAGCCTGACATTCCTGAGAAAGGAGCATGCCTTAAAACCCACAGAGTAAATAAAGCCTTTGAGTAGAGTAGAGAGGGAAGTGGATGAGACCAAGTGCTTCCCTCGCCTGCGGTGGGTCTGAAGCCATACAATCTCCCACTCACAGTCCTGTTTCGTAGCTCCTGGAAGCCCTAGGAACTCTCCGCCGCGCCATCCCCCTAGTCAATACCACACCCTTACTCTGTCCTTGCTGATTGCCGTCCTCTGGTTGGCCCGGAGTCCTCTGCAGGTTAGTTGTCAGAATGGCAGCTCCAGTCCGCTACTGGATATTCATATATGGGAGCATAGAAGGGCCGGAGCGCTAGAAATGTGTCCGCTTACACAGACACAGGAGCCAAATAAGGACATGAACTTGGGTCCAATAAGAACCTCATCAGTTACCAACTGAATCAAGGCAGGGTGGCTTTTTCTTTTTAAAGCATAGTTTCGGTAATATATTCACGAAAAACCTCAGACCTTTTGAGAAAAGTTAGTATTTGGGATCTTACGTTGCTTGGCTAAATTAACACTAAATATAGACAAGAGTCATGCTGGGGTTTCTGGGCCCTGTAGGAGCACCTGTGCGCTGAAGGAAGGCAAAGAAAGAACCACAGAATTTGTAGAAAGTTTTATTGCAGTTGCTTCTGAATAGTTTTTTTTTTTTTTCCTGGCAACCTAGCAGTCAAAGCTCACATTTTTGTAAGTAATTTGCATGCTATTACTCTGCCGACCCTGAATTATGATTCTTGAGGCTGGGATGTTTTTTGTGGCTCGTGCTCTGTGCTTTTAACTTTTGATAGAAATGATTTAGACTTGATTTAAAAAATTAATTCCTGAATGTGAAGAGGCACTGACTCTGAAATGGAATTAAAGAACAAATTACCATGATTCACTCAATAAAGCTTCCTATTAGCTTTGAATTAAGCCCTATTATAACAATAATGATTCTGTGGCAAACAATACTGGTGTGTTATTTCTGAGCTTTGATACCGAGCACTTATGGGAAAAAAACTAAAGAGCAAAGCCATTTTTCATAGACAGCTATTTTGTCAGAATATTTATTTGTAGGTAGTGAGAGTCCTTAAGTGATGAAAAGAATCAGCTGTGAGCATTGATCTAAGCTGGAGGAAAATGAAATTACTTACATGTTTCAGTGCAAGGTATCAGAAAGGGCCCCGTTAAAAGGATACTGCTTCGGTCAGTCTCAATGAGCAGATCTGCACACCAGGGTCAGGGAGGAGGGCTGAGCTAGTATGATGCAGAATTTAGTAACCAGCCCTGCTGATTGTTGCCCTTCTATGGAGGTGCCAAAGATAGCAACAACTGGGTGCCAACAGCCGTGGGTCCTAGTTTTAGGGCCAGGTGACCCCATATCCCTCTACTCACTGAGTCATTGGTAAGCCCTTGGTGGCCAGGAACCACAGACACCCAACTCTGTTTTCTTCGTCAGTTCTTTATTTTCCATTCACATGTTGTAGTTAATCTAAAAATACATGAAAACGGCATCTATTTATATTGTGACTTTACCCTGAAGAAGAAATTTACTTTCAGGGCGCTTCATAGCTTACTTGAAGTTGCTGCCTTTGTGCTTTTGGAGTTGATGTTGCACTAGTCACCTTTGCAGTCAGTAGCAAGGCTAATAATTTGGAGATTTAATTAGCTGCACGGCTCTTAGGTTAGCTTTTGTGGCTATGACTTTCTAGTTGGCCCTCCATTTTGTAAATGTCGATTAAGCTTCAGTATGAGATTTGAGCAATAGGAATTCCATTCCTAAAGGGGAAGCTAAGGCTCAAGGACATTAAGTCAGAGACCAAAAATGAACCACGCGTCAGTCACCAAGCCTAAAATAGAAGCCGTGGCCGGAATGATGATCTTATGATGTGACACATACAACCTTTATGCCTCAACAGGTATTAGTATTGGGGATAGTAAAGTGTAAGAGATGATAAAATGCAAAACATCTCTGGAAGAATAGAACTCTGTGACCATGCTTCAGTCCCTATGGTTTTGTCTGTGAGAGGATAAGATTTGATTGATCTCTAAGGCTCCTTTATTTTATATGCCATTGCTGCTTTTTAAAAAATGATCACTTCATGTCATTCCCTTAGGAATGCTCCATGGGTATATTTGGGATTCAGTAATATCAATATCTAAGGTGATTTAGTAGTAGCTAATCTAAAGTACCCAGAGAATCATGTGTTTTTGTTAATTAAAATTTCAGGATAACTGAAACACCTTGTTTAATTTTTAGCTTTGAGAAAAAGTTTAATTAGTCCATGACATTTTTTTTAAAGATTCATTTATTTGTTTTAGAGAGAGAGAGAGCGAGAGAGCCCGTGTGGTGGGCGGGGCAGAGGGAGAGAATCTTAAGCAGCCTCCGTGCTGAGCGCGGATCATGAGACAAAATCAAGAGGCAGCCGCTCAACTAACTGAGCCACCCAGGCGCCCCAGTCCATTTTGAACTGTTTTTCTTAGGGCTTCAGGAGCATTTTTTTTTTCCCACAAGTACTAGTGGGTTTCAGGTATCACTGGGAAATTCCTGGTTTTTAATATTTTCAAATGCAGTTTAATCTATTTAGGAAATGGCTGATTCTTTTTCAGATCTACAGGTGTTCACATCTTTCTTTCCCCTGAATTTGGTTTCTCCTATTTTCTTCATTCTGTAACTGCTATTGAAAGAAAAATTTAAAATGTTCACAGGAATTAGTGTTGTCCCCTTATCAGCAGGCACAAAGCTTATCGACTTTACCAGAGACCAAGTAGATATCACATGAGGATTTTTACACTCAGTTTTATTTCTGTTAGTGTATTTATTATTAACTGCCTCAAATTCTTTTGAAAATGGTGAGCTTCAACTCTTGAATAAAATATTTTAGTTGCTCCCACTTACCGTAAGTCACTGGCTTATATATTTGACACTGAGTATTTGGAGAATAGGATTGGCGCCCACCCTCAGGAGTTTTAAGTCAGTTGGGAAAGTCAAAGATGTGAGCAATAAATGCTATAAAATAGTATAAGTGTCCTGGTGGAAGAATGTACCACATCCGGCAAAAGCACAGAAGAAAGGCAGGTTGATTCTTAGAGGAGGTGAGGTTTGAGCTGAGGCTTGAAAGAGGGTTAGGGAGAGATGTGGAGAAGAAAGGGGCGACACATGAACTCTGAAGCAAGAGGCCCGCTTCCAGCTCTGCAGCTAACTAAACGTATGATCCTGGGCATTCACCAGCTCAGCTTCAATTTCTTCACTTGGAGGAAGGATGGGGACCAGACTAGAACCTGTCTACAATCCCTTTCAGATCAAAAAGCCCTGTATCACTATTAGACTCATTTTATGAAAAGAGGTAACTGTGAAAGAGACGGCTTTGATAGTAATTTGAATTTGTCTTCCTAGAGCCCTGTATTTCATGTAATTAAAGGGCTGCAAGTTCTCTGTTGTGCTGGACAGACATCTTAAAATAGACCTTTTAAATCCACTCAGGCTTTTTGGGGTTGCTTGAAGTTGTGCTGTCGTTAGAAAATGTAAGCCTCACTTTTAAAATTCTGTATTATGTAAGTGACCTCGATCTAAGGAAACTCAGGGGGAAGAGACCTCAGACGTCCCAGAGTCTAGCCTCCAGCTCGCCATACGGTTCCTGTCTGTAGCACCTAAGCTTGTGAAGATTTTCTTGAGGACTCCCAGCCAGCATCTCATGGTTAAAGGATACATTTAAGGTAGAAACTCATATGCCATATTGAGGGAGAATATAAAAATTGCAGTTTTGTGCAGTTGGTTGAGTGTCTGACTCTTGATTTCAGCTCAGGTCATGATCTCAGGGTTGTGGGATCGAGCCCCGCGTCAGGCTCCGTGCTCAGTGTGGCGTCTGCTTGAGATTCTCTCTCTCCCTCTGCCTCTGCCCCACTCCTCACTCCCCAAAAAACAAAATCTTTAAAAGAAAATTGCACTTTTGTTTTAAAGCCTCATACAATTAGGATGGTTCACCATAAAATTCTCTTCCCCCTTCAGAATCTTTGGGCCACAGGCTGACTAGCTTAGTTTTATCTTTCTTTATGTTTATACATACTTTTCTTGGGCAAAGGACTTGAGGCATCTCACAGAATATAAATAATGTAATAAAAGAAAAATATTTTAAAATAACTTTCAAAATAAAAAGCAGGCCCAGGAAAAATAGTGAGAACTGAGAAATCAGAGGAGGAGGAGGTGGATATTCAGAGAAGCAAGGTATAAAGGGCTCACATTGGGCCACACACTTGAGTCTGAGCTTCCTGGCAAGCCAAGCAAAAAAAAAAAGGTACAAAGTTGTCCCCACATGGAAAAATTTCCTCTGGACAAGCACAGCTTTTCTAGACCTTCAGCTGGAAGTAATGCATGTGGGGGTTTCTTTATGTGCCTGTGGCCTGTGATTCTTGTGATTCTGGGCTCTGGGCCCAGCCTTCTGCTTCCTGTCACTGTTTTCTTCCAGGAACAATGAATCATTCCCAGGACACCGGCCCTCGAGGCATGCCAGAAGACAGAAAACTTTATATTGTGGATTCCATAAATGACTTAAACAAACTAAACCTCTGTCCTGCTGGATCACAGCACCTGTTCCGTATGTGTGCCCTCCCAGGCTTGGTGGCCCTTCCTAGCTTCTAGGCCACCTAAAAATAGCAAATGCTAATCTGGACCTGTAGGGGGTGTGTGGGGCGGGGGCAGGGGAGGCATTAGGAACACCTCAGCTCTGGAAGGTCTATTTATTATCAGGCAATTTTTGTTTTTGTTCTCTTAATACTTGGCAGGCTTAGGGGCTTGACTCCTAAGCAAGATGTGGAATCTGTCTTAAGGAGTTCTGAGACGTTCTGTGGAGTGTCTCTCCCTGGAAAGGGGTGGAGCCTGCAGGTCTTCCAGGAGGTTTGCTTCTCCCTCTTGGCGGCGGTTGCACCTTCTGGGGACCCCAGCCAGGTCACCGGTGGGGCCCACTTTCCTAGAGAGCTCTGACTTTGTAGTGGATTCCTGGAAAATAGTCCACGCATTCCTCCAACTTTTAAAAAGTCATTAGAATTTTTCCGGGCAAAGAAGTCAACTCCATTTTCTGCTTACAAATTACAAATGGCGCCAATTAAAGGGTTAAAGAAAGGAGGGGGAAAGCAAAACAAAAATCTGCTAAATACTAAATGTGTACTTTGTTCCCTAAATATTGTAAACGAGCTCGATCAGCTCATTCTGAGCCCCATTTTTCCAGCTTAAACTCTGACAGTCAAACACAAGCATTAATTTTCCCCTGGCCACTTGTTCCATTCCCGTTCTAAACTCGGACTGTCCCACATTTGTATCTATCATTCCCCTTCTCAACCCTTCCTGAGGTCTCGCTTTTTTCTTCATTTCAATGCGTTCGGGTTTTCACCTGCCTTTATTGCAGTCAGTCTCAATAGAAACAGGTGTTTGGGTGCCAGCTTAGGCCATCGCTTTGATTAGGAAGCAAAAGTTGTTGCAGGTGACGGAGCCCAGGACACAAGGCACCCACCCAGCTACAGTCAAGCAGCACAGTGTGTGGGACAGATGCCAAGTAGGAGAGAATACAGAAAGGAAGTCA
This sequence comes from Callorhinus ursinus, assembly GCF_003265705.2. Classification (NCBI taxonomy): domain Eukaryota; kingdom Metazoa; phylum Chordata; class Mammalia; order Carnivora; family Otariidae; genus Callorhinus; species Callorhinus ursinus. The sequence continues at coordinate 54,838,104 of NW_027397074.1, forward strand.
TTCGTCTCCATTACCCCAAGTTTCTCTATTTCTTACTGATTTTAATTTGGGTGTTACCAGGCCCACAGGCCTTAAAAATGATGGCCACATGCAGACACTTCATGCTCTGGCTGACCCAAGCTGCTCTAGAAGCATGGCTGCAGTCTCAATTTAACTGCAGAACATTTAAAAGAACCTTGTTTCCAGAGCAGGTCCATCCCAGAGAGAGCTCTAAGAAACCAAAATACATTGGCGCTATTTTTCTGTTTAAATGGATGTGGGCTAAACTGATCACTCCTATGCTGCAAGGAGTTACCTGGGAGACATCCCACAGTATTTAGCCTTCTACTCAGAAGAGGTGTCCCAGCCAGCTGTGTTTTACTCCTGGGTCACGTTGGGGGAAATGGTGATAGAACCTCCATCGCCTTGAACCCTTAACGTGTGCAGCCTCCCCCACTCACCCAAAGAAAAGCCCAGGTCCTGCTCCTTCAGTGTTAACACCATCTTCAAAGAACTTTCCAAGGAGATTGCTTAACCCTGCTTGTTTTTTGAATAGCGATGTTGAAGAAGGTAAAAAATTCACAAAGAGCACCAGCCCAAAGACATTCCTAAAACATAAGTCACTCTCCAGGGCGATGACAGGGGAAAATGGGTGTATCCCTTACTCACACCTCTAATCATGGGGGACCGGTCAGGTCTTCGGAAAAGCTGTCTGCTGAGGAGTTTTTGTCCTTGTTTTTGTTTGTTTCATATCAGCCCTCCAGGAGAAAATCCCAGACGTTGGCACTAACTCAGGAAATGGAAGTCATAGTCTATTTTTTATGGGGCTGATAACGGTGCTGATTGTCAGCCTGGCCCTGGTTTCCTTCGTGATTTTTCTAATAGGTAAGTACCACCGACATGTTCTCATTACTTAAACGCTCTTACTTTGTGGCTGGTTCTTTAACTTTGATCTGGCAAGGGGTCCCTGCTTTTTGGCACTCACGGCTACGCTCCCTGAAGGACAGAGGGAGGGCGGATGCCCTGAGTGAGCCCTGCAGTTCTGAGAGGGTCGCAGAGACACAAGCCCACAGTGCCCAAAGTTCACAAGTGCCTACTATGACTTTACTGTCTTACTTGGAGTCCCTCGCTGTCAAATGGTCGGCGGCTTATCCTTGCTGATTCTCAGTTTGCTTGATCCGGTGCATAACCGCTCCATTAATTCCGCTCTGTACCAGAGAGTCACGTTCAGGCTTCAAACTCCTTTCCAGGGTTTCTCACTTAGGAATCAGCCGGAAGCACTGAGGACTGGGGCAGGGTCCCGGTGGCAGCGTTAGGGAGGTGATGAGGCCCTTCTCTCCTGCTTGACACTGCCCAGGCTGTGTGAGCTGCCACCACCTCCCCTGGTGACCCGCGCTGTCCCACACAGCTCCTCAGCCAAGAGACCCTCCCAGACCTCAGTGCCCTGGCAGGGGCAGGGGTGCTGCCCCCTCCCCTTGAGCCCCCCAGTTTTCTCTCTCGGCTAACCCCTGCGGGCCATCATCTGGGATTTTTCAGCTCCCTCCCGGCCCCGAGAGAAAAAGTGGAAGGAGCCCGAGATGGGAGTCATCTTAGACACCTTTTCCCCCCGAGGATCCACCACACCGTCATTTCTTCTGCCCTTTCCTACTCTGCACGCCGTGTAGCCTTCAAACGTCTTCAAGGAGAAGTAGAGCCCTTGTCTTTGGAATGCCTTTAATTTAAATTCATTCAGGATTAGAGGTAGAGGTGGTGGTGATGGGGAGGGAGACAGGTGGGCAGAGGGCGTGACTCTTTTAGAGCTTCCGATGCCTTTTCTTCCCCAAATTCCTGCCTTCCAGCTAAAAGGTCTTTATCCAGCCTCGGGGGTGGGGCAGGTGGGGAGGCATGATGTTTAATTGCTTCTCTCTCGCCCAGCCCTTGCCTTCTTGCACTTAGAAGCTGCAAGGGCAATTCTCCTTACAGTAATGATGCCCTTGTATCTGACCGCCTGTTGGATGTGGGTTGTTCCTGAACTTCCAGGGCCAGAAAGAGCCCATGGGTTACTCTTCTGAAATGTTACACCAACCAAAATGAATGCTCCAATTATCATTCTGCCACATGCATCTGGGACAATGACTGAGTTAAACTACGAGGAAATTTTAGGTATGCCCACAGACAGGAGAGCCACCCAAAGGACCTCCTCTCTTCTGTGGGACGATAGGTAGTAAGATTAAGGGCACCGCTGATAACATATGCTATCTATTGGGCACTCACTGTCGCAGGCACTGGGTGAAGCACTTGATGCCTGTTTGCTCGCAATCTCATAACAGCTCTCTGGTGTAGCATCTACTATTACTCTGGTTTTAGGGAGGCTGAGGCTTTGGTTATTTACCGTGCCCAAGGTCCACAGCTGATAAGTGCCCAAAGACACTCCCACCCGACCTCAAAGAGCATGCACTTTATCACCATCATTATAAATATGGTTTATTTTAAATTTGCTGCTGGTGTTTTATATTGAGGGCAAAGTCATATGAAGAAACGGAAAGAAGACATGAATAAAGAATGTCTTTATTGGGCAGTTGCTCTGTGCCAGACACATAAATCCATTATCTTCAGTCTTTACCTTTTAAGATAGTATTTAATAATCCTATTCCATCCATGTGAGACTAAGTCCCAGAGAGTTTACCTCTCCATGTTTACCCTGCTAATCAGAGGCAGAACTGGGATCCACACCCTCATCTGCCTGGCTCCAGAGGTCCCCTGCCCTCCATTGCCTACGTTGAAGTAATGAAGTAAGGACTTCCTGTGGCTTTCAGACAAAGCTTAACCTAAGACCAGAGTTGGCACAGGCATCTGGAAATGAACTTGGCCTGTGCTCATCCTTAACAAGGAAATCTTTTTGCTCTCAGTGGGATTTAGTGCAAATTCGTAGCCTTTCACGGATGAGAAAGGACCCGTATTCTTTATAACTCTGGTCTTTTTACATAAGAGAGAGAAGACTTATTTTATACCGATTACTTTCTTATTAAACCATGGGGTCTTGGGGTGCCTGGGTGGCTCAGTCGGTTAAGCGTCTGCCTTCAGCTCAGGTCACAATCCCTGAGTCCCGGAATCGAGCCCCACATTGGGCTCCACGCTCAGCGGGGCGTCTGCTTCTCCCTCTCCTCCCCGCTTGTGCTCTCTCACTGTCTCTCTCTCAAGTAAATAAATAAAAATCTTAGAAAAATAAAAAATAAAAGCCCCATGGGGCCTTTATGTTTTTGTCATAATCTGTCCAAAAGAGGAATAATAGACAGCAAGGGTAGATTACTATGGATGCCTCTGCTGGCAGTTTCTAGCGGCCAAGCAGTGTATTCCAGAGAATACTGGATGCATGGGATATTATTAAGTGTGGCCTGGAGAAAAAAAGGATTCTATGGTCAAATGCTGAGTGAGAATTGCTGAGTGAGCTAATGCTCAAAGTGTTTTTTACTTCCTGTGAGTTTCCAAGAGGCAAGTCAGTATATAATTTTTCGGTAACTTTTTTGCCCGTGCAACTCTTTTTCTTTTTTGGAATTAAATTTGGAATCTGTGTATCATGGGACACGCTTAAGCCAACATGACTGCTGCTTCCTTCTCTGTTTGATTAATGTTCTAGGAGGTTCCCAAGAGGGGAAAGGATCTCATGTGTTAGCCATTTACTTCCGTTTCACATTTTCCCCCAGGAGCAAGTGGGATTCCTGCTTTGCTCTGCAGCAAATCTCAATTAAGATCCTTTCTTCATGTCTTGGACCCTAATTCATCCAGCCTACTTTTTTTAAAAAAATATTTTATTTATTTATTTGACAGAGAGAGAGAGAGAGAGAGAGAGAGAGAGAGCGCACGAGAACAGGAACACAAGCAGGGGGAGTGGAAGAGGGAGAAGCAGGCTTCCTGACGAGCAGGGAGCCCTATATGGGACTCGATCCCAGGACCACAGGATCATAACCTGAGCCGAAGGCAGACACTTAATGACTGAGCCACCCAGGTGCCCCAGCCTAATTTTGTAAACATGGGGAAGAAGCAGATTCTGAGCAACAATTTGTCCCAAGCCTGGAGGGGAGGCGCTAATGTCTAGTTTCCCTTCCCACATTAGTTTATCCACTAAAGCCTTGTGGCATGTTACCAACATCATTAGTTCCTGAAACATGCCTTGGAAAATTTAACTCTGTGATCAGCAGACCTCAGAGTGTTCCGTTCCATAGCTGACTTCATTACAAGGAGTTCTATTTTGAAAGTATTGTCTCTCTTCTTAGGAGGGTCTGATGGGAATTCTTACATATTCGTTTATGGGCTGGTAATCCAGAACCAGCAGAGCTATGTCAAAAGAGGCTGAAACCCAGAAAACCTCATTTCCTGAGGAGGAGCTCAAAACCTTTTGAGAAGAGGTCTCTGAAAAAGACAATGTAACAATCCCTTCTCTGACATGCTCACAATGAGACATGTTGGGGGGTTTCCCTCTGTTGCTCACAGTGATGTTTCTCAGCCAAAATCTGTGCAGAGCTTCCAAAGGTAGTCAAGGCTGGCCCCAATGAATTATAAAAATAATCCACTTGGTAGATAACTTGAGTCTTCAGCAATTTCTCTCCCGGGCTTCTGGGCTGCCTGGGATATCGGAGCAGGGGACTTGCCAAGGGAACCTTTCAGCACTCAGCTAAGCTCCAACACAAGGCACTAACGAGCCGGAACAGCCTGGAAACCAATGTAACACAGTCTGTTTTCTATTTTGAAGTTCAAACTGGAAACAAGATGGATGATGTGTCAAGAAGACTAACAGCTGAGGGAAAGGACATAGACGATCTTAAGAAAATCAACAGCCTGATTGTAAAGCGACTCAATCAACTGGACGCTGAACAAAACTAAAGAAATGAGCATCCAAAAGCAACTGCTAACGTCGGAGCCTCACACTTTACTGGGCGTGCACAGGGTTATGAAGTGAGCATGCGCATTTCTGCAGGCAACAGAATATCTGGTTCGTGATCCCAACCCTGGGGCCAACTTTCTGCTACAGGGATGGGAGCAACTCCAAGGCAAAGGGGCATGGGGATAGCAGCCAGAAAAGGGTTGTTTTTATGGTAGGGTCCTTCTGCTTCATTGGGGTTTAGGGTGGCTGGCATGAAGGAGAACCAACAGTTAGCAAGAGAACTCGGCTCCGTACCTACACCTTCTCTTACAAAAGGAGTGTTGTCACCAGAATAAGTTCACCGTGCCAGTGAGGTTCATGGCACCTCATGCACCTTTATGAATTCCTGTGACAGCCTAATGAATCCAGTGAATTATTTGTATTCAAGGGAACCAGGTGATGACTCTTCTCAATAAAATAAATTCTGCTCAGGTGATTAAACTCTGACTCTTACTTCCCCAAGGACGGGATGGGTGGGTTTCAGAGCCAATTGCCTTCTGGTATTTGCTAGTAGTATTGATATGATATATGGTAGGGTGGGGGTCAATAGAGAGAGCCTAAGTTATTCAACCAATATTTATTGAGCTCTTTGTGCAAACCATCTGTCTACTTTAGAAGAGTTTACATTCAATTAGGGAACAAAGGAAATGTATGGTTATATATAAATTATATAAGCTTTGTTGGCATTCTTTCTCATGAAAAAAGAAATCCTTCAGTGTTCTGCTGATTAATTTTGAAGAAATCTGATAGGTTTGTGGTCTTTACTAAACTACAGTAGGAAATTGTGTATTTGGAATATTTGGAACCTGCCCTGTTTTAGCACAAAAGGTAAGGTACACAGTTTGTGATGTAAGATATGGTGTGATATAAATGAGCTTAAAAAGCATATGAGTCTTAGAAAATCTTTTATTTAATACAAATGTATTGTGCAAGTTTATTGAAGAATGCATTGCGACGGGGCACCTGGGTGGCTCAGCTGTTAAGCGTCTGCCTTCGGCTCAGGTCATGATCCCAGGGTCCTGGGATCGAGCCCCACCTCAGGCTTCCTGCCCCATGGGAAGCCTGCTTCTCCCTCTCCCACTCCCCCTGCTTGTGTTCCCTCTCTCTCTGTGTCTTTCTCTGTCAAATAAATAAATAAAATCTTAAAAAAAAAAAAGAATGAATTGCGATTCTGTCATTTTGGGCTGATCAAAACCCTTTCATTAACTATTTTTTTTAAAGATTTTATTTATTTATTTGAGAGAGAGAGAATGAGAGATAGAGAGCATGAGAGGGAAGAGGGTCAGAGGGAGAAGCAGACTCCCCGCTGAGCAGGGAGCCTGATATGGGACTCGATCCCGGGACTCCAGGATCATGACCTGAGCCGAAGGCAGTTGCTTAACCAACTGAGCCACCCAGGCGCCCACCTTTCATTAACTATTAAACACATACACACACACATTTACATTTTACAACACTAGTTGATGAAATAAACACAAGACATTTTACTTAACCATTTTTGCACTCAAAAACATTTGTCCTGCATACTCACTCTCTCCATATGGATAGATATCATATAGAATATTTTAATAATCTAAAATTTGTGTTTACTGGAAAATTCTTATTGCACTGTTGATGGGTTGTGGCAAATAATTTATCAGGAGGGAGAGAGACGCAGGGCTCAATCCCAGGACCCTGAGATCATGACCTGAGCCAAAATCAACAGTTGGATGCCCAACTGATTGAGCCACCCAGGAGCCACTTTTCGTTTTCTTTTTTTTTTTTTTTTAAAGATTTTATTTATTTATTTGACAGAGACACAGCAAGAGAGGAAACACAAGCAGGGGGAGTGGGAGAGGGAGAAGCAGGCCTCCTGTAGAGCAGGGAGCTGGATGCGGGGCTCGATCCCAGGACCCTGGGATCATGACCTGAGCCGAAGTCAGACGCTTAACGACTGAGCCACCCAGGTGCCCCTTTTCTTTCTTTTAAAACAGCTTTTCTGAGCTATCATTGACATATAAAAATTGTATATATTTAAGGTATACAACTTGATGTTTTGATATACATATATTGTTGAATGAGTACCACAATTAAATTAATTACCATATGCATCACCTCTATACTTACCATTTGTGTTTGGGGGGACTTGGGGGTCAGTATATTTAAGATCTGTCCTCTTAACACATTTCAGGTATACAGTACAGTATTATTAACTGTCATCACCATGCTGGACGTAAGGTCTTGAGAACGGATTCGTCTTGCATTACTGAAACTTTGTACCCTTTGCCTACACAGCAGTCCAATATGGCAGTTGAGACATGGGCTGGGGAACCGAACTTCCTGGTTTGGATCTTGTTGCCACTATTTACTGTGGGTTTTGGAAAATTAACTTCAGCAAAACTGGATAATTATCAAATCTATTCCTTAGTATTGTTGGGAGGCTTAAAAGAGATGACAAAGCACCGAAAACTATCAGAAACAAAGTAAGTACTAGTTGTTATTGTAATTATTGTTAAAAGTAGTAAGTATGGTATAGTGGAAATAACCCACTACATTTGAATCTCTGCATTAAATCTTTGGGACTTAAAGCCAAAATAATTTTTCTGCTGCAGTGTTTAGGACCATAGCATCCTGATCTCATCTGACCAAGGATGGATGATAGGGTGAGAAGCTTTGTAGCAAAAATTTACTATGCTCTAAGAGGTGATCAATAAATGCAGGAGGGTTTTATTGTTTACCAAATAATCTAGTGTGACGAACATCGGGATCCACATTTGCCTACCTGAGATGGAGCCAGGAATCCCTCTGTCTGTCCGGCACTAATAACGTGACCACAGGCTTCAGGGGAATGAGGTAGCAAGCAGAGGAGAAAAAGAAATAGAAGAGATAGCTGACCTGAGACATGTCCTGATAGGAAAAGAAAAGAACATTTGCATCATTCTTTGGACTCTGAACGTGTTCACAAGGGCTCAGAGAGAGGTTTTTTTTTTTTTTTTTTTTTTTTCCTGGCAATGGGCTTCACTGTGATGGAAGGATTACACACACCTTCTGCTCCTAGGTCCCAGGCCATGCAGTTTCTATTCCATCTTCCTCTAGCCCCTCAGAGAGTTCTGCCTTGGCAACCACCTACAGGTGAGCCTCGCCCAGCCTTTCCCACCACACTCTGCTGTTGACACCTGGAGGCCACTGGGGCAGGCAGCAACCTGGAACTTGGGGGCCCCAGCTTTCCCAGCTTGGCGGCTGAGCTGCAATTTAGGGGACACATGTTACTTTTTTTCTCTGGGAAACACCAAGGCCCTCTGTCCAAGACTCTGCCAGTGGACGCCTATCTCCAAAGCAAGGCTTTTGAGTAAGAACAAAGGGTTAAAAATAACACAAAAACAATTGCTTGCTTTACTAATGACAGCCCATGGGAAAATGGAAGAGTTTTGGTGTGCACATCATGTTGAATAACTGAGGGGTTCTTAGAAATACAGCACAAACCATTGTGTTCTAACCCATTTTTATTGCTTAGCAAGATAATTTCAGTGGAAACAAGTATTCTCTGAGGGTGTATAAAATAATTTTATTCCAGCTTCACATAATGACCCCATTTAAATTCAGATGAGGAGGAGGGAAAGAGAGTCAAATACTGGTCATCTATCCCCTTTGTGAACGAGTTTGTGCAGAAGAAGCTGTGAAACGGAGAAAGGGCCATGAGCTATCTTTCCACAGAATCAGGAAGTATATTTTTTTAAAAAGAGGAAAACAAATTATTATTGGAACCTGTGCTCCCCCTTATTCTTAGTTTGTGAAGATAAAAGCTTCTCAGTAAAAATTTTTATGGGAAAAACACTGCAGAAATAGCATTCTACTTTTTGTGAAGGTGAAAAGGATTTTTAAAGACGTGATGAAAAAGTAAGTCAGAACAAACTTAATTCTATGTAACGAGTGGGAATTGAGCGTATGTGCCGCAGCCAGTGGTGTGGGCTGTGCCGGGCTTCCCTGAGCCGACGCTGCAGAGGATCCCAGAGGAGGCTGAGTGAGGTGTGGTCCTCTCTCCAAATGGGCTTCTGATCTATGTCATATGGTATGTTAGTAACAAATTATTTTCCAACCTGGGGAAGATAGGTGGAACATTACCTTTCGTTGGGGATGGAGGGCATTTTGATAAGCATATAGATTTTATGACAACAACTGATCAAATACATCCATGTCAATTGCTTATAATGGTAATACTTCCAGCACCTGATAATATGCTGTCTTAATGTCATGGAGAGGCCTTGATATTTAAGATTTTTAAAAGAAATTTTGTTCCTTGAACCACAAGATTTGGTTAACACCCCCATATGTCTTGGTTTTTAAATTATGAACAGCCAGAGAAAACAGATGGAAGCATTTAACGTGTTGTGTTGCTAAACGCCTGGCTCTGCGCTGGTTTCTTTATATAATTTTTTTAATCACAAGAATGTGTGTGGTTTCTTAAAAACGGATTAGATGATTACTTCAGTCTGAAAAAAAATTTCTTATTGATTTCAATTTCGTTCTACAGAACAAGTGAATTGTAATCGCTGGAAATGGGGGTGGGAGGGGGGAGAATGTTTGTGCAAATAAGACATGAGAAACCAGTATCTACCCGTAGCCACAAACAGGAGACCGCGG
>NW_027397074.1:54847612-54860021 GCF_003265705.2 Callorhinus ursinus
GGCCAGCATGCTCACTGAGGGAGCACCTGGGAGGCTTAAAAAAACCCCGAGTCCCAGTCTTACTCTCAGAGATTCTGAGCTAGCAGGCAGGGGGTGGGGACGGGAGCTCATGTTTTGAAAAAGTTGCTGTGATGATTCTGGTGCTCCGTTTGGACGGGTGGCAGAGCAGATCATGGATTTGGAGTAAACTTGGGTTTGGATTCTGGTACTATGCTTGAATAGTGTTGCCTTGACCTCTCCTCACTTCCTCAACTTCCCTGACTTTCAGGTTGTTCCTCGGTAACATAGGAGGGTATTGCTTCTGGTGAAAATGGGGAATTTGGTAGAAAGTCCTTTAGGCTCTGTAGTGTTTATAAGTCATTAATAAGTTGTACATTAAAAAGGGGGACCATCGGGACGCCGGGGTGGCTCAGTCGGTTAAGCGGCTGCCTTCGGCTCAGGTCATGATCCTGGAGTCCCGGGATGGAGTTCCACATTGGGCTCCCTGCTCGGCGGGGAATCTGCTTCTCCCTCTGACCCTCCCCCTTCTCATGCTCTCTCTCTCTTTTTCTCTTATTGTCTCTCTCTCTCTCTCTCAAATAAATAAAATCTTTGAAAAAAAGGGGGGACCATCTGATCATTCGTGGGTATTATTTTTAATCTCCAGGGAACATTCATGATCTCTTGTCAAAGACCAATGAATGTCTTCAGAAGAACACTCCACTTTCTACTTTTCATTTCCTTCCCTTAGCGCATATCCAGACCTTCTCAACTGCACTTGGCTTAAGCTCCAGTTTGAAGGGGCTATTTCACTTTCCTGAAGAGCCTTTGAGAGCCATTCTGACAGCAGATGTGAGTGAGAAGCCGGGAACCCTGAGAGGTAAGGGTTCTGAAGAAAAGCCAGACAGGGACTCCTGCCCCAGGAGAGCAGAGAAGGATGGTTCCTGAAATAGTAGCTTTGTGGTACCATGACCCGTGGGCTTCCTGGCAATGTGAAACACAAAAACCTGATCAGGCAGGTAGACTGTCCAGCAGTTTGTCTTTTCACATACATTGGAAAGTGGTGTCTTTGACCTTGATCTAAAGACACAAAAGATTCAGATTTTAGATTTTTGGTTGAGAGAGGTAGTGCTGCTCTGGGCGCTGCCTAAGGGAGAGAGGCCTGGTTGCACGTGAGAATGACCCGCCTGGGGTCAGAACCCCATCCCCGCTCATTCTGTCAAATTCCACCTTGTCTTCATTTCGAATGAGAACCTCCTGTCTTCGACATCTTCAGCTGAAGACATTTTATAGGTCTTTTGACAGACTACTGACGTTCCCTAGGGACTAAAAATACTGTTGAAGAATGGTCAAATGTCCCTCCTCTTTGATGTAACAGTTACAAATGACATAGAAATAACTCTACAGAGATGGTGAGATAAAAAAATAGAATCAATACCAAAATACTCAACAATCAACTGAAACCAGTGACAGTCACGGACAATGAAGTGAGGCCAATGATGAATCCAGTCCTCAGCACAGAGGAGCAGAACCAAGCAGTGGAAATGAGCTGTGACTCCGTTTACACAGAGTGGTGCATCTCTTCAAACTGCCACGAGATGAAAACCGGGCTTCTGTGTCGTTGAATTTAACATCTTTACAAGAGTTAATTGGGGCAAAGTTTGTGTTGCCCCTGAATTTCCCTCACCATCTAAAAGAGATCAAGCTGGACCTATAGGAAGTCACGTAATTGGTCAGAAGGAAATTCGAGGAAGCTTTTACCTTTATTTCTTCTTTCTTTTTTTTTTCCCTTCTAAGTTGGTCTTGCCAATAAAATAGTAAGGATTTTTCTGTAGACCTTTGCTTTCAGGCCAGGAAGGTGCGGAGTAGGTTGTGGAGGGGTTGAGGGCAGAGAAAGCAGCCGTGGTGCGAAACAGCCCACAGGCAAGGCTGCCATGTTTGCAATCTTCCCAGACGGAGGCAGACATGGGCTAGCTGCTGTGTCTTCCCACAGAGATGAAGAAGGCATGGGCTGTGGGAAAGGAAGTCACGATCCTAACTTTTCCTTGTTTTTTTTTTTTTTTTTTTGGCTTCCTCTGACTCTCCTGTCCCTTTCTAAATTTCAAAACATGATGCATTATTCATGGACGAGTCCTCAGAGACACAGGTTGTAACAACCTTGTTCCGTCGGGAACATTCTTGCTGATTGTGGAACGCTGCTGCCACAGAGCATTTATTGTCTGATGAGCAAAGGGAGTAGGCCAAACAATTGAAAGACCAGTTAATAATTTAATTATGGCTTCTTAAATACCAAAAATGTCTAATTCTCCATGCCCTAAAGTCATTTTAAATATTGCCACAGACTAAATTATAATTCTCTTCCACATCCTCACTCACCCAGACTTCTTTAATATTGATGAGTTGGGGGTCAACTTCTGAATCACACTTAAGGGCTCACAAAGTTTCCTACAGACTCAGAAAATAAACAAGGAAAAGACATGAGGACCTATTTTTAAAACTTCATTCTGTACAGATAATAGAAAACCCAAGTTCTTTCCATATTACTCGTAGAAGTCACAAAGGAATCTTCCATAATCATTACCCCCCCATCAATTTGATGTCATCTCTTTCTCCTTTGAACTAGAATTTGATTTGAACCTCTCTGATTTTGCCCTGTCATTGCGTGCTTGCGTTGTACCCTTTGCATGGCTCTCTCATCTGGGCTTCCTCGGGGCATAGTACATTGCTCAATAATGTGAATGTGTGTAATTGAATCAAGCTAGGAAGTCTTTCCAGTTTGCCTGCATTGCCTCTGATTTGCAATTAGAATAAAGTGGTGCTCACTAATAGGAGACGAGGGACACCTGGTGGCAGTTGGTTATTTCAGAGGAAGGAGGTCACTTTGAAAGGAAGAAAGGAGGCGAGTGTCAAAATATAGTTTGATATCCATGGGAGGGTGAATGGTTGTTTCAGACATAGGACGTCTGAGGGCTTATGTCTGGGGAAAAGGCTATTAGACTAGAAGATCGCCTAGATAGTGGTGAAGACTATGTGCTTTGGGGTTGAAGGACCTACCTTTGAATCTGGTTCTGCTGCTTGCCGGCTGTGTGACCTTGGCTAAGCTATTTACCTTTTCTGAGTGTTGGTTATCTTACTACAAAATGGGAATGATCCCACCTAATAAGGTTGCTATAATAATTGAACAAAATGATGCCTAGTACCTGGTAAGCACTTAAGTAAGGAGAGTGGCTGTTATTTTTCTTATTCACAGCAAAGAGCTGAGAGCAGAGTTTGATGCCAAGGAGCGGGTTTTCTGCTGGCTCTGGTGAGATGTTCATAGTTTTCTTGAATTTTGGGAAAGTCCATAGAGGGGGCCTCTTTGATCCCACTTTTAGGAAGGTCTGCACAAGGTCACCTTGTTTCAGGTCTGTCAGGAAGTATCTCCCTATGAAGCAGAGGAATCTATCAAACTCCTTAAGTGTCTTTTCACCACGTAGACATTCCACCCTCATGGAGCTTACCCCTAAGTGGGAAGATAAGATCACCACACAATGGAAAAACAAGAAATAAGGCATAACCATTTGGGGCATAACCCCAATTTTATGACTCGGAGAATAAGAGCTGGAAAGGTTCAGGGAGGCAAGGCATGTCCCTGAGCCGACAATACGCTGACCAGCTGTCCTACTAAAGCCTTCTGTCCCCAGCAAACTGGGATTGTTTGTCACCCTACCTTCAGAGAGACTACTGAAGCCATCAGGAGGGTTTCTCTGAATGGCCATCTTCTCTCTCAACAGACCTACCTACAGCCTCACCTCAATTGTGGCTTTTCCTCAAGATTCTCGTCAATGTGCTGCGCCTTTTGTCCTTGATCTCAGTCTCTTTTTCTAATCTGGGACCATGACCTTTCTAGTTTGTCTGTCCTTTCACACGAGCTCCTTCTTGATACCCACGTATGTCTCTCCTACCCTAATAAATCCTTCTCCTGCTCTCTCCTTTAGCCACTGTCTTTTTTTCTTCTCCTTCGTATCTGGAGTTCTCGAAATGGTGGGCTACACCTGTTGTCTCTTATAGGTGGACCTCCCATCCATTCCTCACTGCCTGCTGCAATTGAGCATTCACCCCTACCTGTCTATGGAAACTGTCCTTGCTGAGGTAATAGAACTTACGACCTCATTGCTAGGTCCAATGCCCATTTCCCAAACTTTTTCTTAGTGGACTTCTTTTTGTTGGATTTGACCTTATTAAACATTCCTTTCATGAAACTCTTCACTCTCTTGGTCCCTGGGTCAGCACTCTCCTGGTTTCCCTTCTGTACTCCTGGGGTTTCCATTCTCTTCCCTGCCAGGGCCCCTCTGGCTCTGCCTCCCTTCTCCAAGTTGCCATTCCCTGGGGTTTTGCCCACTGTTCTGTCTCTCCACACTATTTCTGGGTTAGTTTATCTTATGGTTTTAAATGCCACTTATATATAGATGATCTCCATATCTGTTTCTTCAATCCACATCTTTCTACTGTGCTTCAAATATAGAATGAGTTGCCTGTTCAATATCTGGACTTAGGTAAATGGAACATGTTTAAAAGACTGGACCATAACAGCCATGAGGGTAGAAACTATGCTCTGTTCATCCTTGAATCCTCAGTACCTGGTAGTGCCTGGCCAGAGGGGGACTTTTTGCATATATGAATAAAAGGTTGTAGCTATTAGAATATATTACATCCATGTGTATTTCCTACAACTTCTTAGTTATTAATACTATTTTGGGATAAGAAATCTCTAATTCTCTCAGGCCTTGTAAGCCTGCTGTCCTTTCTGCTAATGTAGCTTCTTACTCGCTGAAGACAGATTGTGGATTCTGCAAGAAGAAAGGTGATTTAATCTGGAAAGGTTAGAGTTGTCGCTTGACCAGAGAAAGATTTTATTAACATGGAGTGATCTCTGTGGAGGAACCCATTGTTCTGTGGATTCTTACGATGCAGCTCAGGCTGTCAAAGCACATACTCATTAATCTTGTGCTTACTGTCTTGGGGAAGGAAGACTGGGGAAAGTCAGTTGGCAGGTATGACAGAGAGGGGTGGGGGGGTCTTGCAGAGAAAGGGGGTGAATGGATGGTCCTTGTTCTTGCTTTAATCTCTCTCTAGATTTATCCATTATCTTAGATGTGGGGGGAAAGATTCTGTGGTAAAATTCTTTATAGTCTTGGGTTTATTACAGGATCAGCTATCTAATTTATGGGGTCCAGTGTAAAATGAAATTGCAAGCCCTTTGTAAATTATTAATTTCAAGATGATGATAGGAGATTATTAGACTAAACAAAGGGTCCTGTGCGACTGCATGGGTTGATTGCCCATGAAACTGCCCTGGTTTGGAGACTGTAACTTGTGTTGGAGACAAGAAAATCTATGTGTTGCTGGCTTTTAGTCAGTGTTGAGCTCAATTTCTGACTCATGAAGTTTAGAAAAAGAAATACCTGGCCAGCAAGTCCTCTCTCCTTCAGAAAGCTGGCTTGTGCTTCCTGTAATTCACACGAGTTGTTCATTTGTCCCAAACCCCAAAACTCTTTGCATTATAAGTCTTTCCAGGTTTAATTCTTTTGTCCTGTTCTCATCTGCTCTCTTCCTGTTAGGATTTTTGCACTGTTTTTATGACAAAATTTCATCCATGTATCCTTCTTTGCTTTTACTGTCTTTCAACCAGATTTTCCATCTTTAATTAACTTAGATTGTCCTAAAAAAAAAAATCTGCTCTTCTATGATCACTTTTAGTTTTCCTTGGATTCTTTCCAATTTTCATTTGTTCCTCAGCAAATAAAGTGCTTAAAATGGAGCATGGTGTTCGAGGAGCCATGGATGTGTAGGCAGCGCTTGGCTGCCTTATCTTAGGAAACCTAGCTTACCCATGGATGGCTCACCAGCCCCATCCATTGTTATGGTCCAATGGTTAGTTAGCACTCACCTTTAGTTGAATCTCACTTGATTTTGTGTCTATTTCTCAGCATTCTCTGGCTTCATATCAACTTATTCTTTGGCCTTAATGGTTGTATTAAGGTAAGGAGGGCCACCCATATTAGGTCAGATCAGAGATTTATTTGGTTTAGAATTCTGCCTGTGGCACTCAAGGATATTTTATGGGTGAATATGGTGGTTCTCCATAGCTCCTCTGAATGATTCGAAATTAAAAACACATTATAGAGCTGTATAGCCTATGATATTACTTAAATTCTTTGTAGCTACTTATTTATATATTCTATTTTATTTTCATTTTTTACTTCCCACCTTCCCTGCCAATCTATCACCTATTTCAGGGATGTAAGATGTCCTCTGCCATTAGCTTTCTTGGTCCCTTTTTAGGAAATGATGTATACATGGGAGGGTGCTAATATTGAATACCCCAACTTAGACTGCCTTGAGTTGTTTTTCCAAGATCAGGAGAAGAATGGTTACCCCCCCCACCCGCCAGTGAAGAGATTTAAAGATACAGGAGATGAAAATATAGTTTTGGGTTTTGTTGTTGTTGTTGTCGTCAGGAAACTCCATGAGTTCTACTTGTTCAATGTATCAGATACTGTTGCTTAGGCAAAGAAGAGAATTTTTTGGAAAGACATTGGCTAATATGCTGAAATCCAAGGAAAAGTCAAACATTACACCTTAGGAAATGGGAGAAGGGATTTCTGCTTCTGATCAAGACAGAGTAACTAGGACTAGATTTACCATTCCCCAAGATACATGCAACTATGGTTTCAAGATAATGGGCGTCAGGCATTGGAGGACCATTATCTGTAGAGATTGGAAACAAACAAGGTAAGCCCTACTATTGCCCCAGTTTACTACCTTGAATTATATACCATATGTTTAAAAAGCTAGAGAAAAGGAAAGTATAAAAAAGACCCAAATTAAAGCATGTAGAATGAAACTACAAGGCATGAAATGAAAAATGCACTAGGTGTATTTATAGCAGATTAGACATTGCAGAAGAATTTTTCAGTGAATTCAATGGCAAGGTAATAAAAACTGAAGCAAAAAGAGAAGGCAGCAGAAGTAAACAGAACTGTTTTACAGAACAGAATTCCTCAATAAGCTGTAGGACAACTCCATGCAGTCTGACATTTGTGTGGTTGGAGAACTCAACGGACAGAAGGAAAAATATTTGAATAAATAAAGGCCCTCAATTTTCTAAATATGATGGAAACTGAAAATCTCCAGGTCCAAAAGCTCCATGAAACCAAAACACAAGAAGCATGAAGAAAGCATATTGTAATCAAATTGCTCAAAACCAGTAATAAAGAGAAAATCTTAAAAGCAGCCAGAGAAAAAGACACATTAAATACAGAGGTACAGTGATAAGGATGACAGATTTTTCATGGAAAACAATATAAAGTGAGAAGACAGTGAAACGATATCTTTAATGTACCAAAATTAAAATAACAACTGTCAGCCCAGAGTTCTGTACCCATCAGAAATAACTTTTAAAAACAAGAGAGAAATAGACTTTTTTCAGACATACAGAAGCTGAAAGAATTCACCACCAACAGCTCCACACACTACATGCAGTGCTAAAGTTCCTTTTCCAGAAGGAAGTGAGAAGATTTAGGAATGAGGAAGAACAGATGGAACGAGAGCATTTCCTCCGTCTGTTTCCTCTGGAACTATGTGGTTCCTTTGTCTCTGCTTCATTCTTCTTTCTCTGCAGATCCATCTTTGCTTTACTGTGCAAAAACTTCATCATAGCCTGTAAGTTCATATGTCCTCAGTTCCAGAAACAATCTGGTTCTCTTTGAACCCCATTCTAAGTTTCCAGGAGAATCTGTGGCTCAGTTTTTACTAGGTGACTATTTCTGGTCCATTCACATATGGCTGAATTGGAGTGTGGGACCATATTGTATGAAAAGGGTAGTTATCAGTGAAAAGGTTTATTATGAACTGGACATACACTCTAAAAGGTGACTAATCGAGCCTCCAAACTGCCTTATTTTCCATCCCTCCATTGAACTCATCCTCAAAACATCTTGATCTGGATTAATCCTAATGTTTACTGAGAAATGGGGATGCCAGGGAGTTATCAATATGGAAATTCTATGACCAAATCTGATGGAATAAAATGAGAAGGAGGAGGTAACATTAGTTTGGGTTCAGACTTTTCAGAACATAAATTCTGAACGTGGGGGATAAATTGGTGTTGGTGACTAAGAGTGTGGTATGAAAATGGGAGCTGAAGAGAGAAGAGGATATTTGGGACCTCCCTTCCTCATTAAGACATGATAATCCAGAAAATATTAAGGCTCCCTTTAAAAACACAGAGAGGGAGTTTGTTGACAGGATACAGCCAGCATTTTCCTTGACTGAGGAGTTAGGAGGAAAAGGAGCGACGTACATTCAGATGTAGGGCACTCATACAGGGTAGGAAGTTGAGGCAGATGAAATAGGAAGATTGAAGATGGTCTGGGGAAGTGGGACACTCTATTTCATGGTGTAGGAACCGCAAAATGAATGAATCAAGTGCCAAATGAGATGTGCAGGCACCTGGATATTCAAACAGAGGAGCAGACAAGACATCACCCATGTAAGGTAGGATCTTGGACTTCTGGAAGGATTATTTCTGTGTCCCTATTGGCAGGTGTTTTTTTTTTCCTTCTTTGTTGTCTGAGGCCAGTGATGGAATGACCTAAAACCAAGATTCCATCTGGAAGAAGGAAGAAAATGTGGAAAAGGGCAAAGATCTTATTTTTCTTTTGGTGTCAACTGAGGCAGATTTAATGCTAGAATGGACTGAAGTCTCTCAGAATAATGAACCATTTTTCTTCCCTCTCTTCTCTGCTTCTCTTCTCTGTTGCCTCGGTCAGATCCTCAGTCCTTAATCTCTGCACCAAGTTTTGTGCCTTCAAAACTATTGCCTGTGATGAGGTAGTCAAACTAAATAAAACATCAGAAAATCCTTATCTATGAATACACATAGAATTGTTGTCCAGTCATTGTGAACTGCAACCTCACAATCTACAGAAAGTGTGGGGTCCTGCTTCACAGTCTTGAGGGAAAAGACCTTCTTTTTTGATTTGTGTGACACTCATAGATTGATGTGGCTGTGAATTTATCATGCTTAGCACGTCCAAGAGATTAAAACTGTGCCTGATGTCACCCACTCGTGCCTATATCTTGAGGTTATCGACACTAAATGAATACAAAAATGAAAAAAATCCTAACAATGAAAGTAGATCTCTGCAAGTCCCAGTAACTATTGCTTGTCTAAGAAATGGAAACAGTGCTGAAGCCCCTGAGGCCAAAATTTACAGCATGTTTCATTGATTAAAGCGTTTGAACAGTTTATTCCCTTAAAGCGAAGTTTTCAAAGTGACCTACATAGGTAGCTCATGGCTAACAGCTAATGTATTCTAAATTCTAAAAAGGATTCAGAGTGAAAGATGGAGAGTTTTTCCACTAGGTGGTAGGATTTTGCCATGGTCCTAAGTCTCAAAATATGGTGAGGAGGGAAAGTAACTTAATTAAGAAGAGTTGAATTAAGATAGAAAGTGACTGTAATAACACTACACATCGATCGAATAGATTTCTTTTCTTGGTACAAAAACAGAAAATTACTCCTAATGGTATTCTTGCTGTAGGTCCAAAATAAAGCATCAGAGATTCTAAATTTCCAGAATAAAGCTGGGCATTTAAAAAATACTCTTGGAGGGAAACTTAGTTATAGCTTATACCCTTTTATACCTGTGGAATTTTATACCATGTGCATGCTTTACATATTAAAAAAATTCGTAAACTTTTGACTCCTTCAGGCTTGAGGGAAAAGAAAAGACATGGCTCTCAGCTTGAGTGACTCCCATAGACGAACATGGATGTGAATTTTTAAAGAACCATCTTGGACCTCTGTGAAACCCCAGTCCTTTCTGATTATACTACCTTTCACCAAGTCTGCTATTCCGGATTTGTCAGAATCGTTATTTAATTAACACCTTCCAGAGAATTTGAAGAGAGAAAAATGTCAAAAAGTAGAATTATTTACTATCAAAATAGTTTTTTAAATTGAATTTCTCATTTTCTTTCTAAGGAAATCTTCCTTTTAGTATCTAAGCTCCCTGGACTGCTTTATTTACATGTTGTGTTGGCAGGTCATTATTTCACATACTACCAAACACGCTTGCAATCCACGAATCCTACATCTAATTAGGAAATAAGATTAGATATTTTTACTTGGTTTTTACTTGGCCAGGGAATTCCCATGTCTTCATTTCCATCGAGTTTTCCTGAATAAAATCCTGGCTTCTTAGCCAAACTTTAATTTTTCTTTATCCAGGAAGTGAGTCTTCCTGATCCCTTCATCAGTCCCCAGTGTGATACCCTGGCCCTTTTCCCTAGATCTTTTGAGCGCCACAGATGCCTCTGTTGAAATAGGATTCAGCTCAATAGATGTGGGTCAGGATCTATGATTAATAATTAATTTCAGGCCTTAGATAAAGGTCAGCTAGACATTGTTTCTCTCTCAGTCCCTTTGTGATCTAAACTCACAGTATAATTTGCCATCTGGAATCATAGCCCTGACCTTTTAGCCTTTCTGCAAACTGGGTCTTTCTTCCAGTGCAGAGCTTGCCTTCCATTAATGAAAAATTCACACCCTGAAAGCTGGTTTTGTAGAGGATTTGGGCTGGGGCTCTTGTCAACCCTCAGTGATCTGAGGTGCTTCCCTTCATACAAGAAGATGATACATCTGATTCACTGGGTGTGTGTTCCGGACTGTTTTTCTCCTGTTGTCTAATGCTTTTGGCCAGTTGTCTAGTGTTCCTGTGGCATTACCATACTGGAGATTGGTTGGACAATTATTATTGATTCCCTACTTTTTGCTAGGTATTGTGCAGAGTGCTGAGGAGATACAGATCCGTAGAGGTAAATGTGGTCTCTGACTTCACAGACTTAATGCCTAGTGTGGGTTAGGGATGAGCAGGCTGGCAATGACAATTCAGTGTGGAAAGGTAGAATGAAAAAAGCACAAGATGCCATGGGAGTCCAGAGAATGGAAGCCAAACCCAGATCTGTGTGGCCGGGAAAGTGTATCAGTTAGTAGTGCTGGGCAACAAATTGACCCAAAACTTAGTGGCATAATACCACCATTTTATTACACTCACAGAATTTTTTTGTGGATCATGCATTTGGGAAGGACACAGCGGAATCAGTTCTCTTCTGCTTCACAATGTCCGGGACCTCAGCCAAGAAGACTTGAGTGGCTGGGGATAACTTGATGGTTGGAATCATCGGTGGTGTCTTCACTCACATGTCTGCACCTGGCAGAGGCTATGAACTGGACCACCAACACATGGCTTCTCATTGTGATCCAGGCTTTCTCACAACATGACAGCCTTGGAATAGTCGGATCCCTTACATGATCAGCTCAGGGATCCAAAGAGCATGGGGGGTAAAAGATACTGTCGTGACCATCTTCGGAAAATTCCTTCCTAACCCGGGTCCTACCTAGTGCTGCATAAATCACACTATTAGATGATCTGTTGAGGCTGAGGGTGCCCAGGTAAACAAAGACATTCTTCTCAGGAAGGCCAGCTGAAGGACCTAAAGATCACTTTTCAGGAGCCAAGGCAAAGGCCGGACCTCTCTTTGCATGAGGTTAGTTCTTTGCTACCCAGTGGGGTTAGTGGTAAGGTTAAAGGAGGGAAAGTAGAAACCTGATGGCTTTGCTGCAGGTGATTGAGACAACAGAGGTGCTATCATCAGAAACAAAGCCAAGAGGTAGAGCTGGTTGGGAGATAAGGAGGACAGGCAGAAAGGAGCATGTTCGTGGACTGAACTCTTGAGTTTGAAATGATGGTTCAATATCCAAGAATCTTAACTCACTTCAGAGTGGCGTGGGCAATGCTGCATCAGTAGGATGGCAAGGAGAGGCCATGGGCAAATGGGGGGAGACCCTGAAGAGAGAGGGAGAGAGAGAGAGTGAATGGGGTGTCCAGGGCACCAGGAACCACCACTTTCTCTGCCAGGCAAGTCTCAGATTACGAAAATGACCTCTGAACAGCCCCCTTGCCGGGCACTTGGGGGAATCACTCTTTTTATAAATACCTTCAATCACAAACCTGTCACTTTGGGCCATTCTGTCACACTGTAAAGTTTTAGCTACCATATAGATGTGAATTATTATTTTTTAAAGATTTATTTGTCCGAGAGAGAGAGAGAGAGTACAGGCAGGGGGAGCGGCAGGCAGAGGGAGAAGCAGGCTCCCCGCTGAGCAGGGAGCCCGATGCGGGACTCGATCCCTGGACCCTGGGATCATGACCTGAGCCGAAGGCAGACGCTTAACCGACTGAGCCACCCAGGCGCCCAGATGTGAATTATTTTTTAATGAACTAAAAAAAAAAAAAATCTGGGGCGCCTGGGTGGCTCAGATGGTTGAGCGTCTGCCTTCGGCTCAGGTCATGATCCCAGGGTCCTGGGATCGAGTCCCGCA
>NW_027397074.1:54860121-55035706 GCF_003265705.2 Callorhinus ursinus
CCCCCGGAATCATGAACTCAGCCGAAGGCAGACGCCTAACCGACTGCGCCACCCAGTGCCCCAGATGTTAATTATGCTTTAATGAACTAAAAAAAAAAAAAAAGCTGGGGCGCCTGGGTGGCTCAGTCGGTTGAGCGTCTGCCTTCGGCTCAGGTCATGATCCCAGGGTCCTGGGATCGAGTCCCGCATCGGGCTCCCTGCTCAGCGGGGAGCCTGCTTCTCCCTCTGCTTCTCTCTCTCTCTCCCTCTCTCTCTCTCCCTCTGTCTCTCATGGATAAAATAAAATCTTTAAAAAAAATTAAAAAAATCTTTGAAGTTTATTTCCATTAGGGTATTTTGCCCCCATTTCAATTTTAATTTCTAAGGTCCCAGTGCTACCTGCCAGATAATTCAGAGCACACGATATACAGACCAGAGACTGGCTTCTTTTGGTAACTTCCAAATGTCCATTGTCCTAGCACACCCATAAAGCTTTCTGTTTGTAATATCCCTTACTTAACTCTGGTCTCAATTTGCCTTTAATTTTTCTTTGTAAAGATGCTTTGGGGATTAGCAGAGCACAAATGCCTCCCCTGGGTATGCTTCTGCTTTCTGTGTTTTCTCCACTAAGCGAACTTTCCCTGGGCCATCTCATCTACAGTCAGTGAATTGCTACTGCCTTTGCCCAGAGCCTTCCTGATGATGGCAGCCAAACCACAAGCTACCTAAGAGCGAAGCCAGGGATGTAAACGGGACTCGGCAAAGCTCTAAGCAGATGCTCCTGGAGGCTGGAAAACAAACATGGCCCAGCTCTCAGGGAGGTAACAGGGTGGGCTGTGGCATGAGACTGGGGACTTCTCCTCCTCTTACCTCAGAGCTGGAAGAGGCAATGCATCACATTTTTCATTCTCCTGGAAGATGGCAAATCCCCCCTATTGTTGACTCCCTTCCCTGCATGGATGGGCTGGCTAATGCCTCTTGGAATCTAGAAAGGAGATGAGGCTCTTAAATGTTCTGTTTTTCAGAACTCCCCATTCCCTTAGCAGAGTCGGCAGTGGGGGAGAAGCCTATTGAAGAGGGGTCCTCAAAAGTCAGTCTCACACACTCTTCAGGTAACTGGCCACCTTTAACATCCTCGCTGTGCTCTGCCAGGTGCCACTGCATTCACACCACCCCTCAGCTCTTCTCCCAGAATTACCTGAGTGGAAATTTCATTAATGGGCTTCAACATAGCAGAGACCAGATGGGTAACTGTGTATCTGTGTCACAAGGCCTGGACTAGAACAGAGATACAGCTGTGTCTGGCATATGGAGTGACAGCCTTCCTCTTCATACGTCTATTTGCTTCCACGTGTATAACAAGGTACCCCATAGAGTGTTTTCTCTGAGCCTCTTTTCTCTTCCCTTTTCTCTTCTCTCTATTCTTTTCTCTTCCTCCTTCCTTCTTGCTTTCTCTTTTTTTCCTTCCTTCATTTTTTTAAAAGATTTTATTTATTTATTTGAGAGAGAGAGAGAGATGGAGAGAGAGAGAGAGGATGAGTGGGGGAGGGCCAGAGGGAGAAGCAGGCTCCCCACCCAACAGGGAACCCGATGTGGGACTCGATCCCGGGACTCCAGGATCATGACCTGAGCTGAAGGCAGTTGCTTAACTGACTGAGCCACCCAGGTGCCCCCCCCTTTTTTCCTTCCTTCCTTCCTTCCTTCCTTCCTTCCTTCCTTCCTTCCTTCCTTCCTCCCTCCCTCCCTCCCTCCCTCCCTTCCTTCCTTCTGAATTGACAGCTGTATTCTTAATGGAATCACATGGGACCAGATCTTTAATGGAAGATTCAATGCAGTGGGTCCTCTTATTGGTTAGTGTAAGATCAGCTGGCCCCTGCTCTAGGCAAAGGATGTGAGGCCAGTTTCTGTCTAACTTAGAAGAGTTGCCCTCTCCCTTGGTGTGTAAAATCTGCGGAGAAGATGGATCAGTTTGCATAAGAAGCCATGAAGATTGAGGACTTTGTTTTAGGAAAAATGCAGACTTTTGAGTGAGCCTAAGTGGTCCTAATCAAGGCCCAAGGCCTGTAACACTGGGGCTTGTGAGGCTCAGCAACTGAGTGTTTCCCGGATAGAGGCCACCCTTATATCCTGTACCTTGACAGAGACAGCCTCTGAGCGGCCTCCACACTGGGAAGGGGGCGGCGGGGGGGCATGTGGTCAGCGGGATGGTGGCAAGGCCATGCAGGGACCGTGGGGAGAGTGGCATGGCAGAGGCTGGTGTCTAGGGACAGCTCCAACTGATCTGTGAGAATGTGTGAGGCAGTTTTTGTGGACTCCTCCTGAGGAGTTTACTCCAGCCTTCGTGGGGCTGGAATAGAGAGAATGCTCTAGAATCAACAAACATTGGCTTTATTTTTATTTTTATTTTATTTTTTTAAGATTTTATTTATTTGACAGAGAGAGAGAGAGAGAGAGAGAGAGAGAGAGCACAAGTAGGCGGAGCGGCAGGCAGAGAGGGAGGGAGAAGCAGGCTCTCCGCGGAGCAGGGAGCCCGATGTGGGGCTCGATCCCAGGACCCTGGGACCATGACCTGAGCCGAAGGCAGACGCTCAACCAAATGAGCCACCCAGGCGCCCCAAACATTGGCTTTAAATATCCACAGAATATCTGCATGGCTGAAGGGGTAACCCACCTTCTCAGCTTGCCTTCTCAACACTGAGTTGCCTCATCCCCTTCAGAATCCCCATGTACTCAGCCAGGTTTCATGGTGTCTTAATCTGCTTGGATCATCATAACAAAATACCAACACTGGGTGGCTAAGCAACAGAAATTTATTTTCTCACAACTTAGGAGGCCAGCAGATCTAGATCAAGGTGCCAGCACTCTCTTCCTGACTTGTGCATGGCCACATTTTTGCTGTGTCCTCATATGGCGGAGAGAGGAAACAAGCTCCCAATCTCTACTTAAAAGGGCAGTCTCTACTAATCCCATCATTGATGTCCCACCCTCATGACCTCATTTAATCCTAATTACCTCTCAAAGACCCCCATCTCCAAATACCATCACACTGGGGATTAGGGCTTCAAAATACAAAATTTGGGGGGACACAGTTCAGTCCACAGCACATGGGTTGCTCTGAACTCTTCCAGTCATATTCCCAGCCTTCCTAGAAAGGGGAAACTGTACTTGTTCTTCTTTTTTTAATTTATGACCATAAGTATATGTTTGTGCTCATTTTTCAATAGTGAAATGAAAGGATAAACAACCCTAAGTCATCATTTTTACCAGTATCTGAACTTGGATTCAATTTTGTGATCTGACCCATTTCTTTGATGTAGTCTATAAGTTAGTCAAGAATACCATACTTTAAATGGATGTTAGGCGAAGAAAAATGACAAGCATGAAATCTGAAAATAATGGATTTTACCTTTTTGTTCACATTCATTGCTGGGGAAGAGGACCTACAGTATTCCCACTTGAGCAGCAAACTCTTTGTGAGGGCTTTTACGTATGTATGTGTGTAGTTTTAAGTTTTTATTTAAATTCCAGTTAGTTAACATATCATGTGATATTTTAGGAGTAGAATTTAGTGATTTGTCACTTATATACAACACCTGGTGCTCATCACAAGTGTCCTCCTTAGTACTCATCACCCATCTTGTCCATCCCCCACCCACCACCCCTCCAGCAACCCTTGGTTTGTTCTCTATAGTTAAGAGTCTGTTTTATGGTTTGCCTCTCTCTTTTTTCCCCCCTATGTTCACCTGTTTTATTTCTTAAATTCCACACATGAGTGAAATCCTACGGTATTTGTTTTTCTCTGACTGACTTACTTTGCCTTGCATAATACACTCTGGCTTCAACTATGTTATTGCAAATGGCAAGATTTCATTCCTTTTTTTTTTTTTATGGCTAAGTAATAAATACCACAGCTTCCTTATCCACTCAGCAGTGGATGTATGTTTGGGTTCTTTCCGTAATTTGGCTGTTGTTGATAATGCTGCTATAAACATTGGGGTGCATGTATCCCTTTGAGTCAGTATGTTTGTATCCTTTGGGTAAATACCCTAGTAGTGCAATTGTTGGGTCATAGGGTAGCTCTATTTTTAACTTTTTGAGGAACCTCCATACTGTTTTCCAGGGGGTATAGCTCAGTGGTAGAGCATTTGACTGCATACTGTTTTCCAGAGTGGTCACACCAGTTTGCATTCCCACCAATAGTGTAAGATGGTGTCCATTTCTCCACTTTCTCACCACACCTGTTTTTTTCTTGTTAATCTTAGTCATCTGACAGGTGTGAGGTGCTATCTTATTATAGTTTTGATTTGTATTTCCCTGATGATCAGTGGTGTTGAGCATCTTTTCTTGCAGTGCCATCTTCTTAGGGAGAGAGTCTAATTTTTCTCTGGGACTCATTCTTCTGAACATTCATTTACATCTTCCTTGACTTGACTCTTCCAAGTCAGTCCTTCAGTCTCCTCCTTATGGCACATACCCACGGCCTTGCTTCCTCCCTTGACACAGGGGCTGTGTCACAATTATGAAGAATAAAGAATTTAACTCTGCCCTGCTGCTCTCCTCTTCACACCTCAGGGATGAGAAGATTGTCTTCAGGCCTTGTCTCATTCTCCTGTTGAGGTGGGATTTCGGGAGGCAGCCCCAGCCTAGAAAACCTGCAGGGTTTGGAGGCTGCCTCCCACAGCCTAGAAAACACTGCTAACCCCCCACTCTGTTGGGTCAGAACTTTTACACTAGAAACAGTGGTGATAATCAAAATATTAAGCAACCAGTAACACAGTCAGAACAGATGCTGACCGTAATAAGACATAGATACAGACCTATAGTTGAAAATTACCTCAATGTCATTTCTAGTCGTAAGAGGACTCCAACTCCAAGTGAATTAAATAAAGAAGGGCTCCCACAGTCTATGGTAGGGTTGGAAAGGGGGGCAGTGTGTGGATATGGCTTGAAGTTTGACTGGATCCAGGGGCTCAAATAATGTTGCTTGGTCTTTGTGCATGTCTCCGTCTATCTCTCACCTCTACCTTCACTCTGTGGGTTGGCCTCCTCCTGCAGACTGGCTCTCAATGTGGTGAAGAAGATAGCTAATGGAAGTCCCATGGAAACATCCTTTCTGTTTAGCAACTCCAATGGGAAAAGGCACTTCTCTGTCCCCTTGTCTATATGTCATCATAGGGAAGGACTCTGATTGGTCCACTTGGACTCTGTGCCATTAGATTGACTAATCACTGTTGCCAGGGAGATAAGGTCAATTTTGTTACTCTGTGTGTGTGGTTTGCTTGATTGCATCATGAGACTCCTATGGAACAGAAAAAGAATAGTTCCTCAAAAGAAATAGAGAGGTGGGGCGCCTGGGTGGCTCAGTTGGTTAAACGTCTGCCTTCGGCTAGGGTCATGGTCCCAGGGTCCTCGGATCAAGCCCCGCATCAGGCTCCCTGCTCAGCGGAAAGCCTGCTTCTCTCTCTCCCTCGCTGCTCCCCCTTGCTTGTGTGCTCACTTTTGTTCTCTCTCTCTCTCTGTCAAATAAATAAAAAATTTAAAAAAATCTTTAAAATGCTTGGAAAAAAAATAGAGAGGTACTGGCAGGGAAAAAAAAAAGAGATTCATCCACTATCTACTTGTTAATCAATAGCAAGATGTTAGGTAAAGAGTAGAACTCTCAGCACAGATTTGAGCACTGCTGCACTTGACGTCACCTCCAGTTGGGACGATGCTTCTATAACAGGTGGGTGGAAATCCCAAAAGGCTGACTCCTGGTGAGTAGCATGGTGGAGGGAAGAGGGGATTGCCTGTGTGACTTGGCTTTCTTTTTGTGATGAATTTCTTTTTGCAGATGAATTATTGGGTGCTCTGCCTCTGTCTTTTTTCTGAGAGCATCTAGTAGACCCTGGTGCAGGGCAGGGAAGGTGAGGGGGTCCAGGGTGCCTCCTAGTAACTTTCTCTCATGAACTGTTGCCCATGCAGACCTCCCTGTCTTGCACATGCTGTGTTTCTGTGCAGGGTGTGGAGACAAAGCTCTTCATGGTTCAATGAAGAGAGGTTGGATTAAACTGACTCATTCTATTTTTTAAAGGTTTATTTTTATCAGTAGTGGGTGGGATGGGGTTAGAAGGTAGTTGATGATGTTTAGGTGTGAGTGGGAACCTGCCTCCTATTTCCATTCACTATAATTGGACGTGGATGGGTTTTTGAGGACAAGGTGGAATGAGAGGGGGCTTAAAGAAAGGACGGGAGGGCTCATAATAGGAGGCCGCTCCAGGCAGAGCAGCTAGAGAACAGGACAGGTTTACAGCTAAAGGTGGGCAAAGCCAATAGAAAGGGCAAGGAGGAAAGGCATCTTCCCGGCCGCGAAGGCAGGCTGTGGGGAAGATGGATGGGGATGCAGGGAGGGAGGGAGGGAGGGAGATGCAGAGAGAGGGTCTGATGGAGGATTTGCCAGCTAGGAGTAATCTAGTGAAGCCGTGATAGGGAAAGGAGCTGAGGAGAGTTGTGATGTTTGTGGATCAGCCACGTAGATAAATAATTTTAGCTGCCATGGTAGAAAATGCATATCACAATTCATGCAGTGTGCAGAGTAAACCCTAGGAGCAAAAAGATTACAGATGGAGGTCCACTGTCACCCACACTTCGCTAATTTGATTCCGTAGCCCTTTAACAGGGGCTAACACACATTCATTGGATGCTTAATGTGTGCCAGGCACAGGGCTAACCACGTGACCAGCATTATCTCACTGAATCCTCATAACAGCCCTACGGACAGGCACTGTCTAAGCAACCTGATTCTATAGATGGAGGAATAGGTTCAAAGAGCTACACGTTGTCTAAGATCACACAACTGGGCTCTGGACTATGACGGCTAGATTCTAGTGCCAGGGGACTGATCCCTCTCCTACCCGCTCAAAAACCTTCTTCCTTGGCCCCGTGAACTAGTTGCCTAGGGCTGCTATAATAAAGTCCCACAAACTGGGTGGCTTAGAACCACAGAAAGTTGTTTCATGGTTTTAAGGCCAGAGTGTGAAATCAAGGTGTCAGCACGGCCATGCTCCCTTTGCAGGGCCTCGGGAGAGATCTGTTCCAGGTCTCTCCCACAGCTTCTGGTAGCTTCTTGGCTTGTAGCAGTACAATGCCATCTCCGCATGGCATTCTTCTGGCCTCGGTCTGTCTCTTCGCATGGTGTTCTTTTTATAAAGACACCAGTCATATTGGATTAGGGGCCCACTCAACTCCTGTGTGACCTTGTCTTAACTGATGACACCTGCAACATCCTATTTCTAAATAAGGTCACATCTGGAGACACTGGGCATTAGAACTTCAATGTATGAATTTGGGGTAGTGGATAGTTCCACCCACCACCCAGGATCCCATGGACAGGGGTCCTGCAGGTTGGCGTCCTCTCAGCCCCTTCTCATCTCCAGCTGGGCCTCTGGCAAGGTTCCCTGACCCCGCTGCTGGCTCTGGGGCTCAGCTGGAGGGTGCACACTGCGGTGATGGCCTTGGCCCGATGGGCTGGGGTCGCTGCCAGGGGCAGGTGTTTATCCGCTGCCGCCAGGGCCAGCCGCATCTTTGTCATCATCACCACGTCCTGCGGACCCGCTGAAGAAGCTCCTGCTGTGCTTGTTCGCCATCCTCATTTGTCCTCTGCAACCTAGACTCCAAGCCTCCATCTGTGTGCTTTTCTGTGGTGCTGATGTACTGTTCAGTAAATGCTCTTGGAGAACGACTTTGTCCTGACTGCAAATGCAGCACGATTCATTTCCCCCTTCCTTCCTGTGGCCTTAACATGAGTCTCCACCTCCGCCTGCTAAGACCCCAGAAAGGCAAATGGAAATAATATACCTGCGTGGGGGTGTCCCCCTATCTTTGAGAGTTGGAATCATCAGCACCCTTGCTCTTTCTTACAGTGACTTCGAGAGCTGAGGCTTGTTGGACTAATTTCATGACTAATTTCTAGGCGGCAGCACAGTTGGTAGGAAACTGTGATTTGAATGATCGTGTTAACTCCCCAGAAAAGCAAGACCCGTTGTCTCTCCTCTTGCTGCTTTGGAAGTCTGCAGAGGACACACACAGTCACATTCCCCTTTACTGTATAATGTTCCAGTCAGCAGCGAGCATAATGAAATCCAATTAATGTGTTAGGCTGTTGTGATTCTAAAAATATTTTACATTCCCCGGAGGGGCTGAGGAAATTGGAGGAATCAAGGTATTATAGCAAACCCGTAATTTGCAGGAAGGTTCTCAATCATTTTGGAGGTGGTAGATTTGTTCTTGAGAAAACAAAAATAGATCACCTCTCCAAAATGAGGCTCTGTCCCTGAGATCATTCTGAGGATTCTTTATTCAGATGCTAGGCCTTTTGCACAAGTCTAATGATCCCTCAGTTTGGATACATATGAATTATTAAGGTCAGTTAATTAACACATTTTTCTTCTGCTGAAGTAATTAGATGAATAGAGCTCTTGCCCTCTTTTTTGGCTTTCCTGGCAGTTGCTCAGGGCTGACTAGAGGCAGTAAACATATTGCCACACAGATGCTAACCAGAGAAGTAGTTTTTCGGTTTCCATTTGATTTCTGAAGTGTCATCCTGCCACCGTAGGCAGCTTTCACTTGGGGACGGGAGTGGGAGGGCTGAGGGAGCTAAAGGAGACAGACGGAGGGCAAGAACCAATAGCGAGCTTCCGTCTAAAGCTGCCTAGACGCATCTTCTGGATCACCAATATTCATTTGTCACTCTGCCTAATTTTAGGCTTTACATCTTACAATTTTGTGTTCCCTTTGTGAAGCCTCTATGTCATTTATATAAAGGTTATCTGAAGTGAATGGTTATTATGGCTGTTTGTATTAATATTCCAAGGCCATTTCCTTTCTGCCCCCAGTGTGAACACAGATTTTATTGTTGCCAGAAATTAGAAGTTGGTATGTTTAAAGTGACTTTTCTGTAATTTGTGTTTCCTGATTTTCTAGGTCAGTGGTTCCCAAGATTGCCTTTGTATCAGAATCATCTGGGGAGCATAATAAAGTACAGATTCTCAGCCTTCTCCTCACATCTGTGGTCTTGGAATCTCTCGAGATGGGGCCTGGAAATCTGGATTTAAAAAATGTCCCAGGGGGAGTCTGATGCTCAGTCAAGTTTTGGGGACTGTTATCCTTGGTAACGACAATGGAAATGCCAATATGCAGCATCTCTCCTTTTCTTTGCTGAGAAGCAGTCTGTTAACACTGTGCACGTGGGTCTTGATCTCCAGCCTGTGGAGAGGCCTCGCAGGTCGGCCCAGGCAGACACACAAAATGGCACTGGTGGCCTGGGTTGTGGGTGTGGTAGGTCTTCACCTGCGTGGCTTGATGGTTTTGTCTCCAGGGCTCTGCTGACCAGAATAACTAGCGTTTTATAGAAATGACCTGCTGCGAGAAGGCTGGCCAGCTGGGGATGCAGTGCCTAGTAGAAGAGAATGATAAAGACATAGGTCCCAACTGTACGGTGATATATTCAGAGTCCCAAGTCAATTTTAGAGCACTGTGTCATAGAAGGATGATGGTGGTGGTGGTGATGATGATGATTCAGCAAAACTCTGATTGGAAGCAAGGGAGCAGAATGGGGGGTTGGAGAAGAGGAGGCAGAAACTGTGCCGTCTCTAAGGTGGGGCAGGTGGCCCAGCAGTGCCCCACCCCCGGTCCCTGGCGTGCAGACCATAAAGGTTTCCTGGCTCACCATTGCCTTGCTGAGGTTTAATGTGTTCTCTTGGTACTTTGCCCCCATCTTCTACGCTTCATGATTACATTTGCAGATTTTAATAATATTGGCCCTAAAATTGGATACAGGGGAAGGTCTTCCATGGTGTGATTTACCCCAGCTCACACCTTCCAGGGGGGCCCTGCAGACAGGTCTTGGCATGGGAGTAGGAGGGCAGAGCTGCCCTCTAGCACCCATCTTGGGAATGTGGGGAATTTTCGTGAAGACTTGCTAGGATTCCCAAGAAAAATGGTAAAATGGGCATGATGATTGGTGGTAGGGCTGATAGATTGTAAAGGTGAGAATTCATGATCAAAAGCAGGAGTGAAGATACTGCTGGCTTTGAGTGCTCTTTGAGATGGCAGAGTTGAGGCACTTGGGCTGAGTAATGGGGATACTGGGTCACATTTGTTGTCCTTTGGGACGAATATCAGATTCTAAGTGCTTTATATTCCTCCCTTATTTAATTCTTACAGAAACTCTGAAGCAAATATTATTATGAGGGGCACAACCCCTTATCTGCAATTCTGAAATCCCAAAAGCTTTGAAAACCTTGTTTTTCATAACTCATTTGAATATAAAGCTGATGTGACCTGAAATCTTTTGATAGGAAAACAGAACTTGAACTTATGTGAGACTATTTATAGTTTTGCTTTATCCCACTTAGTGTGAATATTCATATGTTTCACTGCAGAAATATATTTTTCTGCAGAAATAATAATGGACTTGATTATAGGAGACTGTGTCAGGGCTCGCTGGGTATGTTACATAATATGTGGAATGGACAATGCGTTACTCTTCGACAGTCCAGACAGTCTGGATTCTGGGGACCCATCTGACCCCACTCTGAATTTTGTGATAGGGATTTTCATTTTGTCTCTCCACTTTAGTAGAAAAACTGAAGCTTAAGGAGGTTAAGTAATCTGCCCGGGGTCACAAAGCTGTGAAGTTGGGAGCTATGGTTCTAATATAGGTCCATTTTGAGCTTTTCTGCTAAAAGTTGCTATTTATTCCTTGGTTTTGAATTGTGTCCCCCAAAGCTCCACTTTTTGTTATCTTGTTTGTATGGCAGGCCCCAGGAGGAGAGATGTGTGTGTGTGTGTGTGTGTGTGTGTGTGTGTGTGTGTGTGTGTGTGAGTATAGGGTTGGAGTCAGGTCTTCCTGCCTAGCTGCCTTCCCTCTTTCTGCCCTCCACTCTGTAAACACTTGGCGTTTGTCCTAAAACACAAGTCTGACCATTCCACTGATCTGGAATGTAAATCCTCCAGGGCTGCCAAAGTCAAGACCAACCTCCTTAGGATGGGATATAAAGTCCTCTCTGAACTGGCTCTGCCCTCACTTGAGCATCATTGAGGGCTTACATGTGTGGACTCGGGAGCTGGGCCAGAGGGTAACACTCCCTCTCTACAGCTCCCGTGCTCGAGCATGTCCCTTACCTCTGTGCCTCAGGTTTTTTTTCTTCTGTAAAATAAGGGTGATCATCATCTCCCTCCTGGGTTGTAGTGAGGAGTTGAATGAGTTAATGCCATGTAAGCTATTTAGAGAAGTGCACACAGAAAGCACTCAGGTGAGGTTAGCTGTTATTATTAGGGTTTCTTTAGTGTTTTTGCTGGTTGCTGAGACTCCTTCCTTTCCCCACCCAACCCCATACTTTGACCATCTTACCAGAGTAGGGAAGATGATCCTAGCCTTCTTGACCTTGATCATGCTTTTGCCTTTGCCTTCGTCCTATTGCCTGGCTGCCTGTCAGAAACCTGTTTACCTTTTGCAATTCAAGGGTCATCTTCTCCTTGAAGACTTTGCCAAATTGCCCTCTTCCTCCCTGTCCTTCAGGCCTCCATGATGCTACATTTGTACTTCTGTCTTGGCCACCTTCTTCTTGGTTTGCTGATCATTCTCTTTCCCTGAATTGGAAGGCCCTGAGAATGATGAGTCCTGCAAGTGTTTGTATCTCGTCTCTGGCAGAGAATCTAAGTCATATAATCAATGTGTGTGAGTAAATGCTTTGGGGAGAATTCTTTCCAACTTGGGTAGGAATGTCTGCTACAGACACTATTTACAAGCAACAGAATTCACTCTTGATAATTGGAGCTCAAAAGGAATTTATTAAAGGATTATTAAGTAACTCACAGGATTTCCAAGAAACCGGAGAATGGGACTTGGATGTTTTATAGCCAGGAACGGGATAGAAGTTATTATCTGTGGGTTGTTCTAGTGGAGGCCCTCTTGCCATGCTGAGCCACGACTGTGATCTCCCTTGCTGACACTGAGCATGGGGCACTGCCCCTCCCCCGATCATTGCCACTGCTGCCTCTGAAACCTGACCTTCTCTCTTGCCACCCTCCCCCATCCTTGCCAGCATCTTGTCACGTAGTGCCTGGGTATTGCCTTCTAACTGAATTTCTTCCAAAATGAATTGCTTTCTTGCAAATTGAAATCTCCCTCGAGTGCACCTGATTGGTAGATCCTAGGTCACATGACTGTGTGTAGCCTGCAAGGGAGTCTGGGATGAGTTCAGGATGTGGGGGGTGCCCAAGCATGGAAGGGGGTTTCCAAGGTGCCGGGTGGCTAGGATGTCTTGTGTGGTGAGGTTGGCCATGGTGGCAAGGGTACATCAATAGCTGTAGAGTGGAGAGGGTTTCCTGGGCAGCAGGCGGAGAACTTGTACATGCTAAGATTGGGACACCCCTAAGATTCTGTGCAGAAAAATGAGGGGGACTTTCCGAGCTTGGAGTTCCAGAGCACTGACTCTCTTCACATGTGCTCATCATTATCCACTCTCATTCTTCCCGGTGAAGACGGATGTTGTCTGGGAAACGAGGATCACACGCATCTCGGTGGCTCTCCTTTCTGCACCGTTGACTGCAAGGTAGGTGTTCATGGATAATGGAGGAAGGACTTATTCATTGTCTAAATCAGGGCTGTTCAACAGAGGTTCTTTATATGCACTGCCCAGTAGCCACATGTGGATCCATTTGAAAGGTGGCTAATGTGACTCAGGCATTGCATTTTTAATTTATTTAATGTTAATCAATTTAACTGGAAGTAGCCACATACAGCTAGTGGTTGTATTGTGCAGGTCTAGTTAATGTGACCAGTTGAAGAAGGCAAAAAAGGTCATATTTTATGTGTGAAAAAATGCATAGAATATACATAATATATAACCACACATTGCTTCTTGCCAAATAAAGCCTTTAGTTTATTGATAGAAATATTGGGGCACCTGGGTGGCTCAGTGGGTTAAGCGTGCAACTCTTGATTTCAGTTCAGGTCATGATCTCAGGGTGGTGACATGGAGCCCCATATCTGGCTCCCTGCTAGGCATAGAGGCTGCCTAAGATATTTTCTTGCCATCTGGCCCTCTCTTTCTCTCTCTATGTCTCTCTTAAAAAAAAAAAAAAGAAGGAGGCGCCTGGGTGGCTCAGTTGGTTAAGCGACTGCCTTCAGCTCAGGTCATGATCCTGGAGTCCCGGGATCGAGTCCCGCATCGGACTCCCTGCTCGGCGGGGAGTCTGCTTCTCCCTCTGACCCTCCCCCCTCTCAGGCTCTCTCTGTCTCATTCTTTCTCTCTCAAATCAATAAATAAAATCTTAAAAAAAAAGAGAAAGAAATATTTGGTGGCATGCTGATTTAGCAACAAATAAGTAAATGGTAAAATACTGGATTTAATCTTCAATAGTAATCCCTCACTTTAAGGTTGGTTAAACTAAGAATCTAAAAACTAGAGTTTGCAATATTTTCCAAGTAAAACACTTTGAAAAGCACTATTATCTGCCAAAAATAGAAAAAGGGTCAGTGTTGAGGACATTGGTCCTCAAACCACACATCAGAGTACCCTTGGCAGGTGTGTCATGACATAGATTGCAGGGTCCCGTTTTCAGAGCTTCTGATTGTCTAGGTCTGAGTGGGACTGAGAATTTGCATTTCTGACGGGTTCTCAGGGGATGGTCGTGCTGCTCGTCTGGGGACTATATTTGAGAACCCCTGACTTAAGAAATGCTCTGTTAAATACAGTGAAACCAAGCTTTTTATTGTAGGACAGCTCCAAATCCTTCATCTGCAGATAGTAGTCTGGTATTCTGAAGTTTCCCCGGCGGAGCTACGTGTGTGGCATCATCCCACATTGATCTGATCATAAAACCCTTTTCCACAGGGTATCCCAAGGACTAAAGTTGGAGAAAACACAATTCTGTGAAATTCTATTGAGTTAAACATAAAGCTCAGTTTCTCATTCTTCCACTTCCTTTATCCAGCCAACAAAATTGGATTGCCCCTGGGCTCTGTTCTTTTTTTTTTCTTTTTTTTAAAGATTTTATTTATTTGTCAGAGAGAGAGCAAGCACGAGCAGGGGGAGCGGCAGGCAGAGGGAGAAGCAGACTCCCTGCGGAGCAGGGAGCCCGATGTGAGACTCGATCCCAGGACCCCGGGATCATGACCTGAGCCGAGGGCAGACACTTACCCGACCGTGTCACCAGACATCCCTGTGCCCCCACCCCTGTGCCCTGGGCTTTGTTCTGAGATGCTTTTTCTTTTATATCTCTCCTCATAGGAGAGCTCATCTGAGGCCAGGACTTTAATGAGGAGGACACCCAGTTTGACATGTCTACCCACTCTCTTCTCTGAACACATAGTGTATCCATCCACTGCCTACCTAGCATTTTTATCTCAAATAGAACATGTCCTGAACTGAACTTTTGTTTACACTCCCACTGGCCCAATCTGACTCTCTCCTGGTTTCTCCTTTTTTTTTTTTTTTCCTGGTTTCTCCTTCTTAGTAAAGGGCATCACCATTTGCTGCCTGGATTGTCTTCAAATCCATCAGCAAGGTCTATGATTTCTGGCCAAAGAAGTTATGTATGAGAGTATATGTGTATGTACTTCATACACATGAATTCAGCCACAAGACGTGTGTGTATATACGAACAGCACCAACATGGTTTCCAAACACACCTTCATAAATAGATATACGTCTCCTTTTACTCGTTGATAATGCCACATGCTAGTTCAAGACAGGCATTATTTTTGATCATACCATCGCGTTCTTTTAAAATGGAATGACTCATTTCCCTAGGTTACACCATCCTGGAGGTTACAGTGGTGTTGTAATGTTAAGAGGAAAAAAAAGGTATTTTTCTAGCTCTGCTCCCATCTGTAATTGTGGAAACTCATATAGTTCTCTGATCTTTGCAGCTAGCTCAGGAAGACTCTGAGATGCTTTGCCTGTACTTGGGAGGGAGCCCTCTGTGTCAGCTTGCCCACTCTTCCTTCCCCCACTGTGGCAGTGTTATCTGTCACCCAGGGAGGGACGCAGATGCATATCATTCTCTCCTACCTCTCCTCTCTTCCGGAAAGAGGTGGGTCCCACTTCAGCCCTGGGCTGCTCTCTCTCTCTGCTCTAATGAGCTCCACATTTCTCTGAAGTGGGATATGAAGAGATACTGAGCTCTTCTAGATTCTGCTAGGCAGGCTGTCAGAGTTCCTTTTTAACGTTTTGCAGAGGACTGTTTTTATGTTCTGTTCCTAACTGAAAATTTAGTGAAATAGATCTTTTATTTTTCATTTCTTTTATTACAGACTCTTTTCCTGGAACTCAGGCAAGTAAGTGTCCCGGTATCTCCTTTCCCTCCACACATGGACCTTGTGTTCTTGGATCAAGTTTGTATAACTTTATTCTCCTTTTCTTTAGGAAGACTTGTAGAAAGTGGCTTCTTGTGCCTCATACAAACAGAACTGTGGGAGAACTGTGGGGTCTTCCTTGTTTTCTTCCTGTGATATACCCAACCTCTCACTAACTATGTATCCTACCCCCCCCACATTGCCATAAATGTTCCTGACTGTGTGTGTGTCTATTAAGTAAATGATAGGTCTACCCCTCTCCATTTTATTTGAACCATACCATAACATCCAGGAGTGGATATTCTGTAGGCTTCTCTTCCTTTCGTCTTCCTTTTGGAGTGTCCTGGATTGTTCTTACTTACCTTCAGAAACCATGTATGAGTGTCAGAGATAGAGATTTTATCCTTTGAACCATGCTGGAAATCTAAAGATCATTAAGCCCCTGAGTATACTTCTTCAGACTTTATTGACTTTGCTGACATGAAGAGAAAGATCCAAATTGCAGTCTGAGCTTCAGAGGAGAGCCTCACGGAAGAGCAGAATGCTCTCCTTGTCTTTCTCTGTCCACCGCTCAGTTCCACTCTTTGCTCTTTCCACCAGAGCCAGCCCTCTTGCAGCTCGCAGGGCACGTGGGGTCGCAGAGGCTGCCGGGAGTCGTGTAGGTGGACGGGGGCTTTAAGCACAGCTTAGCATGAGTGCTGCCTTGATTGCTCACCAGAAAACCATGTGGACAGATGGTGGGTCTTTTTAGTTTTTCACTTATTAGCAGTTTGTCATGTAGCATAATCCTACTTAGGCAACTGGGTACAGTTAGGGCTTATGTAATTTAAAAGATCAATAAACAAAGAATGAAGGAGTCATGAATTCGGTGTGTGGTGTGTATTTTTTCAAACTCAGAACAGCACCAACATGGTTTTAAAACACACATTGAAAGGGAAACCATGTCTGTGGTTGTATCATAGTCCCGAATAAATAGAGATTCACTTATCTAGGCACTCTGCCAGTTTAATCCCAAATCATTCATGTCACTGGATGGATCCAATTTTCAACTGACAGTTTTTCAACAATTAAAACAAAATCTTATAGTAGAAAGATAGAAACATCTTCTCCTGCCTGTCTGATGGAAGGGAGATTCTAGGGAGAGCCTTCTCTTAAACCTTAGGGGGAAGGGGAAAGAGGGATTTGTGAAACCCAAAAGGCGATTCCTGATGGTTTCCTGAGGATTCTGAAGGCCTGCTGTAGACAGAGGACCAAATGTGTCAACAATAGCTTTAATTTTCCTTCCAGAACGGGTTTCCAAACCTGATTGCACAACAGAATCACTGAGGGAGCCTATTAAAAATAGAGATTCTTGGTCCAGTTTGGGCTATTAGATCCAGCAGGTCTAGGGGTGAGGAACTAACCCACCCTCAGAGCAGGTAGCAGCCACTTGAATTGCTTGGCTTCTGGAATTTTTGCCGAGGAAAAAACATAAGCTAAAGATAAGGTGGTTCCAGGTTTTCATTAAAACCTAACCTCCCCGAAGAGCTGCTTCTACTGGATGACAGGTCCCAGGATGGTTTCTTGTAAAGTATTTGGAACAGCTTTTTATTTCTTCTCAGTTTTCTTGCAACTCTCTCTTCAAATTTTTATTGCCTGCCTGGCAAATATCTGGTGGGATACCATGTACCTCCCAAATGCCCTCATTATCATTAGTGACTGTTACTAATTAATTGCTTGCAATAGAATCATTCAGAAAGCATTGTTTTTTGGCACATGTCTTGCATTGCTATCAGAGTTATATCATTTATTCAAAGATCTATTCATCCAATTTGCTGGTGATTTATTATCTAGTGTTATTTATACAATTTAAATATCAGCACATAGTTTAATAATAGTATTCAAAATGTATGTATATATGGATGTTTGCTTGTATTTATATAAGTAGGTAAAGTAATCAGCCATTTCTTCACTAGAAATGACATATAAAGGAAAAATGTAATCAGCTATTAAAAATTAGATGCAAATGAAACTTCGTGCATTATTATAAACATTTCTCTGAATGTTTAGAATCTAAAAATTCTCATGATATCTCCTCAAAAAGTGATGAAAGGAAACAAAATCTTTTAAGGCAAAAAACAACTTAGCGCCTTACTAATTTATTTTCTTGCTACCATGAAGCTAATTTGAATAATAAATTTTTTTTATAGCGTGATAACTCTGATCTAAAATTCATCATTCAAGTAAAGGACCAACATCACTGGTGTATTCACTAAATTTGAAATGGTTGTGATTATGTCTCAACTTCATCTTTCTCCCCTGGTCCCCTTCCTTAAGAGACAACCCTCGATCTTTTGCCAGGCTCAGATCCATGCCTCATGGCCATTGGCATGGAGTGGCTGGTAGCAGTCGATGCTTGGATTCACAGAAGTGAATTTCACAGTGTTGAAATGAGTTGCTATCCCTTCCCTTTCACACTTGATTTCCTTGTGAGCCATTGATCAAATTCCACCCCAATCCTGTGATTAATAGCATTTAAACATCTCTACTTGCTCTTTATCTTTCCCTTTTAAGGAACATTGCTGTTTTCTTTTTTTCTTCAAAGTTTCTTCTGAAATTCAGAACTTTCTTGCAGGAGACAATTGTTCTCACAGGAAACAGTTTTTACCTTCAGGCAGTTCTTGCTGTAGGGAGCACTTTGTACATAACATAGAAGTAGACTCCTTTTGGGTGTCTGCTCAACCCACAATAACCACCCTACCCCCCACTTTCATCTGAGGATCCACAGGCATGACCCTCAGCCTCCAGGTTTATCCTAATAGCCTTGACTACCTCCTCTAACCATGGGGAGGGGAGACCACTTGACCCAACGTAAATCTATTGTAGTCTCTCTCCTCAGAAAGCAAAGTGGGGATTCAGACACAGATAGGCTTTGTGAGTGACTATAATTATGACATGTGTCATTTAACTATGGAAACAATAATGCTGCAAAACAATCACAAATCCCATGGTCCTAGGCCCTTCAGTGTAGGTTTATGCTTATATTTGGCTGATTTAATCTGGGCCCAACTGAGCAGCTCTGCTATGTGGGCCTTTTCTCCTCATCTCAGAACCAGTGCCCTAGGCTGGGCATGTATTCATGGTGCTCTGATGTGAATGTTTGTGTTCCCGACTGCGTTTGTCTGTGGACATTCTAACCCCCAAGGAGATGGTATTAGGAGGTACGGCCTGTGAAAGGTAAGGAGGTCATGAGGGTGAAGAACAAAGTAAACACAAAGAATCAAAAGGAGGGATGGAAAGTCCTGATGATTTTCCTGTTCCTGGGTCCAGGTCCTTTTTCAGTCTTGGCAACATTTCTGCCCTAGGTTTCTGTGCAAGATCTCTGCCTACTTTTAATAAATCTATCTCTGTGTGGATACTAAGTGGAAAGTGGCGAGGAGGTCAAATGGACCTAGCTCAGTCACAGCACCAGTGCATGCTCATCTGAGCCCTAGCTGCAAGTGGGGCCCGGTAAACAGGTGAGTAGAGAACACTTCTCCCAAAGACATTTCTAAAATTATGATGAGATCAGGGGCATAGGCAGCTTCCCACTTCTCAAGAAGCAGGGTCAGTTGGAGCAAGCCCTAGATGGTCCCTTAAAAGACAGCTTTTGGAGGATCTTCAAACATTGGGAAGCTTTCCACTCTTTGCAGAAAGCCTTTAACCTTCTTTTGGGTACCTTTCCTCAGTAGGGATGTAAATAGAATGCAAAGCTCTGTTGGTCAAGTAGGTAGAGTAGAAAACTTTATTCTAATGTTGACATGTTACACATGATGGATGATCTCCAAATGTGTATCTGCAGTCAGTTCCAGCTTCTACTTTAAGCTCCAGATTTGGATACCATCTGCCTTTTGACATGTCTATTTAGAGGTCTAATGGGCATCTCAAACTTAAGTTGTCTTAGGTGAAATTGCCGACCACCCTCTCTCTCCTCAAAACACTTTTTGCTCCTCTCCTCTTCTCCAGTACAGTATCTGGTACTTCCTTCGATCTAATTGTTGAGATCAGACACTTAAAGACATCCTTGTTTCCTCATTTTTCTGCATCTAATCCATCAGCCCTACACTTGATTTTCTTTCTTTTTTTTTTTTAAGATTTTATTTATTTATTTGACAGAGACACAGCGAGAGAGGGAACACCAACGGGGTGGGAGAGGGAGAAGCAGTCTTCCCGCCGAGCAGGGAGCCTGACGTTTGGCTCGATCCCAGGACTCTGGGATCATGACCTGAGCTGAAGGCAGATGCTTAACGACTGAGCCACCCAGGCGCCCCTAACTTGATTTTCAAAATAAATCCCACCTCTGACCACGTATCACCTTCACACTGTCACATTTTCCCTGAGTCATTGTTCTTTTCATCGGCCCCCTGTATCCTCTCTTACTGCTCTGAATTCCTTCCTTAGAGT
Organism: Callorhinus ursinus; assembly: GCF_003265705.2. Taxonomy (NCBI): domain Eukaryota; kingdom Metazoa; phylum Chordata; class Mammalia; order Carnivora; family Otariidae; genus Callorhinus; species Callorhinus ursinus. Next base: position 54,879,866 of record NW_027397074.1, read on the forward strand.
AGCCAGAGTGACCTTTAAAAAATACTGTCAGTCACTTCGCTCTCTTGCTCAAAGCTCTGCAGTGACTTTCCATTAGACTTTATTTTTAATTTTTATTTTTTAAGTAGGCTCCACGCCCAACGTGGGGCTTGAACTCACAACCCCAAGATCAAGAGTTGCATGCTCTACTGACTGAGCCAGTTAGGCACCCCTCCATCCAGCTTCTAATACAATTCACATTCCTTTTGGCTTGCTCCTTCATATCATTCAGGTTTTTGCTTCGTGATTACCGCTCAGAGAGGTCTTACCTGCTCATTGTCTGTAAAACAGCTGACCTGCTTCACCCACCCGCAGTCCCTGCCAGTTTCCTTCACTTCTGTTTTTCCTCATAGCCCTTACTATTTGAAGTTATGTATTTACTATTTCTTATAGCTTCTGTGTCCCATGAGAATGTAAAATCCGTGAAGACAGTGACTCCGCCATTTATGTTGCTATAGTCTCAGTTTCTAGAACAGAGTTTGGCATGTAGTAGGTGCTCAATAAATATATTTTCTGAATGAAGGATTAAATGAATCCTGAAGCATGAGGTACTCAGCGCTGCTGTGTGCATGACTTCCTGGGACTGGATTCATTCCCAAGACGCAGGTGGTAGTTTGGAAATTGGCGAAAGACACACCTATATGGTGGATATTTCACAGATTGTTTCCTAGAATTATTTCTACCCATTCCTTCTGGAAGTTTTGAGGGATCAGAATGGGAACTTCAAGCGGCTAGGTAGCAAGAAGCTGTGTAGGTGAGCATCTTTTCTGTTTTTTTTTTTTTTTTTTTTTAATAAGATGGAATAGGAGGAATCCTTATAGATTTTCCTCCCATTGTAACCTTCTGTTTTCATTCAGATGATGTTGGGTTAATTTGCTAAGAGCTTTTGGTCATTCTGTGAACACAGAGCATAGAAGCAAGACTTTTAGGTATCCGAGAATAGTTCTATTCAATTAACCCTAAGTATTTCGTCTCAGAGTAGAAGAATCTACTCTGTATGGGAATCCATAGCAGCCTTTTGAGAGGGAAAGAAAAGCCTGAGCGGTGGCATCAGGACAGGATGATGATGAATTTCTGGGTCCCTTCGGGGACCCATTTGGTTGTTAAAGGTTTACACGTTAGGTTAATATACCAGAGCCTGCTGCTTGTTTTTATTTTTTTCTTTAATAAGAGAGCTTAATGAGGTCACTAAGTGGATTACTTTTACCTTAATTCCCAGATCAATTGCTCTTACTCCTTTAGGCTCCTTACCTGACCCAGAGGCCAACCATCCTGGATACCCAGGGGGAGCTGTTCTCCTTGGAAGCTCCTGGCCACCCATGGTCAAGTTCCCCTGCACAGCCTAGCAAAAGTGAATGACATCGTCATGTGCCAAGTGTTTCTTCTTTCCTCATCTCTTCATCCCAGACTTCTGATGGCAGCTCAGTGTCCTTGTGTAGGCTCACTCTAGAACCTTCATTTCCCCAAAGCAATTTCCTCTTTATATCCATTTCTGCCTTTCTGATCTAGAAGCTTCCCTTTTCTTGTGTGGAATATTTGGCCTAATTGAACAGAGTAGAAGTTCGCGGAGTTTCCCGTATCATCTCCTCCCAGTTGAGTTCGATGTTCAGTGTCCCTCCCAGGCTGTCATGGAGTTGCCTGTTAAGCAATTCTTGTTTGATACAAGATCCCAAACCCAAATGTTCTAGCTAGGATGCTGATTTGGCTGGCCACGGTGCTCTTAATTTAATCTTCACCTGGGATTTAGGCAGGAATTTTTGTCTTTAAGATTAAGCAGAGGCAACAGCAGGTTCTGTTGAAGAGGTCTTATGCAAATTTACTGCCTCAAATGTTCAAGCCCGGTTGAAACAGATTGCTTCTTTCTTTTTTTTTTAAACAACCTCTGTACTCTTTGTTTTATATCTTTTTCCTCTTCTGTTCTTTCTCAAAAATATCCTGGCAACTCGTAGGCAGATGGGTATCTTGACAAGGGAGTGTCCACTCTCTTTCATTCCTGAAGAGAAACTAAATTTTTATCTAAATCAGTAATGAACGCTGTAGGAGCCAGTTGAATTAACAAATTGTAAATAAACTGAAGCTTCACCATGAGACCTACGTAGGGAAGTGTGTTATGGAATTATGTATTCATTAAAATATGGTGCAGTGATTTTTTTTTTTTTTGAGAATTAAAATCTGTGGTACAGGACCCAAGACTGATTTTTGTCTTAAAATTTTCCAGCTTTATGGGACTAGGTTATGGTGGCAACTCTGGCACCCTTATTGGGCTTTAGGAAGTCACTTAAATTGATGATAGCCTAGTTTGTGTAACAGTGACTTGTCTATAGCTTTCTAGGAAGACCAGAGATGAACTAAAGATGATAGCATTTTAACAGTTTATGTTTTATTGAAGAGATTTAGCACTGGCTTTTTCAGACAAGATTTCATTTTTTTAAAGATTCTATTTATTTGAGAGAAAGGGGGAGAGTGAGCACGAGAGAGCTAGAGACGGTGCGCACCAGCCGGGGGAGAGGCAGAGGGAGAGGGAGAAGCAGGCTCCCTGCCCACCGGGGAGCCCTATGTGGGGCTCAATCCCAGGACCCCAGGACCATGACTGGAGCCGAAGGCAGACGCCCAACCATCTGAGCCACCCAGGTGCCGCAAGATTTCATTTTTATAAAGCATTTTTCTTTGCAATTTTACTACATTTCCACCATAGGGCTATTTACATTGCTAGACATATTCTCTTGGGAGTTTTTGCTATTATTTTTATTTAGATTTGGCTGCCTAGCCTGTCCCAAATTTGGGAGATAATTGAATTTTCCAATATTTTCCTCTGGCTATAGGCCTTGACAAAAAATTAATGTAGGGGAGGACGAAAGATTCATGACATTTTGAGGCAGCCTAATTGTCATATCTCTAAGCATCGGTCTTAAAATCAAGTGATGGCATCATAGATATTCCCAACTTCTTTGGTTCAGGGGTGGCATGAGGTTTAGGGAAGCCTATTGTATACATTTCTAACTTCTATTTAAAAAATAGAGAATGCTTATATTTGATAAAGCTGTATCCATGTGACTACATCAAAATGTTCCTCTAAATCAAAACCACAATTGCAAATTGACCCTGCTCTGATATCCTGCTTTTGAAACCACTTCAGTTGAGACAACCACATTTAAGAACAGAACAGAATATAAATGGTATCAACGTCAAAAACAGAAAAGCGACAAGGTAGCTGTCAATAGATGGGAGGGGGAGGGGAAAATGAGGTAGAAGTTGAGGTAGAGGTGTTAATATTTTCATTTTGCAGACTGTGGAGTCAAGAGATGGCAATTTAATTATTTAAAATTACAAAGGTAAGCAATAGATGAAGTAGCGGTAGTTATCTAAACCTCGAAGATGAGGAGGAGAAGGTGGGCAATGATGTCAGCTGAATCCTTATGGCTTGTGGCCGAAAGCCCACAGATTCACAGTGCCCAACGTTGATGAATCAAGAAATAGCAGGATGTGAATATTCTTTAAAGATATTGAGGTAGTAAGCAAAATAAAAGGGAAATGGTTGCATGTGGTGGTCTCTGTGGAACAGGACTGGAAATCAGAAGGGGTTGGGTGAGAGATGCTCGCTTTTCATGAGAAGTTTGGGGCCCGTTATTTATACCGTGTGTATAAATTAATTTTAATTTTTAAATCAAAAGGTATTTCAGTAGAAGTCTTAAGATCTAAAAGTTATTTTTTTCAGAAAGGGAAAAGGCCCAGAGTCTGCTGTAGCATGATCTCTCAGCTGCTGTGGAAGCCACAGGAAGGTGACAGCTAATTAGGGAGTGGGGAAGGCCTGGGCAGCAGGACTGTCATTTTGTCCATATATAGACAGAGAGAGGGGTGGCATAGAGGAGGCTTACTGTCCTGTCCACACAGGACCGCCTGTACAGAGGGCCCGTTCCAGAGCTGGCTTTCCCGTTCGCCTCCCACCAAATGATACGCTCTCACCCAGCTCCCTCAGGGCCCATGCCCTCTCTGCAGTTTGAGCTACCATCAGCTAAAGTAATCTCCTGAGTATGATGGTGGTGGCTCAATTCTTAATAGGAAAGAGCGAGTTCCAAGGCCTTCTCCCATCTTGCTGCTGCCCTTGAAACAGCTGTCCATATCTTGCTTCATGGAGCTCGGGCTTTCTGGCTCTTGGCCACTCATTTACCCTCTCCCTAAGGTCCTGACCCCCCACAGTCGGCTTTGCTGGAGGGTGCCTCAGGCCTCGGTCCAAGGGCATCCTCGCCGTTAGTCCATAGCCCCTCATTCATGCCTATGGCTCTAAACACTGCAACAAGATTTCCTGATTCATGTGTGTGTGTCCAGGCTCTATACTTAATTGCCGACTTCATCTCACCATTCAGCACCTCAAATTTAACTTCTCTCTAACTGGACCCCACATCTGTTCCCTTAAAACTGTGTCTTTGAATGAGTAAATGAATGAATTGTGGTCTTCCGCAGATGATGCTGTAATCAAGAGAACTGGATCTAATGGTGAAAGTTTTAGGCAAAATTCAGGCCGTTAAGTGATGTGGGGTAGTCCGTATCTTATATAAAACTGTAGTTTATGAAAACAAATCTCTCTCTCTGTCTCATAGATGTGCCAGAGAAAAAGTATAATTCCTTTGTGGCCCCCTCCCCTACTTCGCCAAAAAGGAGAGATCCTTGGGGCATGAGGAAATGAGGGAGTGAGGGAGAGAGGGAGTAAACTGTCTTTGTAGGTGTGTCTTAGAAGGGGGGGGGCTTTGCATGGGGGGTGGTGAAGAAGGAGAACCCACTCTGGAGATAAATTGAGACAGACTTTTTTGTGTGGAGGAGGTAGAAGAGTTAAAGTAGGCAGTGGCATCCCATTGACCTACCTTTCATATGGAGAAGGGAAATGGAAGGTTTCCAGATCTGTCCAAAGAAAACAGCTGGGCCCCTGTGGGAGGACAGTTGCCACCTTGTGAGGTGGCAGGGCCTTAGAAAGTCATAGAGAGGGCTGACCCTGAAGTACATGGCTCTGTGGGTAGTGGTGAAGGTTTTCTTGGCCAAGCTTGGCCTGGAGGAGGTGGAGATCCTGTTGAAACTAGTTGCCTTCCCGTGGATGGGGGCACTGCCCACATGGACTGAGAATCCGATCTCCCTCCTCAGTTTTCTAGGTCTTGGAAGGCCTAGGATTCTGTATGATCCGAAGGGAGAAGATGGCATCCTTGGAAGTCCACAAGTACTTAATGTCTTTTCAGTCTTGTGGAGAGCAGAGGAGGAGTGGGCTCAAATGAGATCTATTTTGAAATAGATCTTTTAGAGAATCGGAGGGAATTCATATCTGTAATATTTGTGGTGACATTAAGTCACCCCCAATGACTGTATCCTCTGTGTTTCCAGATTGACCCAGGGTTTATTTCTAATCCCTGGAAAGAGCCAAGGACTCATTCATGCAAATAGAAATTGGCCATAAAAAAACACTTTCAAAACCACTGTGGTGGTGGCACTCTAAAAAGAGTTTTAAATCATGTTTATTAAAAGCAAATATTATCTTTTAATATTTGTCCCTTAACAAATTTGTGGGTTTTGCGTGGGAAGCCAGCAGAGTAAAAAAAAAAAAAAAAAAAAAAAAAATTTTTTGTTTTTTTGTTGGAAACTGGGAAAATGTGTTACAAAGCATCTCAGGCATCATATCTATAATCTATGGATGGCCTCTCCTGCCAAGTCACCATGGCATCCGTCTGAGAACCATGACACGTACGTCAGGGGTGGGGCGAGGGAGAGAGGGTGGGAGATGACAGAGTTTTGAAGAACTCTGCACTAACTACTGGACCATAGTGACCGGAGATCTAGAGTGGATTTTTAACTCTGTTTGCAAGAAGTACTTGAAATACTCTGGAGGAATTATAATTCCCCTGTTATTGAACCCAGAAGTCTAGCAAAGCAAATTCTCAGTCTAACAGCTTTTATTATTATTTTTTTATTTTTTAAAAGATTTTATTCATTCATTTTGAGAGAGAGAGAGTGAGATAGCAAGAGAGAGCACAAGCAGGGAGGAGAGGGAGAAGCAGATTCCCCACGGAGCTAGGAGCCAAACTGGGGCTCAATCCCAGGAGCCTGGGATCATGACCTGAGCCAAAGGCAGATGCTTAACCAACTGAGCCACCCAGGTGCCCCCGTCTAACAGCTTTTAGATCTAGATCCATGCTGGTACCCACAGTTGGTGTTTGTGGCTCAGCATGAACCCAGAGGACCTAGCGGAATACCTGCAGACTGAGACTAAGCCCATAGCCCCAGTCATTGGTGGGAGAAAATTGTCACAATCTGGACTAGATGAAAATAATATGAGAATCACTCCATTGGTTAGACATTTGTTAGATTATATTACATCTGTTTTTGGTCAAAGCTCTTTAGTAAAGTAGGGTAGAGACTGCAAAGGGTGTGGAAGAGAGACTAAGAAGATCAAAAGATGTAAAGTATAGCAAGTCCTCATTAACCACAGACCCAGGTCCCTATTTCTGTTTAAAATCTACAAAGTAGAGGTACCTCATAGACTCTCTGTTTCTCTTTAGAGAAACTTTGGCAGTATTGACTTAGCAATTAGAATAATGGCTGCTTTAGTAAGTTGGCTCTTACTAAAGCCAACAAAAAGGATTTGTTAAAAATTTTAAAGAAAACCACCAGGCTTTTTACATAATTATTCTGCTTTTGCTTTAATATTTCATACAGTATTACAGGTGTGGTTAAAGCTCCCTTTGCAGTTTTACTCACTTCTTTTTTATCTTTCCCAAAGCTAACCCATTATCTTGAAATGTGTATCTTTCTGTCTAAATTATTATTATTTTGAAAATTTTTATCATAAAGTATGGTTGACCTACAATATTATATTAGTTTTGGGTGTATGGTGTAGTGATTGGACAGTTCTGTACATTATGCCACACTTACTGCAGTAAATGTAGTTATTTCCACATTCTTGACTAGATTCCCTACACCATACTTTTCATCCTCGTGACTTATTTATTTTATAACTGGAAGTTTGTACCTCTTAATCCCCTTCACGTATTTTTCCCATTCCAACCCCCCCAACTCCCTGCCCTCTGGCAAAGGCCAGTTTGTTCTCTATGTTTATGGATCTGTTTCTGTTTTATGTTCATTTGTTTTTTAGATTCCACATATAAGTGAAATCATACAATATTTGTCTTTCTATGTCTGACTCATTTCATTTAGCCTAGTACCCTCTAGGTACTATGTTGTTGCAAATGGCACGATTTCTTTTTCATGGCTGAGTAATATTCCATTGTATATTTTTACCACGTCTTCTTTATCTATTCATCTATCAGTGGACACTTAGGTTGCTTTCATATCTTGACTATTGTAAATAATGCTGCAATAACGTAGGGGTGGATACATTTTTTTGAATTAGTGTTTTTGTTTTCTTTGGGTAAATATCCAGTAGTGAAATTACTGGATCATATGGTATTTCTATTTTTAGTTTTTTGAGGAACTTCCATACTGTTTTCCATAGTGGTTGCACCAATTTACATTCCTGCCAACAGTCCATGAGGGTTCCCTTTTTCTCCACATCCTTTTTAACACTTGTTATTTCTTATCTTTTTGATACTAGATGTTCTGACTGGTGTGTGGTGGTATGTCATTGTGGTTTTGATTTTGCATTTCCCTGGTAATTAGTGATGTTGAGCATCTTTTTCATCTGTCTTTTGGCCATCTGTATATCTTCTTTGAAAAAATGTTCAGATCCTCTGCTCGCTTTTAAATCAGATTATTTGTTTTGTTGTTGTTGAGTTGTAAAAATTCTTTATATATTTTGGATATTAACCCCTTATTGGGTATATTATTTGCACATATCTTCTTCCACTCAGTAGGTTACCTTTTTGTTTTGTTGATGGTTTCCTTTGCTGTGCAAAAGCTTTTTATTTTGATGCGTCCTACCAGTTTAATTTTGCTTTTATTTCCCTTGCATGAGGAGACTTAACAAAAAAAGTGTTATTAAGGGGCGCCTGGGTGGCTCAGTCGTTGAGTGTCTGCCTTCGGCTCAGGTCATGATCCTGGGGTCCTGGGATCGAGCCCTGCATCGGGCTCCCTGCTCAGCAGGAAGCCTGCTTCTCCCTCTCTCTCTGCCCCTGCTTGTGTTCCCTCTCTCGATGTCTCTCTCTCTCTCTCTGTCAAATAAATAAATAAATAAAATATTTAAAAAAAAAAGTGTTGCTAAGGCCAATGTCCAAGAGATTACTGCCTACATTTTCTTTAAGGAGTTTTATGGTTTCAGGTCTCACATTTAGATCTTTAATCCATTTTGAGTTTATTTTTGCGTATGGTGTAAGAAAGTGGTCCAATTTCATTCCTTTACTTGTAACTGTCCAGCTTTCTCAGCACCATTTATTGAAGAGATTGTCTTTTCCCCATTGTATATTCTTGCCTTCATTGTCATGGATTAATTACATTATAATCATAGGTTTACTTCTGGGCCTTTTATCCTGTTTCATTGATCTGTGTCTATTTTTTTTGCACCAATACCATACTGTTTTGATTACTCTAGCTTTGTAGTATTGTTTGAAATCAGGGAGTGTGATACCTCCAGCTTTGTTCTGCTTTTTCAAGATTGCTTTAGCTGTTCAAGGTCTTTTGTGGTTCCATACATATTTTAGGATTGTTCTGTTCTAGTTCTGTGAAAAAAGCTACTTGTATTTTGATAGAGATTACAGAAATTTTAATGATATTACTTCTTCCAATCCATGACCATGGAATATATTTCCATATGTTTGCATTGTCTTCCAATTTTTTTGCATTGGTGTTTTATAGTTTTCAGAGTACAGGTCCTTCACCTCCTTGGTTAAATTTATTCCTAGGTATTTTATTTGTCTTTTGTGCAATCATAAATGGGATTTTTTTCTTAATTTCTCTTTCTACTTTAATTAGCATATAGAAATAACAGATTTCCACATATTAATTTTGTATTCTGCAACTTTACTGGATTCATTTATTAGTTCTAACACTTCTTTGGTGGAATCTTTAATGTTTTCTATATATAGTACCATGTCATCTGCAAATAGTGACAATTTCACTTTTTTCTTCCAATTTGGATGCCTTTTATTGCCTTTTCTTGTCTGATTGCTGTGGCTAGAACTTCCGGGACTATGTTGAATAAACGTGTTCCTCCCTAAATTATTTCTAAGATGTATGTTGTATTCATGAACATTAAAATTTTTGTTTTCTGTATTTGTAAACTTTAAATAAATTATATTATAACATAAATATCATGTCCTACGTATTAACTCAATAAAGCTCCTAATAAGGAGCTTTATTGAGATAATTCATATACCATACAATTCATCTAATGAAAGTGTACAATGTAATTTTTTTGTAAAATAACATGTAAAATCACATTGTGTTGTAGCCATCACAATGATTTTTAGAACATTTGCATCATCTAAAAAAGAAAACCTGTGCCCATTAGCTATCACCACCCTGTCTTTCCCTTTTTGTCTCACCCCCAATCCTAAGCAATATATCTTGTTTCTTAGGTTTCCCTATTATGCACATTTTATAGGAATGGAATCATATAATAAATGGTCTTTTGTGACTGATTTCTTTTACTTAGTATAATGCTTTCAAGGTTCCTCAACAAGCATGTATCAGTACTTAATTCCTTCTTATGGCCATAAAATTAAATTGTATGATATAATTCCTTTTTATGGCCATAATTGAATTGTATGGATATATTACAGTTTGTTTATCCATTCATTCATTGGTGGACATTTGGGTTGTTTCCACCTCTTGACTATTAAAAATAATGCTGCCATAAACATTCATGAACAAATTTTTGTGTGGACATGTGCTTTCATTTCTCATAGGTATATACCTAGTAATAGAATGCTGGGTCATATGGCAACTACACATTTAAACTTTTAAGGAAGTGGCAGACTGTTTCCAAAGTGGCTGTACCATTTCACATTTCCATCAGTAATGTATGAGAATTCTCATTTCTCCACATCCTCACCAACATTTGTTATTATCTGACTCTTTTATGTTAGCCATCCTAGTGGGTGTCTCATTGTGGTTTTGATATGAATTTCCCTGAAGACCAGTGATGTTGAGAATATTTTTATGTGTTTATTGGCTATTTTTATGTCTTCCTTGGAGGAGTGTCTGTTCAGATCCTTTGCCTATTTTTAAATTGGGCTATTTGCTTTTTTATTATTAAGCTATAAGTGTTATTTATATATTCTGGATACTAGTCTCTTATGAAATATGTGAATTGCAAATATTTTCTCTAATTCTATGGTTTTTTCACTTTTTTCATGGTATCCTTTAAGGGATATTTTAAATTTTGATGAAGTCCAGTTTGTTTATTCTTTCCCCTCTGCCCTCATGCTTTTGATGTCGTTTCTAAGAATCTATTGCATAATTCAAGGTCATGATTTATCTCTGCTTTTTCCTAATAATCTATGATCTCATATTTATGTCTTTGATCCATTTTGAATTAATTTTTATATTTGGTGTGAGGTAGGGGTTGACTTCATTCTTACGCATGTGGCTATCCAGTTGTCTCAGCACGATTTGTTGAGAAGACCATTCTTTTCCCATTGAATGGTCTTGGCATCCTTGCCAAAAATCATTTGACCATAGGTATATGGATTTTTTGTGGACTCTCAATTCTGTGCCATTGATCTATATGTCTATCCTTGTGCCAATACCAAACTGTCTTGATTGCCATTGCTTTGTAGTAAGTTTTGAAGTTGAGAAGTATGATTCTACTTTGTTCTTCTTTTTAATATTGTTTTGGCTATTATGAGTCCTTTGCAATTCCATATGTATTTAAAAATCAACGTGTCAATTTCTGTAAAGAAGTCAGTTGGGATTCTGGTAAGTATTGAATCCATATATCAACTTGGGGAGTATTGCCATTTTAACCATGTTAAGTCTTCCGATTCATGAACTTGGGATGTTTTCCATTTATTTAGATCTTCTTTGATTTCTTTCAACAATATTTTATAGTTTTCAGATTATAAGTTTTATAGTTAAGTTAAATTTGTTCCTTGGCATTTTATTCTTTTTGATGCTACTGTAAATGAAATTTTGTTAATTTAATTTTTAGATTGTTCATTGTAGGTGTATATAAAAACAATTGATATTGTATCCTGCAATCCTGCTGAATTTGTTTATTGGTTTTACTTGATTTTAGTGGATTCTTGAAGATTTCTGGTACACAAGATCATGCCATTTATGAATAGAGATAGTTTTACTTCTTTATTTTCAATCTGGACACTTCTCTTTCTCTCTCTCTCCCTCCCTCCTTCCCTCCCTCCCTCTTTCCCTCCCTCCCTCCCTCCCCCCCATCCCTCTCTCCCTTATTTCCTTCCTTCCTGCCTGCCTGCCTAATTTCCTTGGGTGGAACCTGCAGTACAATGTTGAATAGAAGTAGCAAGAGTGCACATCTTGTCTCATTCCTGATTTTAAAGGGAAAGCATCAAGTCAGTCATGATTAAGTATAATACTAGCTGTGGGTTTTTCATGGGTTGAAAAAGTTCCCTTTTATTCTTAGTTGACTATTTTATTATGAAGAGTCAATAGTATGCTACTAAGTTTTATCTATACATCAGTTCATTAGCTCTAGTTCACTCATTTAACTGTTATATAGTATCCAATATAAATATACCGTAATTTATAAATTTAAATTTCTCTCTCTCTCCCTTTTTTTTCTTATTACAAGTTATGCTGCAATGAACATGCTTGCACATATCTCCTGATCCATGTGGCCTAAAGTATCTCAAGCATATATTCATAATGGAATCTTGGGTTTTAGGACAAATTCAAATTATTATAAAAGGTTTTGGCAATTTATACTCCCACTTGCTTATGAGAGTTTCTTATTCCCATATCCTTCCCCAAATTTGTGATTGTCATTTTATTAAATGTATGTTAATTTCATGTGTTTAAAATATATCTCATTTTAAATTTCTATTTTTCATAAGTTTATTTGTTGATGGGGTTTTATATGTGATTTGTCCATTCCCACTAATCTTTGCTTGTTTTTCTTTTCTTTTTTAAAGTTTTTATTTAAATTCCAGTTAGTTAATATACAGTGTAATATTAGTTTTAGGCGTATAATTTAGTGATTCAACATTTACATACAACACCCAATGTTCATCACAACAAGTACACTCCTTAATCCCCATCACCTTTTAACCCATCCCCCCACCCACCTCCTTTCTGGTAACCATCAGTTTGTCCTCCATAGTTAAGAGTCTGTTTCTTGGTTTGCCTCTCTCTTTCTTTTTCCCCTCTGCTCATTTGTTTTGTTTCTTAAATTCCACAGGTGAGTGAAATTGTATGGTATTTGTCTTTCTCTGACTTATTTTGCTTAGCATAATACTCTCTAGCTCCATCCATGTTGTTGCAAATGTCGAGATTTCATTCTTTTTTATGCCTGAGTAATAGTCCAGTGTGTGTGTGTGTGTGTGCGTGTGTGTGTGTGTGTGTGTGTGTGTGTGTGTATGTCACATCTTTATCCATTCATCTGTCAGTGGACATCTGGGCTCTTTCTATAATTTGGCTACTGTAAATAATGTTGCTATAAACATTGGGGTGCATGTATCCCTTTGAATTAGTATGTTTGTATTTTTTTTGATAAATAGTAGTGCAATTGCTGGATCATAGGGTAGTTCTATTTTTAACTTTTTGAGGAAGCTTCATACCGTTTTCCAGAGTGGCTGCACCAGTTTGCATTCTCACCAACAATGCTGGAGAGTTCCCCTTTCTCCACATCCTCGACAACACCTGTTTTTTCTTGTGTTGTTGATTTTAGCCATTCTGACAGGTGTGAAGTAATATCTCATTGTAGTTTTGATTTGCATTTCCCTGATGATCAGTGATGTTGGGCATCTATTCATGTGTTTGTTGGCCATCTGCTTGTCTTCTTTGGAAAAATGTCTGTTCATGTCTTCTGCCCATAATAATCCATTCATGACAAAAACCCTCAACAAAGTAGGTTTAGAAGAGCATACCTCAACATGATAAAGGCTATATATGAAAAACCCACAGCTAATATCATCCTCAATGGGGAAATACTGAGAGCTTTTCCCCTACAGTCAGGAACAAGACAGGTATGTCCACTTTCACCATTGTTATTTAACATAGTACTGAAAGTCCTAGCCACAGCAGTCAGACAACAAACAGAAGTAAAAGGCATCCTCTGCCTGTTTTTCAGTTGGGTTTCCTCTTGATTTGTAGGAGCTCTTTAGATAGTCTGGATACTAATCTTTTGTTGACTTTCCACAGTACAGATATCTTCTCTCAGTTTGTGGCTTATCTTTCTTTTGTGTGTTGTGTTGTATAAAAGTTTTAGATTTAAATGATGCCACTTTTACCAGTTAGTTTCTTTGTCGTTTGTAGTTTTAAGCCTGTTTAAGAAATCCTTCCCTATCCTAAGACCACAAACACACTTTCCATTTGTTGTTCTAAAATTTAAAATTTTTGCTGTTAAATTGAGTGCCTTAATCCTTCTGAAATTTATCTTTTGTGTATTGTGGGAGTAGGGATCTATTTTTCCCCATATAAAGTACCATTTATTGACTAGTCCATTTTCCCCCTTACTGATTTGTAATTCTACCTCTTTAATCTATCATGTTTTTGTATATGTGTTGTCCTGTTTATAGCCTTTCTATTGTTTGTAATTTGTTATTTACTGTATCGGTGATTCCTTTAATCTCTGGAGCATGAGTAGATTATACATGTATATAAGTGTGTATGTGTGTGTGTATGTGTGTGTGTGTGTGCATGTGTGTAAAATATAATTTAAAAGAGAAAGTGAGAAAATTTATATCCGGTAGGGCAAGTCTTCCACTTGTTACTTTCTAAAATTATTTTGGCTTTTCTTGATCTTTTATTTAAGTGACTATTAGTGTGAGCGGGTCAAATTCTCTGAGAAGTCCTGTTGGATTTGCACTGATCATACATATTCATTTGGAGAGAACTGACCTCTCCTACATGTGTTGATTTTGTATCCAGCCACCTTTCCGATTCTAATTCCAATAGTTTGTCTATAGCGTCTCTTGGATTTCTATGTGGAAATCCTATTTTCTCCAAAAGGTGACAGCTGTGTCTCTCCACATTCTATTTTTAAACTTCATACAACATTTTTTAGTATTGCAACAATTATGACTTTCAGTATACCTTGAACAGTACAAGGAATAATGGCAGTTGTTCTTTTGGTTTTTACTTCAGTGAAAATGTTTCTAAAGCTTCATCTTTTGCTGTTGGTTTTTGATAGACTACATAGACTCAAAGCTATGCCAGAGCAGTGATTCTTAACCTGGATCCACTTTGGACTGCCCTAGGGAGCTGTATAAAAATATTAATGCCTTGTTCCTATGCCCAGAAATTCTGATCTGATTGGTTTTGGATTCGGCTTGGGCACTGGGACTTTAAAAACTCCCCTGATGCTTCTAATGTGCCAATTTGGCTAAGTTAGGAACTGCTATTCTTGATTAATGTCTACATATATTGGTCAAGAGTCTCTTAGGGATGGGTGACAGAAACACATGGATAAATAGCTTGAGACAAATAAAGAGGAGGAAGTTTATAAGCTTATAAGATCATGGCAGTTGCAGAGCTAGGAATAACTGGATCCAGAGACAAGGCTGTCTGGATCCTTTTTTTCTCCATTGCCTGTCTCTACTCTCTTTGCAAGGGGCAATTATTCTCTACTACAGCAGTGGGCTGTCTCCAGAGAGTAGTAGAGAGCCCTGAATCCATCTTGTAATAGCTCCAGTGACAAGAGCATCTCTTTTCTGCTAACTGTAGCCAGAGAGATTGCCAAGAAAGGCTCTGATTGCTTGACTTGTGTACCTGCCCTTTTCTGAACCAATCCCTATGGTCCACATATGGGCAAGTGATTGCAGGGAAGTCTTGTTGGGGAAACTGAGAAAGTAATTTATTTAACATTTAGATTTTGGTTAACTTTAACTTTCTTGAATACAGCCATAAATCTGACAGTAAAGAAAAGTCTCTAAGAAGGGTGAAAACAGAATTCACAGGAGAGTTGTGAAGCCATTCTTAAGTGTTGTGTTAAATTATGTTACTCATTTAATCAAATTGGTAATTTGGTTTTCCCTGGCAAGTTGCCTAGGTTTTAGAGAAAAAGACACTAGGATCAAAGAGAGATTACTGCTGAAGCTGATATACTGAAAGTGGTCATTTGTAACAAAGAAGAGTGGTAAATCATCTGGTAAAAGCTCAACAACCTACCTGGCTTGTTTAGTTACAGCGGTAAACAGTACTTGAGGGAACTCCCAGCAAGAAATAGCTGTAAGAGACAATTATCAAAAGTATTAAGGAGGGCACGTATTGCAAGGAGCACTGGGTGTTATATGCAAACAATGAATAATGGAACACTACATCAAAAACTAATGATGTAATGTATGGTGATTAACATAACATAATAAAAAAAAAGTTGAAGGGGAAAGAATAGGAAGGGGAATTGGAAAGTTTTGGAATCAGACAAAACTAGATATAAATTTTAGCTAAAATAGATATTTGATTTTGGATAAGTTAATCTTCCTAAATCTTAGTATCTTTATCTGTAGAATGGAGATAACAATGCCTAGTGTAGAGGATCATTGAGGAAGTTAAGTATTATATATAGGGCACGTAAAGCAATAAATGCACAGTAATGCCCAATAAGTGTACAATAAATATTACTTCTCATCCTTTCCATCTTTTACAATAATAAATAATCATAACAATGACCTTGAGTTTACAAGCAAGATTGTATTTTGTACAGTATACTGTGTATTGGGAAGGTAGGAAAATTTTAGTGAGATTTATATAACAAATGGCTAAAATTAAAGGTTTAGTTCCTACAGTAGTAAACTTTATCTAGAAAATTGATTTATTCAAAAAAGGCATTACATTATTACTATGATGTAGAAGAATTTGAGAGTGCCAACTTTCTACTTCCAACATGTAACTATAATCTTGAATTTATTTGTTAATAGGCATGTTGTTTTGTCAACCTTGCCTGATTCCATGGTTTCTAAAACTTTTCCCATTGACATGAAGCTGTCTTGGGCTAGCTGCTGAAGAGTGGGATAAACTGTTTTCTGCTTTGTGGAAACCATGGAACCGCTGGCTGACGTGAGCTAGGAGTGCAGATGAGGACTTTTCTGTCCTGGACCATCGCCATCATGGAGGCTTCCAGGAAGCCTGGTGGGTGGTTTCAGGTGTCCCCAGAGGTTGATCTTGGATACTTGGGCCTGAGGTCCTAGAGAAGACCTCAAACCTATGCATTTCCAGACAGAACTTCTGTTGGATTTATCAGATGGGGAAGGAACACCTGATCAGGCCCTTCTCTCTCAAAGGCTCCCCTCTCTTTATTTTGTGTCGCTCTCCCCTCCTGTTTTCCCTACAAGTTCTCTAGTCTTCGTTCTCACCCTTTTCTACATTCTACATGTTTCTCTTGGTTCTTTCATTCTCACCTACTCTGATGATGTCACCCACCATTTAAATGTGGCCACTCTTAAATTTATATTTCTAGACCTCAACCCCTCTCCTGACCAGTTGTTTTTTTTTTTTAAGATTTATTTATTTATTTTAGAGAGAGAGCGCACAAGCATGAGCCAGTGGGGCAGAAGGAGAGGGAGAGAGAATCTCAAGCAGACTCCAGGCTGAGTGTGGAGCCCTACGTGGGGCTCAAATACACAACCATGATATCATGACATGAGCCAAAACCAAGAGCCGGTCACTCAAATAACTGCACCGCCCAGGCACCTTGACCAGTTTTCACATATGCCACACATGCATTTTTCTAGCTGGCTGCTTCCCCAGGCCCTTCTAACTCAGCATATTTTTCATCTTTCCCTCCTCTCATTTACACCTGGTTTTCCTTTTGTATTTTCAGCCTAGTGAAAGGCATGTCTGTTTACCAGGCATGCAATTCAGAAACCTGGGAGCCATCCCTAACTCACTGTTCCCATCCAATATTACTACTACTACTACTACTAGCTGCTATTAACAACAACAACAACAACAACAGAAGCTGTAATTTCTGTGAGTCTTACTAGGCCAGAATTATTAGTAATAGAGAGACAGCATTCGCTGGTCTCTGAGTCCTGCTTTTAATCTCTCTACTTTAACTGTCCGGCCTCACTGATTTTACCTGGTCATTACATTTTAGATCTTTCTTCTTGTTGTGTAACCTATGTGGCCTGTTCTTTCTTTCCCACTCTGCATGCCTTAATCCAATCTTCCAAATTGTCTCTCTGCTCCATCTTGCCTTCTTTCAGTCCTCAATGCACTGCAGTGAGATCTGAACCCCTTTCTGAGACTGACCACAAACCAAGTAAGCTGTTGGTATTTATCCTTCTGTGTTATACTACCCCTTTATACCACCCTCAGAACAAATGTCTCCTCTTTTCTCTTACAGCCTGAGTGTGGTAAACATTTTAAGCAGCTGAGACAGTGGCTAATCAGGTGTTCTTTCAGTGCTTAGTCTCAGCATATTTAGTATTCACAAAAGATTCATTTCAGCTTTCCTCAGCGCCTTGCGGCGTTCCTCCCAGCTCCAGCTCTCGCTGATGGAGATGAGCGCTGCAGGGCAAGGGAATTAGATGAAAAATGCTCTCATAATCTCTATCAACACAGGGATTGAGATACTTTGTGAACATGGGAGGTAGGACTTGCTGGAGAGCCACAGGAGAGCTTTGGGGAGAACTGGTGCTAATATCAATAGGTTGATTTTCAAGTAGAGAAGAATGCTACACACTAGAATCTTCCCCTTGGAGCTATCGTGGTTAATTAAGAACAGGTTAAGGGTCATAAGATCCTCTGTAACCAATAATAAACTATGCTGGTTGGCAAATCAAGGTACAAAACAGGCTCCTTTCTTTGAAAAAATTAAGATGAATAAACAGGAAAGTTTGTTAGAATTTGTTAACTTGCTACAATGTGAAACAACTTTTAAAGAGACAAAACCCATTGTAGGTTACAAATTATTTTCTAGAGGACTTATGGAATACATAGGATTTTAGAAACCAAACTTTTTGAGTAATATACAAATATAGGATACAAAATTCAAAAAGTGAAAAAAGGACAGACTTTAAAAATAAAATTCCCTCCTCAGAGGTAAAGCTGTTAACAGTTTTTTTGTGTGTGTTTCCAGAGATATTTAATCATAGAACACATTTTGAGTAAAAATTTTATGAAAATAAGCATCTCCATCTCCCCAATACCAAATGTATTGCCTGCTATATAGTAGGTATTCTTTAAATACTGATTAAAGGAATCTGTTTCTGAAGAATGTTTCAGTAAATTTTATGAAAATATTTTCTAAGTTAAATTACCTTTGGCTTGCCACATAAAAACAGAAACAACATGAAATTAAGCAATGATGTAAAAAATGGGGGTAAGAGGTGTATCTCATCTGAATTGCTTTGTTGCAAGACCACAGCTAACATCATAGTCAATAGTGAAAGGTTGAAAGCTTTCCTGCTAAGGTCAGCAACAGAACAATGATGTCTAATGTCACCATTTCCATTCAGCATAGTACTGGAAGTTCTAGCCAGAGCAATTAGGCAAGAAAAAAAAAGAAGGCATCCAAATCAGATAGGAAAAAGTAGATTGTCTTGTTCTGCAGATGATAGGACTTTATATAGAGAAAATCCTAAAGACTCCACCAAAACATTGTTAGAACTAATAAATGAATTCAGTAAAGTTGTGGGATACAAAATCAACATATAAAAATCAGTTGTGTTTCTATACATTAACAATTAACTATCTCAAAAAGAAATAAAATAATCCCAGGTATAATAGCAACAAAAATAAAATATGTAGGAAAACATTTAGCCAAAGAGGTGAAAGAACTGTATATTGAGAGGTGCCTGGGTGGCTCAGTCGTTAAGGCTCTGCCTTCGGCTCAGGTCATGATCCCAGGGTCCTGGGATCAAGGCCCACATCGGGCCCCTTGCTCTGCGGGGAGCCCGCTTCTCCCTCTCCCACTCCCCCTGCTTGTGTTCCTGCTCTTGCTGTCTCTCTCTCTGTCAAAAAAATAAATAAAATCTTAAAAAAAAAGATCTGTGTATTGAAAATTATAAGACA
Organism: Callorhinus ursinus; assembly: GCF_003265705.2. Lineage (NCBI taxonomy): Eukaryota > Metazoa > Chordata > Mammalia > Carnivora > Otariidae > Callorhinus > Callorhinus ursinus. The sequence goes on from NW_027397074.1 coordinate 54,898,964, forward strand.
CTGATGAAAGAAAATGAAGAAAACAAGTAAATGGAAAGATAGCCTATGTTCTTGAATTGGAAGAATTAATATTGTTAAAATGTCCATACTACCTAAAGCCATCTATAGATGCAATACAATCTCTATCAAAATTCCAGTGACATTTTTCACAGAAATAGAACAAGCAATTCTTAAATTTGTATGGAACCACAAAAGACTCCAAATAGCCAAAGCAATCCAGAGAAAGAACAAAGTGGGAGGCATCACACTTCTTGATTTCAAACATTATTACAGAGTCATAGGAATCAAAACAGCATGATACTGTCATCTGTCATAAAAACAAACACATAGACCCAGAAATAAACTCTACATATATGGTCAACTAATATTTGACAAGGAAGCCAAGAATACTCAGTGGGGAAAGGAATCTCTTTAATAGTCCTGGGAAAACTTGATATTCATATGCCAAAGAATGAAACTGGACCCCCATCTTTTACCACTCCCCCAAATTCACTCAAAATGGATTAAAATCCTAAATGTAAGATTCAAAACAGTAAAACTACTGGAAGAAAAGCGTAAGTAAAAAATTCCTTGTCATTGATTTTGGCAATGATTATTGGATGTGACACTAAAAGTATAAGCAGCAAAGGCACAAATAAATAAGTGGTACTATATCAAACTAAACGCTTTTTCATAGCAAAGGAAATACTCAGAAAAATGAAAAGGCAACCCATAGAATGGGAGAAAACATTTGCACACCATCTATCTGATAAGGAGTTAATATCCAAAATATGTAAACAACCCCTACAACTCAATAGGAACAGTGCAAAAACAATCCGTTTAAAAAATGAACAGAAGAACTGAAAAGACATTATTCCAAAGAAGACATACAGATGGCCAACAGGTACATGAAAAGATGTTCAATCTCACTAATCATTAGGAAAATGCAAATCTAAACTCCCAGGAGATATCAACTCCCACCTGTTAGAGTGGCTATCATCAAAAAGACAAGAGATGTCAAGTTTCGGTGAGGATGTAGAGAAAAGGTTTACTCTCATGCACTGTTGGTGGGAATGTAAATTGATACAGCCACTGTGGAAAACAGCATGAAGGTTCTGCAAAAAAATAAAAAAAGAACTACCATATGATCCAGCAATTCCACTTCTGAGTGTATATCTGAAGGAAATAAATCAATATCTTGAAGAGAGATATGCATCCTCATGTTCACTGCAACATTATTTACAATAGCCAAGACAGGGAACCATCCTAGGTGTCCACTGATGGATGAAAATAAAGATAAAGAAAATGCTACACAGACACAGACACACACAGACACAGACACACACACACACACACACACTAACGTTATTCAGCCATGAGAAGAAGGAAATCCTGACTTTTGTAGCAACATGGATAGAGGATGTTATGCTAAGTGAAATAAGTCAGTCAAAGAAAGACAACTACTATGTGGTATCACTTACATGTGGAATTTAAAAAGGCCAAACTCATAGAAATAGTAGAGTGGTGGTTGGGAGAGGTTTAGGCAGATGGGAGGAAGGGGGAGATGCTGGTCAAATAGTATAAACTTCCAGCCATAAGATGAATAGGTTTTGAGGATCTAACATACAGCATGGTAGGGCGCCTGGGTGGCTCAGTTGGTCAAGCGACTGCCTTCAGCTCAGGTCATGGTCCTGGAGTCCTGGGATCGAGTCCTGCATGGGGCTCCCTGCTCAGCAGGGAGTCTGCTTCTCCCTCTGACCCTCCACACTCTCATGCTCTCTCTGTCATTCTCTCTCTCTCAAAAATAAATAAAATTAAAAAAAATATTTAATATACAGCATGGTGACTATAATTAGATACCATATTATATACTTGAAAGTTAGGACGGTAGATCTTAAATGTTATCACTACAAAAAAAGGATCATTATGTGAGGTGATGGATGTGTTAACTAACCTTATTGTGGTAATTATTTAGCAACATGTGTGTGTATCAAATCATTATATTGTACACCTTAAATTTACATATGTTATATGTCAGTAATATCTCAATAAAGCTGGAAAAAATACCTTTCAGATGAATCAGACTTTAATGTAAAAAATAAAACTATAAAAGTCACAGAAGAAAATATGAAAGGAAACTTCCTGGGGGATAGGGAGTGTGTCACTTTGCGTTCACAGTGTAGTCACTGTAGACTCGTTTGTACTTTATGAATGTTGTACTAGGTACATGTATTACCTAGTTAAATATTTTTTAATAAAATGAAATAAATAAGATATTATCTCTGCCTGAATATTTGAGTGTAATTTGTACCTCAAAAGCTGAGTATTAACTCATTTCTTTCAAGCTTCATTTCTGCTGTGACAACACAAACCTGAAGGCAGTTGTTCTGTAGATCTCGCTGCTGCTCTCTGAATGGGAAAATGGGAGAGAGATTGTAGGGCAAGAGGAAATACTGGAAATGAGAAAGGAAACATCAGATAATATTTCAAAATATTTATTTGGACTCCCCTCTCTCTTCACTATCTCATCTTCCAGTGAGGATAATTTGTATGCTTTATAATCTAGTATTTCAAGAGAATGACTACAATTTTGGGGTTTCCTGATCAGTGAGTAATTTACAAATTACTGATCTGGGTAATTTACAAATATAAGAACCTTAGTAGAAACTCTGTTTTGTTTATTTTCTTCCCATTTCAGACTGTAGCTGACTAAAATTGTTATCACAGTGCATGCATCATTAACACAAGTAGATAATATTCAACAGTTTAAACCCTGAAAAAGTTGATAGAACTTAGAGCAGAAAGGATCTCCAATTTTTATTCTAGATTGGTTAATTATTACTTTACATTTTTAAGGAGTTTGTTTTTGTTAATAACATAGAGGTGAAGTGGTCCAACAAATTCCAAGCAGATAATTACAGGTTATGGAAAATGTCCAAAGCAGAGGAAAGCCAGAAGAGAGTTTAATTACTGATGAACTGGAAGGAGTAAGAATTACAAGTTTTTCTTTTTTTTTTTTTTTAAACCAGAACGTTTATTGTGTGACTAATTGTTGAAATCCTTAAGATGAACTGGATGCTGCAACAGCTGCCCTCTTGGGCTTAGGTGTTCCTTCACGGAATCCATGCCTGAATCTGCGGTATACAATTTTTAGGTGCCTCATTCGACCCGTCCCAGTGGTGTTTCGTCTTTTAGCCTTGGCACTCCAGTTATACTTTCTCTTGCGCTTGGCAGGATAGCCGCATTTGCCACAGGTGGACTTCTGAAGGTGGTAGGCCTTCGAGCCACAGCGGAGGCACAACGTGTGCGTCTTATTGCGACGCTTTCCAAACGATGACGTCCCCTTCGTCATCTTGTTTCCGCGGCAGACCCCCAAGAATTACAAGTTTTTCTAATGCCCAGAATAGCAACTGAGAAAAACTACCAAACACTGCTGAGAGAAATTTTAGAATTTAAGATTTAAATAAATGGAAAGAGATGGCATGTTCATGGATTGGAAGATGCAGCATAATTAAGATGTCAATGAACCCCAAGCAGATTTATAGATTTAGTAAAATCCCAGTAAAATATCTGAGTGGGAAATTTAAAAATTAGAAATTGACAAGCTGATTCTAAAATTTATATGGACATGTAACAACTTAAAAGAGCCAAAACAATTTAGAGGAAGCAAAACTGGATAGCTTTTGAGTGAGAAAAAGAACAAAGTTAGAGCACTTATTATAACTGATTTCAAGATTTATTATGAAACTACTACAATTAAGATAGTGTAACTGATATAAGGATAGACATATAAACCAGAGTCCAGAAATGGCTCTATTCATATATGATCAAGTGATTTTTGACAAATGTGCTAATATAATTCAATGGAGGGAAGAAAAGATGTTTTTTCAACAAATGCTGAAGCTTTTGGATATCCATATGCAAAAATAGTAACTTCCATCCTTACCTCACACCATATAAAATTTTTAACAAAAGTTAGATGATAGGCCTAAGTATAAGAACAAAAACTATAAAACTTCGATAACATAGGAAATATGTATAATCTTTCATTAGTCAAAGATTGCTAAGGCAAGATGCAAAAAGCATGAGGAAAAAAACTGATAAATTGGAATTCATTACAATTAAACATACACCTATTAGATAAGTTATTTTCTCTCCTATTCCTGGCTATGTTAACAGTGGAGCTGCAAACTGTAAATATTTCTTTGCCAGTTAATGTAATGCTAGATTTTGTCAGTAGAGGGCACTGGAGCAACATTGCAGATGATAGTGGTAGGAATTTTTGGGGTGATGGAAATGCCACGCACTGTCTAGTATGGTAGCCACTTGTCACATGTAGTTATTTAAATTAAGATTAATTAAAATTAAATAAAGTTACTAATTCTGTTAACTCAGTCTCTAAGCCACATTTTAATGGCTTACATATTGGTCAGGACAGATACAGAACGTTTCTATCATGGCCAAAAGTTCTACTAGACAGCACAGCTCTATAGTCCTGATTCTGTTGAAGGGTGCAGAGCTGTATACATTTGTCAAAAGTCATCAACTTGTATACTCAAAGTTAGTGGATTTTGTTACATGTAAATTACACTTCAATAAAAATTTAGCAAAGTGCTTTACTTTTTGATTAAAAAGGTGTTAATGAACTAGTCTAGGGTTTTAGTGATTTTTATCACTGAAATTGCACCATTAAATAAAAGAAAAATATTGTGAACATCAATATTGCTCTGCCCCCCTCATTTTTTTTTTTTCTTTTTGAGCCAGGGGCAAGCCATGCTGTAGTGTTTACAGTCTTGTGTGTAGCATTAATATGAATTTCCATTTTTTTAAACCAGGTTTTTTACCACCTATGTAGCTTTAGAAAATTAAAAATGCATCCTTTGAAGATTTAAACAATTTTGTGGCCATTTTTAAAATGCTATTCATGAAGCTTAATATCCTAAGAGAACTGCCAAGCATTTTTTTTTTTTTACTTTTTAAATAAGTTTATTGTGTGAAGGAAACCCAGATGAATATTATAGTGAGGAAGATCTCAATTTTGCTTACATTTTGGTCTTAGTTTATTTTTTAAATTTTTTATTGTTATGTTAATCACCATACATTACATCATTAGTTTTTGATGTAGTGTTCCATGATTCATTGTTTGTTCATAACACCCAGTGCTCCATGCCGAATGTGCCCTCTTTAATACCCATCACCAGGCTAACCCATCCTCCCACCCACCCCCAGAACCCTCAGTTTGTTTTTCAGAGTCCATCGTCTCTCATGGTTTGTCTCCCCATCCAATTCCGCCCCCTTCATTCTTCCCTTCCTGCTATCTTCTTTTTTTTTTTTTAACATATATTGCATTATTTGTTTCAGAGGTACAGATGTGTGATTCAACAGTCTTGCACACTTCACAGCGCTCACCATAGCAGATACCCTCCCCAATGTCTATCATCCAGCCACCCCATCCCTCCCACCCCCCACCACTCCAGCCACCCTCAGTTTGTTTCCTGAGATTAAGAATTCCTCATATCAGTGAGGTCATATGATATAGGTCTTTATCTGATTGACTTATTTCGCTCAGCATAACACCCTCCAGTTCCATCCACGTCATTGCAAAGAGGGCAAGATCTCATTCTTTTTGATGGCTGCATAATATTCCATTGTATATATACCACATCTTTATCCGTTCATCTGTTGATGGACATCTTGGAGAACTGCCAAGCATTTAAAAGCGTTTTCGAAGGTGGTTTAAACAGTTATTAAAAATTATCTTGAATCATTCTGTTGTGCACCTGAAACTAATATAATGCTATATGTCCATTATGCCTCAATAATATGTATATTTAAAAAATTATTAGGTACATGAAATATAATATTCCTATCTAGTTCAACTCTCAGATGATAGACGATTGCCTTTCCTAGAAAAATGAATAGCTTTTGAGTGAGAAAAACCTTGGAAATTACACTATGGTGGGAGAGTAGGGGGCCAGGTAGAGAACATGCCTATTTTGTTCAAGAGTTACCTTCTTGAGCCCCTGAATAGTACCTCATACTCAGTAAATTTTGGTTGAATAACGGAGTGAATGAACGGATTCAAGTATTGGAGGAAGTCCGTAATTGGTTTTGGGTTTTGAAACATGGTATAAATCACCAGTAAAGAATGGAAGAGAACTGGAGAAATACATAGCTGTAATTTATTTTTTACTGAGACATCTCTCCAAATTTCTGTTGACTGAGCATCTGGGCCAATTTCTTAATTTCAAACTGAATTTACTTACATATTCTAGGCATTTTAAGTTAGCAAATATTGAGCTTTTGTGTGCCATTTGGTTTAAGCATTTGAAACAGATGATTTGAACCACAACCTTGGGGACTTATATCCAACTACCTACAAACTGCTCCCCCTTGATGTCCTCCAGACACTGCAACATCAATGTGCTTAAATCCAAATGCTTCATCTGTCCCTAACTCTCCTCTCTCATGGTCTGCTTTTTGCATCTTAGTAACAAGAACAATCTTAGCCACTCACCCCAGCCAGAAACCAGGGAATTGCTAGATTCTTCTCCTCTTTCTTTCCCACCTTCTAGAGGCAATCAATTGCCTAACCTTTGGGAATTGCAAAAGCATTTTAAACTGAACTACCTCTAGTCATGTCCAGAAGTATCATAGGGTTGGGGGGTGGGTGGGTATGAAGGCTGGAAGAACAGACTGGAAACTTGGTAGGTAGGGAAGTATTGGTTCCTTTGGGGCATATTCTCAGAAAGTGACCCCAATTTTTTCACAATAATTGTTATGATCAGGATAAAGATTCTTAAAGGAAACAACATGAAGTTGAGACTGATATTATAGAGAAAATAGTTGGAGCAATGGTACCGTTTTTATTTATTTTTCCTAAGCAGCCAAGGACTGACACAGATGCATTCTCTGTTAGAATTCTTTATCTCTACTCCTACTTTTTATTTCATTTCTTTTCCCATTTTGATGACAGAGTCATCAACTAAAATTTTTATTCTCTACTTAAAAACTTTTACCACTTGACATCCAGTAGAATGGCTAGAATCAAAAAAACTGATAATAAAAGGTGCTGATGAAGATGTGAAAAAGTTGAAACCCTCATACATTGCCAGTTATAAAATGATGTGTCCACTTTGGACAATATTCTAGCAGCTCCTTGAATCATTAAATGTAGAGTTACCATATGATCCAGCAATTCCATGCCTAGGTGTATGCTCAAGAGAAATGAAAACATATGTCCACAAAGACACTTGTATGGAAATGTTTATGGCAGCATTATTCAGAATAGCCAAAGGGTGGAAACAACCCAGATGCCCATGAATGGATGAATAAATAAACAAAATGTGGTATATCCACACAATAGAATATTATTTGGGCATAAAAATTAATGAGATACTGATATGTGCTACAACATGGATGAACCTTGAAAACATACTAAATCAAAGAAACCAGTCCCAAATGACCACATGTGATACGATTCCATTTCCTGTAAAGTTTCCAGAATAGGCAAATTTATAGAGAAAGAAAGTAGACTAACAATTGCTTAGGGCTTTTGGAGGACATAGGGTTATGGGGGTTGATGGCTACAGAGTATAGAATTTCTGAGGTGATGAAAATGTTCTAAAATTGTGGTGATAGTTGCAAATACCTATAAATATACTAAAAACCAATGAACTGTACACTTCAAATGGGTGAATCAAATATACTAAATATACTAAAACCAATGAACTGTACACTTCAAATGGGTAAATTTGAACTATATATCAATAAAGCTGTTAAAACAAAAATTAAAAAAAAATCCTTTACTGTTCTACCCAATAAAGCCCAAGGAAATTTCACCCCATTCTGTACTTTCTACAGTTCTGGCTTCATCACTGGCTCCACAAATTATGTAATTATTCCTGACTCGATGTTTCATCCACATACTGTCCTTGGATATTCCAGACTGCTCCATGGGTCCAAGTAACTCTTGCTCATGCTGCTTCCTTTGCTTGGAATGTCTTTCCCAATGGTGACTTCCTTTCAAGATCTATCAGGCAAACACCTACTTACCTTCCAAGTCTATTCATTGGTCACCTCCATTTTGAAACCCTTACCCAAGCTCCCCAGACTGAATTGGCCACTCCCTCTTTTGTACTCTGGTTCTACACCTTGTATGAACTTTTTATCACAGCATCTCTGGTGCTTGTACGCTTGCATGCTTCTTTCTCCCTTTTTAGGCTATGAGCTTTTCAGTGGCAGGGATGTCACTGTGTTCTTTTTCTCCTCCCTCCTTGACTCAGTGGAGTTGCACACACCTGCTAGCCCTTACCTACCACATACTGAAATCAGAGCTTAGGACAGAGACCAGACAACCCTATCTTGGTTTTACTCACATCCTGCCCCTACTGCTTTGTGGTCCTATGCCCTGTGATGGCTGGAGAGCCTCTTTCCAGATTATCTGTCCAAATACTGAACCTGAATCTTGAACTCTGACCCACACCACCAAACTGTTGACTATGTTGTGCATACCGCCTGGCCCCTGGTGGGCTTGTATCTCTGGACATTGCAGCCTCTGTACTGGACTGTGAACCTTGCCAAGTCTCTCCAGTTTAACTAGATAGCTTACATTCTCAACTCTGCTTCATTCTGAGATTGATGGAATCAAGAATTCTAAACCTGTGCCATGCCCGATCTGTCCCAACCCAGCTCCTGGTTCTGCTCTTCCTGATCAGCCTTATCCCATGTTAGCTATATCTTGGCATGTTTTCCTCTAATCCTAACACCACCGTCTCCTATCAACACAGTTTTCTCTGACCCTTTCTCTTTCTCTGCATGCCCAAAACTTCACATGCATACATCAGTTGTATATGGTTACACCTAACAGACTACCCTGCAATCGTTTCTCTCTGAATGTCTTTCTTTTCCACTAGACCTCCAGGCTGGAGCTGGTCTACACTTTTTTTCTACTTTGACCTATGATGATGAATTTCGTTTGCTAACACATTCCCATGGATTTATCCACATGATGGGCCACAGCAAAGACAAGGTAGAATGTGGATTATCTGCAGTTTGTGAATCATAACTCTACTCCTTTTATTCCTACTCAGGAATGCACATCATGATGCCAGTAAATGAGTACTAAGTTATTATAAGGACAACTGAATCCATTCTAATTTTTTGAAGTAAATATTTCACCAACTTCAGCACTTTGTTACTCAGAACACATTACTTGTGCTAGCCCTCCAAGGGGGTTGCACTACACCAGTGTGTTCCAAGGGCCTCTATTTAGGATCTTGAATCCTTGAGAGCAGGAACTTTATAACATTTGTGTCTGTAAATCCAGCATCTGGCACACTTTCTGACAATAGCAAGTGCTCAGTGTATGTTTAATTGGTGACTGATAAACTATAAGATGAAATTAATTTAATTTACATTTCTTTTTTAAGATAAAATTAATTTTAAAAATTCCCTGTGTTTTCATAAAAACAAACAGGAGATTGAAGCTGACCATCTCCAGATATTTCCAACTGTGTAAAGGCAGCTCCTAAGGCCAAAGTTCTTTAGAATTGGGTATTCTTTCACAGTCTGGTCACGATAGAGATTGCTGTTCAGAAAAAATAATACACAAAGTTGGTCCACTCTCCTGGATTGTTACCTTTACACACTGGTGAGTTGTTTCTAGTCTGTTATTGTGGATATCTTTTGAGTATCCACGTGAAACCCACTAGGTGAATCCATAAATCTTTATCATAGTCTTTTAGTCAAATGCTCACAGAACAGTACTTTTAGGGTATTATTACTCCATGGAGCCCACAGTTGTAAGTAGCACAGTGGAAATAGTTTCCTTCTTAGAGAACATGATTCTGATACAGTGCTCACTATCTAATGTGTGACTTTAGCCTAGTCAACTCTACTTTGCTGAGCCTTTAAAATGGGAATGAATGAGTAATTTCTAATCTCCTCATTGACTCTACAATTCTTTTTTTTTTTAATTCTTGATTCTAACAAATACCAGAAGAATTTAGAAAGGATGTAGACAGACTGTCTTCTTATAAAATGAAAATAGGATATTGTAAAGGTTGGTCAAAATCTTTATGTGCCCTTCTGAGGAGGAAAGCTTGATGCCTCAGTCTCCATGTCGTAGGAGATACTGGGCTTCTTTGCCAATTCCTATACAAAATGGGTACCTAGCCTGAGGAGGAGAAACAAGGATTCCAGGTTTGCTGAATGGCTGGTACATACAGATTGTGTCTTGGGGTAGTTCCATCACTAGATCCAGACAGGGTACTTCAGGGCAGTACAGTGGGGTTTGGATTAGATGATAGTTTAGACAGAGCAGTCCTTCTTTTAGCATTTGGAATCCTTGAGCCTGCAGGTATCCTCACCAGTCTGTGTGATCTGTAAGAGGCAAACTGCCTAACTTGCAAGAATGATACGATGGGATCCAGAGCCCAGTGGAAAGATTAGCCTCTGCGGAGCAGAATGATACATTTTCCATTGTAATGGGAGGAAAGATGGAGAAACAGGTATTGACACAGGTAAGGTTCATATATGGAAGGGAGGATGTGGGGGAGTTCCTACCTAATGATGTCTAGTTTTTTAGAAAGTAGAAGTCAGGATCATCAACAGAGAGTGAAAAAGAAATGGGTATATAGAAGGTTTTGGTGAGGGGAGGAAGTTTGAAATAATTGTCTTAGAGAGTGGGAAAGTGAGCTTCCCAGGGAAATATAGTAGCATTCTAGGAAGTGTTATATACCCATTTAAGATTTGTATTTGATGATTTTCTCTAACATCATTCAAGGCACAGGAAAAGTGGATATTCATGTTCAACCGGGGTTTTGTTAGGATAGTACACTTGAAAGAGAGTGTGTCAAGGGATTGATAGTGCTAATGGACCATAGCATCTAAGGTTGGATAAAAGGTAATTGAAGATAGGAGATGGGTATTTCAGCAAAAGATAAAAGGTCACAATTAAAAATTGTAGCAGTGGAAGAGCTTGTTAATAGAATAAGTAAGCTCAACGAGAAAAAGGTAGTGGCCAGAAATGGGATGTTTGAAACTGAGATTGTGGAAGAGATAATTCCCACAATATGGTTATGGGAATGGCTGGCTGAGGTGGTATGGAAAAAAAAGTTCCTGTTGTAGAGGCAGTTAAGAAATTAATTGAGACACCAAGATATATGATGGGTTACCCAGGTGGGATGTTATCATCACTAAGAATGATGACAAAAGTAGGGGTGATAAAAAAGACTCTCATCTAGGATCCAGGATTGAATCTTGTCAAAGACAGAGGGGAACAACTTGGAGTTAAGATGATAGCACTGAGCAGGTAGAGTGGTGAGTATAGCTGGTGGGCATGAGCTTCAAAGCAATAGGAGGAAGGGGGAAATGATTTGAGGTTGTGGTGGAAAGCATAGAGGACAATCTACTGTCTAACTCTTTAATGTGGACACGTGAGAGAACAGCCTCTACTTGAGAAGATTTCTAGGGAAGTAATACCCTTAGATGACAGCCTGGTTTCATTTAAGGCAAAGAGTAGATGGGTATGTTAAGATATTGAAGGTACAGTGTTCACTGCTTAGGAATTTTAGAAAATTCAAGAGGAGGATGTGGAAGGGAAGGTGGGGAGGAGTGCTGGGTCACATCTAAGGATGTGCCACTGGAATGGGGAAAAGCAATGACCAGGGAAGAGCTTCAGACTTCTAAAAGGGGAGGGATAGAATCACTAATATGAGGTCTCCACCCTGAGAGGGCCAAGAGGGTCTGAAAACACTTATCTTTGTGATGAGATGACTGGGGTGCCTTGCTATTCTAAGCATTAAAATTGTGAAGGCTTTTAGATAAGAATAGGAGTAAAGCAAGCCCCCGGGGCATGCACTTAATTTCAAGTTATAATTAGGAACTTGTGGGTCAGGTAAAACTTGTTTAATAAATATGCTGGTAGAAACATTTAGAGCTCAGAAAAGAAGGCCTTGGCATTTAGAGACTATCTAATGATGCACATCGACTGGTTGAAAAGTGAAAAATCATGTTCCTGTCCCCATCATAAGTTCTTCCCCTGGCCCAGTTTTTGTGGAGAGAGAATCTGTACTTTCATTAAATTCTCAAAGTGGTCTTTGACCCCAAAAGATTTCCAATCACTAGTCTACATGATCAATCAAATATTGGGCAAGTTTCTTTTTTTCATTAACTGAAATTAGACTGGATTTACCAAGTTTTTTTTTTTGTCATTACTTGGACACAACCTTAATCTTTAGCTTACATAATTGACTTCTCTGTGAACTCTTGTTACAATGTAGTGAGAAATACTATACAGAGGAGGCTTAGTAATTTCCCATCATTACTAAGAGAGTTTTAAAGTGGATTGCACGTCATAAATCTATGAGTAAATAAACAAAGAGAAATGGTAAACAGGCAAGGGCATGTTGTCCCTGTGAATATACTTGACTCTGTAATAAAAAAGTCCCTATAGGTGGCACCTGGGGGGCTCAGTCGTTAAGCGTCCGCCTTTGGCTCAGGTCATGATCCCAGGGTCCTGGAATCGAGCCCCACATCGGGCTCCCTGCTCAGCAGGAAGCCTGCTTCTCCCTCTCCCACTCCCCCTGCTTGTGTTCCCTCTCTCGCTGTGTCTCTCTCTGTCAAATAAATAAACAAAATCTTAAAAAAAAAGTCCCTATAAACCACTTGGGATGTACAGTCATGCTTTGAATAGTACTCTACGCAAAAACAAACACCTCATTAACAGACTTCATTGGAATTGGTGATAATTCTGACCTGCAGAATGGAGTAGGGGGATAACTCTTCATTTAAGAAAATGTGTTTGATATGAATATTAATTATGTAAACAAAGAAAATTGGTAGCTTATTTCAATGAAGTCCCTTCGTCCGATAAGCTATTTTCAAAAGCCTATTTATAAACCATGTTTATAGTATTTGAATAGTACCAATGAATATGTAAATGACAAACGATTAATTATTTACTAAAGAACTCATGAACGTTTCCTCAGTCCCATAGCCCCGTTTCACTCCCCTGCCAATCAGCAGTGAGATTATAGGTCTGTGTGCTGTGAACCCCAGACTTGCTCTCCCTCCGGGTAGTGTGAATCTATTACATGTAATCTAGTTTTAAGTTTTTCCTTCCTTTAAGATCCATAAATATAAAAATAGTTTGGAGTCCTATTGTAAGAGACTGTTTTGACACAGATATTCAGGCTTATGAGTTGTGGAAACCAATAGTTTCTTTTGAATTGTGGTAATTTCAGATAACGTGAAATGATTAAATGATAGTTGGAGAAGTTGAAGTTTTTAATTCAGGTTTCATTTTCCTATTCTTACAACAGTAGAAAGTAAATCAAATTCTATAATGTTAGGAGTTAAAATAACAAAATTTAAAATCCAAATGTGAAACTACCATCTATAAATTGAACTAGATTGTAAATCTCAGAATGGCAGGGGACCATATCTGTGTTTTATCCCCAACACCTAGCAGAGGGCCTGGCTCATTGTGAGTGTTCAACAAATATTTTCTCTAATGACTGGATAAAATATGAGAAATAATTGACATTTTTTTTTAAGATTTTATTTATTTATTTGACAGAGACAGAGATAATGAGAGCAGGAACACCAGCAGGGGGAGTGGGAGAGGGAGAAGCAGGCTTCACGCTGAGCAGAGAGCCCGATGTGGGGCTCGATCCCATGACCCCAGAATCATGACCTGAGCCAAAGGCAAATGCTTAATGACTCAGCCACCCAGGCGCCCCTGACATATTTTTGATGAATAGAAAACATTAACACTTTGGAGAGATGTTGTATTACAAGTCATTTTCTGTGGCTCAAGTTGATTAAAGATATGTATTTAAATTAACTTGATATATAGAATTAAGAGCTTTTCTATTGGTATACATTTTCTGGTTCAACTGTATATGATCAGCAAACATTTACTTACTTACATATGAATGTAGAACTACAAACAGTCAAGCAAATCATGGTGCACCAACTAGATTTTATAGCCAAAAAGTCTTGTAAGATGGAAATAATCTATTATAAATTTATTTCAAGGAAGACTAAGGGGAAATGTATTTAGGCTACACTTACTAGGAATGAAAATCTTAAATATATGTTTTCTTGTTTGGGCTAATTAAGTCTGCAACTTGGAACCACAGGCGATTGCTTAAAGACCAAGTTTTCTTAAAGAATTGAGAGATGCAGGCAGAATTTACAGCTTGCCATCTTACCCAACGTTGGTAGAGTCTACATTCCCATTACTTTCTGTCTTTGTGGGTATGAATTACATTAACAAAAATGTATTTGGAAAACATCCACGATAGGTGTTTAATAAATATTAAGTAAACAGATGAAAAAATAATAAAAAATGATTTTTTAAAAAGATTTTATTTTTGTCATCTCTACACCCAACCTGAGACTTGCACTCACAAGTCCTGAGATAAAGGGCCGCATGCTCTATAGACAGAGTCAGCCAGGCACCCTGATAAAAATTACTTTTGCTGTTTTTGTACTTGAATATTCTGGTTCATTCATTTAGTAAATATTTATTGAGCCTGTATTCCATGCTGGGCACTGTCCGAGGACTGAGATCAAGTTCCTACCCTTGTGGTACTGATATCCTAGAGTTCCAGGCTAGCCCTGATAGAGTGCTTGGTTGCTGCTGGGCAGAGTTCTAGTACATCACACACATATTAACTGTTGGATCTTCACGAGAGCTCTATTCAGTAAGTGCTTTTATTATCCATCCTCATTTTACTGATAAGGAATCTGAGGCTCAAAGAGGTTAAGCAACTTACCCGTAGTCACACAGTTAACAAGAGTTGATGGTTTTTAAACCTAGGCAGTATAGCTCCAGAGCTGTCTCTGTGACATGTTCTTGATTACGGGAGAAAATGAAATAGGAATGAGGTTTGGCAATGAGGCTCTAAATGGGCAGCTCTTTTGCTAAGGGGTAAAAGTTTTATAGTAATTTAATTGTCAGTCAAAGATCATTTCACATGTATTGCTTGAATAATTGAGTGACTCTTCCTAGAATATTGGGTGAAAGATTTGGTACTAGAAGGTAAGATTCTTGGACAAAGTTTTCTCTTTATAAACCACTGTGACAATTCTCACAGTCGTGATTATAAATTTTTTAAACAAGAAATCTGATAATATATCCCGTTGATGCATTTTTTTTCACATTTTAATTCTAAAGATTTGAAAGAGAGGAGGTCCCAATAAAGAGTCAATAGAACGATCTAATGCCACCTTAGACATTCCTGAGGAGTAATAGTGGGAGAAGAAGTTTTCAGATATCATATTTACAAAGGAGTTCCATTAAATCCATTTACTGTAATACAGAGAAGTCTGCTTTTGGTGATTTGTTTCACACTCTGACCCGAACCAGAGATTTCTTATTCCTATGGTCTGTAAATACATACAGTTTCAGAGCTGTAGTAAGATGCTGACACTCTGACCAGAGAAAGGCAGGGCAGAGCTGGATTACGTGGCTGATGTCTAGGCAGCCAGTCTGAACAGATTAGGAGACAAGAGGGGACTGATTCTAGTTTGAAAAAGTAGACTGAAGCCTCAAAACACTTGAAAAGAGATATGTGAAAGAGAATAAAGAAAGGCGCCAAAGAATGCATATGAATTAGAAGGTGGTGAGCTAATGTCATAGGTTGAAAGGAGGGACAGCATCCTCAGATAGGCTTTTCTAGCTCTGAGACTCCAGAGCACTCCCTGGGGAGCAATCTGCTCCTGACGCAGGAAGCTTGGTGTCCCATTTGCATCCTCACTCATCAGCAGAAGGGAAGGACTGGCGGGCCTCTCTAGCTCCACAAGCAGCTGGGACCGAGCTGGCAACCAGGGGCAGGAGGGCTCAAAAATGACTTGCCCAAGCCCAGACCAAACTGTATTTTTCATTAGGGTTTGGAATAGAACTCAAAGTCCTTCCGCTTATGCATTATGTAGCCTTCAGTAGATTTTCAAATGCGTGACCTTTAAAGTATGGGTCCTTCCCCCTGCGTGCTTTTCCATGATTGAGCATATTTAAGAGAACACCTGAAATTTTAAATCTCCTTCCGTTGTCAGTAAAAGCAGCAGAAATGACGATAAAAGAAGTCTTGGCTTCTATGACTGAATCCATGACCAGTCCTTTCACATTCAAGGAAGCTCATGGGACTGTAAGCAGTGGTCTGCAGTACCATTATCGCTAAAGGCCAGCCAGCAATTTTGTTACAGAATCTTCTGAGGCAGCTTGTAATTTGGCTCTTTAATTAAACCTCACCAGCCCAGATTGCAGAGGGAAAGCACTGGGAATTTTCCACTGAACTGTCACTCTAAAACTGTGTTCTCCTATGGATTTGATGTCAGAAATCATAACAATATTTAATGCCAGATAATTGGCCTAACAATGATCTTGAGTGACAGCTTGCATACTTGGGAAGTTAAATTAAAATTGATGTGCTTATTTGTCTCTCAAACTGTCAATTCTGTATGTGCACCTTTTGCTTTTCCAGCACTGCTATATCGTGGGGCAGTTGGCTGCAATCACTAGTTAACTCTGTGCCTTAAATTAGCAACAGAGTGGATTTGATTCCATTTCTTTCTTTCCTCCTCCTTCTTCTTTTTTTTAACCTTAAATGAGCATAATGAGAAGAATGCTAATGGTAAGTTTACCAAACTGAGGCTGTAAAAATTTAAATGTTTAGATGAATATCTTCTTGGCTTAATTCATCTGTCCAGGGAGTTTAGGACGTGTCAATTAGCTCATAATGGCAGTGGCTACCATTATTGGGTGTTTACTCTGGGCTGGGTACTAGGTTCCAACTCTACCATTCCCTCATTTAAAACATCGAGCCTCTCTACAGCGGAAGGTGATAGCACCACCTCATAGATGAGGAAACATGCCAAGTCCCACAGCCAGTAAATGGGGGCTCTGTGATTGCAGCGCAGGTCTGCCTCACTCTGGAGCCCATGTTGCAAACTATGATTATATCGTAATGCTTTCTGCCACAAAGGACACCCTTCTCTGCCAAAGACCAAATTCTTTTCCTAAAAATCTAAATTTGGAAGAGGTTTTTCTTATATAGCCTTTTACCCAGAGGAAAAATATTTATTCTAGAGCAACATACAAAAAAAAAAGTTAGAGGTAAATGTAAAAAATTTAATTCAGGGGCACCTGGGTGGCTCAGTTGTTAAGCATCTGCCTTCGGCTCGGGTCATGATCCCAGGGTCCTGGGATCAAGCCCCGCATCGGGCTCCCTGCTTTGCGGGAAGCCTGCTTCCCCCTCTCCCACTCCCCCTGCTTGTGTTCCCTCTCTCACTGTGTCTCTCTCTGTCAGATAAATAAATAAAATCTTAAAACAAATTTAATTCAGCTGCTTTTACCTTAAGAACTTAATATAATTTTACAACAGTTAACATTATTATTTTTATTTCACTTCTATACTGTGGCTAGATGAGAGAGAGAAGTTGAGGTGAAGGAAAGGGGAAATGGGAAGGAGAAATGAAAAGGAAGCCCTGGGAAGTTGAGGGGAAAGGAAGATCAATGGGAATGAGGAGAGGGAGGCATGGAAACAATTCCTAGAAACAGTGGGGAGAGGTCCTAGGAAGGCTCTTATACCCTTTTTCGCCATTGCCCCTCGGAACTTTCTCCTATGTCTCTCTTTTTATCCAGGTCTTTCTTTTAATGTAGTCAATTTCTTCCATCTATTGGCTTTATCCTTTTTGCTCTCAAAAATACACAGCTCCCTTTTAACATGAAAAATCTTCCCTCGGTCTTAAGTCCTTTCGATCACTGGTTGAACTAGTGATTAACTTGAGGCACGAGGTCTGGACCTCCATTTGCCAGGCATTAGCTTCTAGATCCTAGGGCTACAGAGTAGCACAAGATAGAGGTCCTTCCTTCTCATAAGTAAACAAACTTTCTGAATGACTGGAAATTCATCATGAGCTAATCAGGAGTAGGTAGATGTCAAAGACCATATTTTATTATGATAATTGAATCAATTAAGAATAAAGTTCTGCCAAATCAGTTTATAGTGTCCTGTAGATAAATCAGTCACCATAGCAATTGTTTTCCTTCTTTTCACCCACTTACTTCTTTCTGTGGGCTTTGATCACTATCTTCATTTCCTTTCTGTCCACTCCCTATGATAGTTTGGTACACACATGTCCCCTTACTAAGCTGCACTTGAATGTCCCTAATTACTTCCTAATTGAAAAATATTTCTTTTACTCTCATGCTTTCTCTTCTTTCTGTTGTATGCATTGTATTTATATATTGGATGGTCTCCTTCATCTCTTCACTCTACCCTCAAATTATTTCTTTCTCAAACTATAGCTTAAATATTCATTCCATTCTAGAGAAGCTTCATCTCAAACTTGGTTAGAAAAGTCTTATTGGGGCACCTGAGTGGATCAGTTGGTTGAGCGACTGCCATGGTCAGTGACAGCTCAGGTCATGATCCCGGAGTTCCGGATGGAGTCCCACATCAGGCTCCCTGCTCAGCGGGGCATCTGCTTCTCCCTCTGACCCTCTCCCCTCTCATGCTCTCTCTCACTCAAATAAATAAATAAAATCTTAAAAAAAAAAAGAAAAGAAAAGCCTTATCTTGAACTTGTGAGGTTGGCTTGCTAAATTTAGGGTAAGCCACTCAATGGGAAATTGAGATTCTATTTATGCTAAGCGGTATCTTCAGGTCATAAATTTCGTTCTTTAACATCTGGGAATATATACCTTCCGGTGATGAAAGGAGATAGTGTCTTTATTGTGTACAACTTGGGGGGAGGCAATTATTTTATTTTTGATGAACATAGAGCAGAAGGAAATACAGATTTTGCACATCTAATTTTTTGATATTCAATGATTTAAGCCTTTTGGCTCTCTGGGTATAAAATAAATGTGTGTGTGTGTGTGTGTGTGTGTAGAGGAGACCCAACTTTGATAGAAGTAATCTAAGTTGAATTCTAACTGTCCAATCTACCTTCTCTTATGTTAGAGGGAAGACCACCACACTCCTTGGATCTTACTATAAGAATCTTTCTTCAACAACAATGTCCTCACCATAATGGCACAAAGTACCTGCTTAAATATTATTCATGTATTTCTGAACTCTATTTTGTATGTAGTCATCCTGGAGTTACTTATTTTGGGAATTGAGTATCCTATGAAATTGGTTATCAACTTTATTATAGAGATACTTTCTCTTTGCCCTCCTCTGCTTAGAATGACAAAATTTAGCTGTTTAAAAAAAAGTATTATTCTGCATGTTTTGTTTACTGACATAGTAAAGATATTTGGGTTGTGTCCATATAAAGAAGAACTGAGTGGTTGAGAAGAAGGAAAACAGTTACTATCATCATGAATCTATCTATATGACACCAAAAAGCTGGTTTGGCAGCTTCTATTTTTAATTGATTCGATTATTATTATAAAATATGGTCTTAGATATCTACCAGCTCATGATTAATTTCTGATTCATAATCCTGCCTTTCTGATTAGAAATTTTCTAATAGGATTGAAAGCTTGAAAAATGACTCTTGGCTAATTTGAAGAACAGGGAGCCCAAATGAAGGAAACAGAGCCAACTTATATAATGAGACTAATTCATTCAGCTTTAAAAGACTATATAACATTTGGGTTCTTTAATTTTTTTTTAAATTTTATTTATTTATTTTATTTTATTTTTTTAATTTTTTTAAAAAGATTTTATTTATTTGACAGAGAGAGACAAAGCAAGAGAGGGAACACAAGCGGGAGGAGTGGGAGAGGGAGAAGCAGGCTTCTTGCGGAGGAGGGAGCCTGGTTCGGTGCTCAATCCGAGGACCCTGGAATCATGACCTGAGCCGAAGGCAGAAGCCTAATAACTGAGCCACCCAGGTGCCCCTTATTTATTTATTTTAAAGTAATCTCTACACTCAACATGGGGCTTAAACGTGTGACTTAAAAATCAAGAGCCTCATCTCTTCCAACTGAGCCAGCCAGGTGTCCCTGGGCTCTTGAATTCTTAAGAATATTAAACTTGGTAGAAAATATCCACATTTACATTCATTATGTATATTATTATTCCAGTAGAGTGGATGAGGTCTTAGTTTTAATAGTCATGGATAAATAATGAGAAAAGAACACATGTGAACTATAATTTCTATGTAACTGTTAATAACAGTAGTTATTTTATTTTTTCTTTTTAATTTTTTATTGTTATGTTAATCACCATACATTGCATCATTAGTTTTTGATGTAGTGTTCCATGATTCATTGTTTGTGCATAACACCCAGTGCTCCACGCAGAATGTGCTCTCTTTAATACCCATCACCAGGCTAACCCATCCCCCCGCCCTCCTCCCCTCTAGAACCCTCAGTTTGTTTTTCAGAGTCCATTGTCTCTCATGGTTCGTCTCCCCCTCCGACTTACTCCCCTTCACTCTTCCCCTCCTGCTATCTTCTTCTTTTTCTTTTTTCTTAACATATGTTGTATTATTTGTTTCAGAAGTACAGATCTGTGATTCAACAGTCTTGCACAATTCACAGCGCTCACCATAGCACATACCCTCCCCAATGTCTATCACCCAGCCACCCCATCCCTCCCACCCCCCACCACTCCAGCAACACTCAGTTTCCTGAGATTAAGAATTCCTCATATCAGTGAGGTCATATGATACATGTCTTTCTCTGATTGACTTATTTCACTCAGCATAACACCCTCCAGTTCCATCCACGTCGTTGCAAATGGCAAGATCTCATTCCTTTTGATGGCTGCATAATATTCCATTGTGTATATATACCACGTCTTCTTTATCCATTCATCTGTCGATGGACATCTTGGCTCTTTCCACAGTTTGGCTATTGTGGACATTGCTGCTATAAACATTGGGGTGCACGTACCCCTTCGGATCCCTACATTTGTATCTTTGGTGTAAATACCCAGTAGTGCAATTGCTGGATCGTATGGTAGCTCTATTTTCAAACAGTAGTTATTATTTTAATCACCTCCAAAAGTCAGGATAACTCTCCATTGTCAACATAAGAAGCATGCAGTCTATGGCAGGTTGTATCAGTCAGGATTCAGATAGGAAATAAATGGCTCACTTAAAAGAGTAATGGAGAAGAGGTGAATGAAAGGACTATTTACAAAGTTGTAGGCAAGGTCAAAGGAATGAAGGACTTCAGCAAGGAATGAACGAGCAGGAATGAAGCACTACAGGGCTAGCAATAGTAGGGAGCCACTATCATCTTAGGCCTGAAACAGCAAGACAAGAGAGCAATTACCAGAACCCCAGAGAGAGAAAGTAGCTATAGGAAAGTCTGTCCGACAGGTGTTGAGGCCTTTAGCAGAGGGAAAGAGTTAAACCATGGCCAAGCAAATAGATACCTCGTCTCACTCTCCTCTCCCTCCCTTGGATGTTCTACTAGTGCCTTCCATTGGCTGAACCCAGCTGGAAGCCAGAAGAAGATAATACAGCCCATTGATACAATTCATGTAAGTCAGTCACCAGAATAGAGAGCAAGGAAGAGAAGTTTGGAAAGTAAATTTGTTCTGGAAAAGCAAGTGACACATTTCCAGCTTAAGGGCTAAGCTTGATCTCTTGCCTGCCTCAGTTCACTTGGGGTCTTCTCTTTTATTGGTCTAGATATTGACATCACTCCTTCTCTTGAATGACACCAATTACTTCCTTCTTGCCATATCAAATGTTTCATTTACTCTCACACTTTTTCTTCTATTTATACACATTGGATGATCTTCCCTACATTTTTCCCATTCCAAATTATGTACTTCTAAAACTATAGCTCAAGTCTCCATTCCAGTCCAGAAGAGTATTATTTTGAACTAGATGAGATGGCTTCCTAAATTTGGAACAAGCCACGTGAAGGAAATTGAGGTTCCATTTGGTGCTTCCCCACCCCCACCCAAGAATATGTAAAACTTGAAGGGATTGTTTCCTTGGGTGGACAGTTGGGCTGTGACTTCTGAAGTCCATGAATACTGTGAGTTAGACGCATGACAATATTGGCAGTATGCCAAGTACACAATAGCTGTCTTTATGGATGAATTATCTTCTGCGACAGTGTCTCCTGAAAACTGTCAGGCAAATGGGAAAAGGAAAAAATGTCCTATATCTTTCTGAATTTACACAGGAGCTACTCTATCAGGAAGTCTTGAGCTGTTAGAAGACTTGAGTGTCTTTAAAACACACCTTGTAATACTATCCAGTCTTAGTATCTTTAGAGTCTTAATGTGAATAGATCTGTTGGATAATGGCTCAGCAAGTGTACCAACACACTTTGCCAAGATGAGATTACTTATAAGGAGGCATAATTTGGCCCCCACTTTCTCTCCAGTCTCATCTTTCATTATTCCCTCTAACACCCATTGTGCATGTCCACATGCCCAGACATCTACCCACAGACAGATATGCTCTATTCCACCATACTAAACTTCCTTTTAAACTCTAGGTTTTGCGTGTGATGTTCACCCTGCCAACGACATTTTCTTTGCTTCTTTTATTTTTCCTATCCTGCCATTCATCATGTTGCATTCTATTCGGTTATTAATGACATTAGGCTCTCATTAGGCTGAGAGCAGGAGCTATTTCTTACTTATTTGTCATGTAATCTCCAGGACAGTGCCTGGCATATCATAACTTCTCATTATCTATTGAAGTAAATGAATGAAGGAAATAGCAATGGGAAAATTTTGTTCACCGATGTTTATCCTAAAGTTAGTTCTGCTTAGGATGGATCTCATTTGTAACTGGGAAAGAAAACTGGAAAGTGTCTGAGTAATTCACAAATACAAGTTCGCTTCCTGAATAAGCAGCAGAGTAACAGACAGCGTGCTGCACTGGGAGGGCCCCAGACTTGTTAGACCATTGTGAGGACACTGGCAACTACTAGAGTGCTTCTCAGATTAGATGCCCACCAGAATCCCTTCAGATTACTTGTCACATTTACCCAAGCTAGACCGTCTGCATCCCAGACTTTCTGAGTCACCACCTCTGGGGGTGGGTACTGAGAGTCTGTGTTTTATTAACTGCCCCCATCATCCTCCAGGTGGTGGTTCTGGTGTGTACTCAGGCAGGAGAAGCTTTGCTTGACCCTGAAATGTTTTCAAGCTCCCTGAGGACCTGTGATCTTACCATGGGCATGACTCACCAACAACCTTAAGTTTGTAAGTGATATTTGTAAATATTCACAGTTTTATGTTTTAATTTTTTATGGCTTGTAGGCCTTCCCCCTGGGGAGATGTTTAATTTTCTTGTGCTGTTTTGTATTTCAGGGTCTTATTCACTTGATTAATTTTTAATTGGAGAATCATGCTGAGCTATTTCTAGACTATGAGTGGAAGCAGCTCTGTACTGCTTTTCCAGGGGAATTCTGATTAATGTACTTTCACTGTGGTCCCCGGAGACCACCAATTTCCTTGTCCCCCAATTATATGTATTCTGTTGAGAGAAAGGCAGAAAGTTGGGGAAAGGTAAACACGCTTGAGCAATGTTGTGATGTGCTGGGTGACAGTGTTAAAACCTACTTTTAGATGCCTCTAGGTATGAATTTAATTGCATGTGTCCATGGAATCATCCAAAGGAATGCTGCGTCTTTGTTTTTACAATCACTTGTTTTTATTAGAAAATTGTTTGCTCTAAAATTAAGCATTTAATCTCATCAGACACCTCTGCTAAATCTTCCTAATATGCATCCCAGTCTAGAAAATGATTGTTAGAGTTGTTTTGGTTAGCTGGTTCTGCTGATTCTTCTACTTAGGCTTGTTATTGAAGCCAAGTGAGTCATTTTCCTATAACAGCTCATTGTAACTCGACCAATGATCTTTAGAATGGCCAACAGACCTCTCCTGATGGTCACCCGGTGGCCTTGCCTTTCTCCTTGTGAGCCAGATTTTGAGTCTTTCTACAAAGCTGCATGAAAATATTAGATACAGAAGAAGCATGGCATGTAAGTTCCCAGAAGGATAGTATATTTGTTGTCTTGTGCAGAGTAACAAATTACTACAAAGTTAGTGGCTTAAATGACACCCATTTATTCGTAGAGTTGGGTAGGTCAGAAATATGGCAGGGGATCCTGTGGGTTCTCTGCTTCATATCTCACAAGGCAGAAATTAAGGCATTGGTCTATGGGAGAGGGGGAACTCTAATCTAGAGGCTCTGGGGAAGAATCTACTTCCAAACTCATTTAGGATGTTGGCAGAATTCAATTCCTTTCAGCTATGAGACTCAGGTTGCCATTTCTTTGCTGGCTGTTGGCTGGGGGATCTCTCTTAACTCTTAGAAGCTGCTTTCTGGTCCTTGCAGGCAACCCCTCCATCTGCAAAGCTGGCGGTAATGCACCAAATTCTTTTTCATGCTCACATCTCTGGGACTTCACCCTCTACTACCAGCCAGAGAAAATGCTGCTTTTACAGGGCTTGTGTGATTAGGTCAGGTATATCGTCTGCCTCTAAAGGTCAATTGATTTGGGGCTTTACATCTTAAAAATCCCGTTAGAACAGTATTGCGATTAGCATTTGATTGAATAACTAGGGGACAGGAATCTTGGGAGTCTACCTGAGAATTCTGCTTAAAACATCCAGGGACATTATTTAAAATGATAAGAAAATGATTATATTTATAAATATATGTAATCTATATTATATATGCAATTTAGATTATTCGACCTTAATTGGCTGATAATATGGCTGCTATCTTTGGGAAAGATCCTAGTTGTGGCAGTATATAATATCATTTATGTATTATATGAAAGCCAGAAATCAGACTGCGAGGATATATAATCTTCTGCTGAATTTAAAGGTAAACTTCCTCTTGAGTTTTACACAAAATAGTTCATCTCTACAGGTAGGACTTTTAGGTCATCTAAATGCTCACTCTAATGCTGTAATCTACTAGGCATTTCCCAATAGTTACCTGTTAGACCTGAGGGCCCACTATTTCTTATCTGTTGCCTGGTTTCAAGCATTTCATGATAGCTAATACAAAACCCCTGTCATGATTGGTTTGTGTTGTATTTAAACCACCAACGTTTAGTGAAAAGTCCTTTTCCTGACCAATTCAACAGGCCAGCTAGCATATTGTATCAAAATACTTAAAATTCTTATTAAATGTGTATCTTTAAAAAAAATCTTCAATAGTATTGAGTGGTGAGTGAATGAAATATTTAGGATAATGTACTTAAAATCAGTGAGAGAAAACAGTGTTTACAATGAGTAGGATCATAAGAACTGGGTCAAAGATTAGTGTGTATGGTTGAACTATGAATTTGCATATCAACATGGGGACCAAGAACAAAAACTATAGCAAGGTGTGCAAAGAAGAGAGGAGATTCAGGAGGATGAGACCAGGAAAGTGCCCAGGGGACGATGGATAACCATAGCCAAGGGCTGTCCAAATTGGTCAGAGCGAGGTTGTGCTTCTATGTCTGGGCACGCCCTGAAGCCTGAGTTTGAAGCAAGGCAGTGAGTCAAACTAGAAGGAAGGCAAGAATCAGAAGAACACAGATAATGGAGATCAGTGGT
The DNA here is from genome assembly GCF_003265705.2 of Callorhinus ursinus. NCBI lineage: Eukaryota > Metazoa > Chordata > Mammalia > Carnivora > Otariidae > Callorhinus > Callorhinus ursinus. The sequence continues at coordinate 54,924,445 of NW_027397074.1, forward strand.
TCTCAATTTCTAATACAACCTATTGTTCTCCTTCCTAACACACACACACATATACACACACATACACACAAAACTACACATACAATTTTGAATTTAATTCTGGACCACGAACGGATTATGACTCTGTATAGATGTTTAGATCAACAGACACCCAAGACAGACTCTGGAATTTGGATACAGACCCAGAATTGAGACATTGTCTGAAACCTCCTGGAAAATCATAATAGGGCCGCAATCGGCAGGCACCAAGGTCCTTGATTCTGAAGTTACCCACTCTTTCACCAAGAACCTCCTTATACACTCTGGTCACTCCGTAACCAGTATTGTGGTGTGCCCCCTGCAAGGTCTAGAAGAGGTGAGGCTAAAGAGGATGAACTTGGGCGTGTAAGATAGAAAGAAGTGTGAGCCCTAATATCTAGATTATATTCTCAAGTGTTCTGATGGATACTTAAACTGGAACTATCTTTTATTTTTCCTTTTAAAAATTTTTGTTCTCTTTACACATTTCTGGCAACTTCATGGTGCAGTTCCTAAATCTCTGCATCTGAGAAAATTGTTAAAAGGCTTTTTTAAGCTGCATGTTCACACAAGCTTACTTAGTTTACATTCCTGAGTATTTAAATAATTAAGAAGGAACCTCAAGAAGTTGTCAAATGAAAGAGATGCCTAATAATTGCTGAAATACAAATGACTTTCTACTAGAAAGACAGAGCAATGGCAGATTTAGCCTCCAAAGCAAGATAGTCAAGAGAAAGCATTTACAAATATATTAAGTTTTGTCTAGGATTACTTGTCAAAAAGTCACTAAAGTTAGAATTTTAAGATGGTACTTTCTTCTCTCCCCTTTATCAAATCTGTAACTGGAAAAACTATGTGGGTTGAGGATTTCATTGATTATGAACATCTACACGGCATCCAAAGGGGCCTAAGAATTCTCTACGTAGACTGTTCCATCAGAGGGGACTACCCTGGTCCATCTGCATGTTGCATCTGTACCAGGGATTCAGTGTACCACTTTTTCTCCCTGACTGGTATCACCCTCAGTGCTTTATATTTAGTTTCAGAAAGAAATAGTTTGCGGGAATTTTAGGCATGTCACTGCAGTCATAACTGGAGGTTAGTCTGTGTTCTGAGTTTAGTTTCTTTTTAGGTAGGAGACATTGCTAGTAACTATGGGCATCCCAAATGCTGGGGACTCCTTTTTAGGAAGGGGGTTCATGTACAGGGACGGATCCAAGGAAGGGACCCTGGAAATGAGGATGTGTTGGGGAAATCTATTGTAAACAAATGTGTTTGGAAAAATCCAACTACTCTCACTTTTAGTGACTAATCGTTTGTATTGAACACGAGTTAATTGAGTGTAGGTTGGAAATGTCGTTCGTAAATCATTTACTGTTCCATTGTTAGCCTTTCTCTGTCAGCATGCACATCTTTATAATCTTAAACCACATACGTCTTTAGAATGCAGTGTTCTTAGGTGCAGTATTTCTTTGATGGTTATAACTCTATGAAATAGGCAGGAAAGTTGATAATATTCTTAGCTTTAAAAGATGTCTAACTGAGGCACAGAAGGATGAGGTAACTTGCCCAAAGTTACACGCATTGTAAATGGCAGACCTAGGACTTAACCTTGTCTTCTCACTCTTGCATATCTGTAGATGCACTTCTGCTCCACCACCCTGAGGAAAGGTATTCTGTGATTTGTTTTTCCAGGGGCAATGATAAACTTGTGCTTTTTAGTGGTGCCCTTGGGAGCCCCAGTAGCCACACTCATGTCAGGAGTGAATGTCACAGCTTGGGCTCCTCATGTTGGGCTTTTCTTCAAGTGGCAATTAACTGGGATGTTATGATGATCAAAACATGTTTTATTCAACTTGAGTAGATAAATGCAAACCAACTCCAATGAAACGCCCAGAACAGCGTCTGGCACTTGGTAGACACATAAAAATATTTGTTGAATTGACTGTTCTTAGCATTACATATTTGACTGAAACTTTTATAGGGTGAGTTTAGTCAGAAGAGTTTATTCATTTATTCATTAATTCAACAAATATATAGCAAGGACCATTCTGCCCTACCATTGGCACTGCTCTAGGCCCTAGGGACTAGGGGGTGAGAGAACAAGGTCCCTGCTTTCATGAAGCTTATAGTCTAGTATGGAGAGATGGATATTTAATAAATAAGAAAATGTCATGTATGATGAGTGATACAGAGAAAATTTAAACAAATAAGGTGATCAAATGGCCAAGCTGTGGTGTGGGCAGGCATTTTAGAAAATCCTTCTCTGCGGAGGTAATATGGATGCGAATAATACACAGGTACCTGCTGGGCAAAGATTCAGGTGATGAGCTTTCTGGGAGAGGACTCTTGGAAGTTAATAAGCTAGGCGTGTCTGAGGAACCAAACAGAGGGCCAGCGAAGTTGGAGTGTCGGCATCGAGAGCACAAGGAGAATATGATGAGGATGAAAAGACAGTCTTAGGGACCATGAGAGAATTTGAAATTTATTGTAATTATACTCAGAAATTGCAGGAGGATTTGAAGCAGGGTAGTCATAAAATCTGATTTATATTTTAGATGAGTCAGACTCTTGTGTAATGAGTGGGCTGTAGGGAGCAAGGGAAGAAGCAGGGTCCAGGTGAGAGATATTGATGGGGGAGGTAGAGAGGGTGTCAGTGGAGGTGTTGAGAAGTGGTTGGGTTTGACATGTATATCCTGAGGTAGGACTTGACTGATCTGATGGGCGGAGGAAAAGGCAGGGAAAGACACCGATCCAGGATGATTCTAGGATTTAACCTTGAGCCACAGGTGAATGGTAGTGCCAGTTTCTGGGGAACAAGACTGGAGTTGTGTGGGCGAGGATGGAGAATCAAAAATTGCTTCCCAAGAGCACCTCTGCTACCAAGAAAACTCTGTTTGTAAAGGGAAAAGATGAGAGAGAGGAATGGATGGAACCAGGATGCAAGAAGTTTGGGCGTTCTTCGATTACTCCCTGCTTGTGGTATTAGGTCCGGGAGAGTATATTCATAACTCTTTTTTCCTATTTCCTCACTTAATGAATAGCAAGATTAAATACTTAAAAATGCGTGTGCACAGTAACCTCCCCCAAAGTGTTTTGAGCTCCTTGGATTTCAGTGTTATACAAGTGTAAATGGTTCCCCGAAAGGTCAGGCAGTTTATCTCCTTGAGAGTGATTTATGTTAGCAGCTCTGGTTGTTTATCTCTTCTGCAGCTCTGCTGCCAAGAATAGAAAGAAAATCCTGAGACATCTTATTCTTCATTAGGCAGCAGGGAAAGTGGTTTAAAGCTGCTGTCCAAGTTATTAATTAACCACTTAACTCAGTTCTATAATAAAATATAAGGAATTCTTTCTTCCCATCTTAAAGGAATATTGAAGAAAACAAGCAAAATATGTAAACTAAACAGTGTGAGTAGTAGAGGTTACTGAAAAATAGCACTTGTCTCCTCCCTGTGCTTTAGTCTCCACAAAAATAATTCAGGGCTTTGAGCATCCATTATTATTTGGTTATAATTTAATCAACTTTTTCATTCACTGGGTAAAATAAGCTGTCACCAGGAGATGATACTTGGGTACTAGCAAATGACTTCTCTGATTTCACCAAGGACTCTAGATGGTCTTTAGATTGGCACTAATAATAGGAGTAATGAGTGAAGTTAGCCAGAATGGTTATCTACCATACACTGATGTGATTTTTTTTTCTCTTCACATATTTAACACTCAAAGATTGCTGAGCATTTTTAAAACCCTAAACTTGTGAGACTTTTAACAGCTGAGAATTTGAGGTACTGCAAGAATGGAGGGCTTATCTAATGGTATGCCGGAATTAGACTCTGAAGAATCTAAGTCTATAGCGGATGAAAGGGTGGAAATGTATTTCCAATGACTAGTGCCTCCACCTTCCTTGTCTGCCTTATTTCCCACCCAGAGAGACCAGGGCCTTACTGTGTACACTTCCTAGAGCTCTGGTTTCAGAAGAAAAGGTTGTTAGTAACAAATTCATGGTTGAATCAGATTGGTGACAATTTAAAACGTATTCCTCCAGAGGGGATTTGAATTTTTAAGACTATTCAGAGAAATGCTTCACTGAAGGGGGAAGAAGTTAGTCCCTGATAGTGGACTCTTAGTCACGTGGCCTCTGGTTGGACAGGCGTTTGAGGCCAGGAGCATCTTCCTGTTTTTCTCAAGTCATAACAAATCAAAGATTGCCTGCTTTATCACTGTGAAGACTGTCCAGATGGGGCTTCCTTCGATTCTCTGAAGCCCATGAGACAACAGAGACCAAAATATCCATCCCACCACTTGTAGGGTGGTTTTCTTTAAAATAAAAAGAGTATTCTCAACCATTTTGAGTCTATTTTTGTGTGTGGTGTAAGGAAATCGTCCAGTTTCATTCTTCTGCCTGTGGCTGTCCAATTTTCCCAACACTATTTGTTGAAGAGACTGTCTTTTTTTCCATTGGACATTCTTTCCTGCTTTGTCGAAGATTAGTTGACCATAGAGTTGAGGGTCCATTTCTGGGCTCTCTATTCTGTTCCATTGATCTATGTGTCTGTTTTTGTGCCAGTACCATACTGTCTTGATGATGACAGCTTTGTAATAGAGCTTGAAGTCCGGAATTGTAATGCCGCCAGCTTTGCTTTTCTTTTTCAACATTCCTCTGGCTATTCGGGGTCTTTTCTGGTTCCATACAAATATTAGGATTATTCCATTTCTTTGAAAAAAGTGGATGGTATTTTGATGGGGATTGCACTGAATGTGTAGATTGCTCTAGGTAGCACTGACATCTTCACAATATTTGTTCTTCCAATCCATGAGCATGGAACGTTTTTCCATTTCTTTCTATCTTCCTCAATTTCTTTCATGAGTATTTTATAGTTTTCTGAGTACAGATTCTTTGCCTCTTTGGTTAGATTTATTCCTAGGTGTCTTATGATTTTGGGTGCAATTGTAAGTGGGATCGACTCCTTAATTTCTCTTTCTTCTGTCTTGTTGTTGGTGTATAGGAATGCCACTGATTTCTGTGCATTGATTTTATATCCTGCTACTTTACTGAATTCCTTTATGAGTTCTAGCAGTTTTGGGGTGGGGTCTTTTGGGTTTTCCACATAAAGTATCATATCATCTGCAAAGAGTGAGAGTTTGACTTCTTCCTTGCCGATTTGGATGCCTTTGATTTCTTTTTGTTGTCTGATTGCTGTGGCTAGGATTTCTAATACTATGTTGAATAGCAGTGGTGATAGTGGACATCCCTGCCGTGTTCCTGACCTTAGGGGGAAAGCTCTCAGTTTTCCCCCATTGAGAATGATATTCACTGTGAGTTTTTCATAGATGGCTTTTATGATATTGAGGTATGTACCCTCTATCCCTATACTCCAAAGAGTTTTGATCAAGAAAGGATGCTGTACTTTGTCAAATGCTTTTTCTGCATCTATTGAGAGGATCATAGGGTTCTTTTTCTTTCTTTTATTAATGTATTGTATCACATTGATTGATTCACCACACACAAAAATAGACTCAAAATGGTTGAAAGACCTAAATGTGAGACGGGAGTCCATCAAAATCCTAAAGGAGAACACAGGCAGCAACCTCTTCGACCTCAGCTGCAGCAACTTCTTCCTAGAAACATCACCAAAGGCAAGGAAAGCAAGGGCAAAAATGAACTCTTGGGACTTCATCAAGATAAAAAGCTTTTGCACAGCAAAGGTAACAGTCAACAAAACCAAAAGACAACCGACAGAATGGGAGAAGATATTTGCAAATGACATATCAGATAAAGGGCTAGTATCCAAAATCTATAAAGAACTTATCAAACTCAACACCCAAAGAACAAATGATCCAATCCAGAAATGGGCAGAAGACATGAACAGACATTTCTGCAAAGAAGACATCCAAATGGCCAACAGACACATGAGAAAGTGCTCAGCATCGCTCGGCATCAGGGAAATCCAAATCAAAACCTCAATGAGACATCACCTCACACCAGTCAGAATGGCTAAAATTAACAAGTCAGGAAACGACAGATGTTGGCGGGGATGCGGAGAAAGGGGAACCCTCCTACACTGTTGGTGGAAATGCAAGCTGCTGCAGCCACTCTGGAAAACAGTTTGGAGGTTCTTCAAAAAGTTGAAAATAGAGCTACCATACGATCCAGCAATTGCACTACTGGGTATTTACCCCAAAGATACAAATGTCGTGACCCGAAGGGGTACGTGCACCCCAATGTTTGTAGCAGCAATGTCCACAACAGCCAAACTGTGGAAAGAGCCAAGATGTCCATCGACAGATGAATGGATAAAGAAGATGTGGTACACACACACACACACACACACACACACACACACACACACACACACAATGGAATATTATGCAGCCATCAAAAGGAATGAAATCTTGCCATTTGCAATGACATGGATGGAACTGGAGAGTGTTATGCTGAGCGAAATAAGTCAATCAGAGAAAGACATGTATCATATGAACTCACTGATATGAGGAATTCTTAATCTCAGGAAATGAACTGAGGGTTGCTGGAGTGGTAGGGGGTGGGAGGGATGGGCGGCTGGGTGATAGATATTGGGGAGGGTATGTGCTATGGTGAGTGCTGTGAATTGTGCAAGACTGTTGAATCAGATCTGTACCTCTGAAACAAATAATACATTATATGTTTAAAAAAAAAAGAAGAAGAAGATAGCAGGAGGGGAAGAATGAAGAGGGGGAAATTGGAGAGGGAGATGAACCATGAGAGACAATGGACTCTGAAAAACAAACTGAGGGTTCTAGAAGGGAGGGGGTGGGAGGATGGGTTAGCCTGGTGATGGATATTAAAGAGGGTACGTTCGGCATGGAGCACTGGGTATTATAGGCAAATAATGAATCATGGAACACTACATCAAAAACTAATGATGTAATGTATGGTGATTAACATAACATAAAAAAATGAAAAAAATAAAATAAAATAAAAAGAGTATTCTCACTCATGCGCTCTTTATTAAATATTATTTACATACATGTATTTGAGAAAAGGAGCAAAATTTTTCTTAAATTCTCCTTTCTGCCACGCTTCCTCCTTTCTGCTGGTACATAAACAAGAGATAGCTGGTTAAATTAAAACCATTAACTGGTTGAATGTAAATGAATGAGAGCTTACTTTAGTATAGTGGTTCTCAAAGTTGATTATGCAGTGGGCATCGGAATCACATGAAGGGCTTGTTAAAACACAGATTGCTTGATCCCTCCATGGAGTTTCTGATTCAGTAGGTCTAGAGTGGGGACTGAGAATTTGCATTGCTAACAAGTTCCTAGGTGATACTGATGCTGCCGATCTGAGGACCACACTCTGAGCTCTTCTGAACTAACCTTTACTCTCATCTGACTCCCCTTAAGTCTATATTGGAATAATGAAGAGTGGACATAACAGTGACCAGTACTTTCCACTTCGAACCATAGGAACTTAAGCCTTAAACCTTTATCGCTACATTACTCTCCCCCTGAATTTTATCAAGAACATCTATTTCACATGACTTACTTTTTAAGGATTAAAAATTGTCTACACTTAGACAACTCCTCCAACTTGTAATAACAGTTCTGGAGATTTCTCTCAGTTCAACCAGATGCATCTCTGTCTTCCCATGGACTCAGTGTCCCTAATATGTTGGAAATTAGTGCTATCTACCATTTGGTTTAAAAATCAAGCCACAAACAGAGGGGGTCTTTACTGGGTTGATAAAGATCAAATTACCTAGTGGTCTGATTTCCTTCAGCTGTGCTGAGGTAGAATGGAGTTCTTCAGGCGCTATTTCAAATGTCACCTTTTCATGAAACACTTCCCCTCTCAAGCAAGAGTGAGCTGCCCTTGCATGGTCTACACCACACTTAGTTCACATGCTGTTGTTTATTACAGGGAATTACAATATATTGTAACACAAGTCTTTTACCCTCAGTAGACTGTGAGCTGTTCAAGAAGGACCAACTTTTTGTATAGCTTCAGTGCCAATTATAATGCCAAGCATGTAATAGACACTAAATAAATGTTGCTAAATTAATGAAAAAAATTTTTTAAAGATTTTATTTATTTGAGAAAGAGCACAAGTGGGGAGGGGGGCAAGGGGAAGGAGAAACGGGAAGGGGGAGGGGCAGAGGGAGGAGGAGAAGCAGAATCCCAACTGAGCAGGATGCCTAACGCGGGCTGGATCCCAGCACCCTGGGATCATGACCTGAGCTGAAGGCAGACATTTACCTGACAAAAGAGCCACCCAGGTGCCCCAATGAATGACATTTTAAAAATGTTGTTGTGGAACAAACATTGATAAATAGCCAGAAGAGGATAATCTCATTTTATCAATAATGGTTCACCATTTTCCTTTTGGAATAAATGATAAATTTGATGATAACAGATATAATTTATTAATCTTGTGGCTGTTGTGAAGTATAAAGAACATTTGTTGAATGAACTGGTTTTGACTATTAAAAAGGTGACTTTTATTATAAAACTAACATATATCTATTGCAAGAAATCTGGAAAACACAGAAAAGAAGGTATCTTCAAAGTCGTCCTTCAGTTTACATCCAAATAACAAAAGTGTATACAGTTAAAACAAAGTTCCCTTTTTTGCTGTCATGTCCATTCTCCTCTCCTAAGAGATAACCGTGTTAACAAATTCGTTTACCACTTTCACATAGATGAGATACTATTTAATATATTGTCCTTTTCATTTAATATTCTATATTCTGATTACTCTGGGTACCCTTATCATAAATTTACTTTGTATTCATCTGCTTCTTGTCATGTTTTTGGATAGTTTGGCTTTATAAGGGAAGGAAACCAACAGGCTAGGGAATGTTTCCATTTTCCCAGATCGACTTCCTCCTCACATCCAGGGTGTTAGACCTGGAGCCATCTGCTCCCATCCAAGAAGTAATAAACTTACCTCCTCCAAATAGGGAAACATTCCCGGCTTGTAAGCTCACACATGCTTGTCTTATCCTTCCCCTGGCGACATTTATTTATATTCCAAAGGGTAAGAGCCTAGCATCCTTTCCCTTTTGTTCCTAGGGAGAATTTGTTTGTATTTGGGAACAGAGGTCTCTCTACCTCTCAGGGGAGAAGCCAGGAAGAAGCTCTTCCTCTTCTGTGTAAACTCCCAGGTTCATGTTTATGGGGTTCCCCACCTGGAGTACAGACCCTTCTAGAAGGGGGGGCGACACCTACCCAGCTCTCATTCTCTCATCCCAGAAAGGGGAAGACTTGGGACAAAGGGGAAATACTAGTTATTGTGAGTAATAATCTGGCCCTGCCCAGAAATTTTGTGACTACTTTTAAAGATACTATGAATAAATACAGATGTTAAAAACATCATTTATTTCATAGAATAGCTATACCTGAGTTATTTAACATTTTTTCCTTTTGAAAGCATTCAGGTTGTCTACATTTTCTGCAGTCACAAATGAGGCTTCATTAAACAGGTTTCTGTAAGTCTGATTCCTAGGAGTGAAAACGTTCAGTTAAATGACATGTGCCTTTAAAATTTTGTCAATACTAAATGGCCCTCCAAAAAGGCAACACTGATTATACTTCCATCAGCTGTGTATATTACCACTTAAAATACTTTTTTTTGCTAATCTGATAAAAATCACACTACCTTGTTTTTATCTGCATTTCACTCTTTACTGGTTGGGTTAAAAATCTTTTCATACATTTATTGTTCATATATATTTCTTTTTCTGTTCATTGCTTGCTTTGATGTTTTGTTCGTATTTCTACTGTGTTGCTTTTCTTAGTGATCATGTTCTTCCAATCCCTTCTGATCATTTTCTAAGCATTCGTTTCTGTGTATTTAGTTGTTTTCTGCTTAAGCCAGGTAAATAATTTCTGTTATGCTCAGTTAAATCCTGATTAGTATACTTTGCAGTGCTTCCTTAAAGTTATATATTCATTCTCTTATATTTTCTCTCTTTTTAAAAAATATGTTATTTTTTTAAGTAATCTCTCCACCTGACGTGGGGCTTGGACTCACAAACCTGAGATCAAGAGTGGCGTGCTCTTCTTATATTTTCTTGTAATACTTTGTGGTTTTTGTAATACTTTGTAATACTTTGTGGTTTTTCATTTAACTTGGAACCACATCAGGAATTTATTTTTGGTTTTAGTATTGGATAAAGATACAACAGATAGTTATTAGTTCCAACAAAATTCTTTGAATAGTCCATTCTTCCCCATGAATCTCGACTCTTACATTTTTCTTAGATCAAATCCCACATTTACAGATACAGGAGACTGTTTAGGCTCTTTGTTCAATTCTCTATTATTTGAAATATTTGTCTGTTATTTTAATGAATATTACATTGTTTTTATTACTGAAGTTCTCCAAAGTATGCTTTGAGATGATCAAGCTGGATCAAGTTCCCCATCATAATCCTAAGTTTTCATCATTTCTGTAGGTAGTTTTTTTAACATTTACATTTGTATTTGAATTTAAGAATTATCCTTTTCATGCTCCGTAAAAATTTGGGGGGGGGGATTTTATTTAGAACTGCATCAAAATTATTGATTAATTTGAAAAGAACTGATGTATTTTTATTTTTTGTTTACTTTATTTTTTTAAGATTTTATTTATTTATTTGACAGAGAGAGAGAGCACAAGTAGGCAGAGTGGCAGGCAGAGGTAGAGAGAGAAGCAGACTCCCTGCTGAGCAGGGAGCCCGACGTGGGGTTTGATCCCAGGACCCTGGGATCATGACCGCAGCCGAAGGCAGCCGTTTAACTGATGAGCCACCCAGGCGCCCTGACATATTTTTATTAATAACAATTTTACTTTACATAAATTAACTCATTTAATTCTCAAAAAACCTAATTGAGTAGATAGTATTTTCATTTCCATCTTACAAGTAAGAGAAATAAGATGCAGAGAGGTTATTTACCCTGCTTATAAAACTAGAAAAATAGGGCGCCTGGGTGGCTCAGTTGGTTGGGCGACTGCCTTCGGCTCGGGTCATGATCCTGGAGTCCCGGGATCGAGTCCCACATCGGGCTCCCTGCTCAGCAGGGCGTCTGCTTCTCCCTCTGACCCTCTTCCCTCTCGTGCTCTCTGTCTCTCATTCTTTCTCTCTCAAAAAATAAATAAATAAAATCTTAAAAAAAATAAATAAAAGTTTAAAAAAAAATTAGAAAAATAGTATATCCAGAAACATAGTATGTCATTCCCTTAATCAAGTGCTCAGTATCTCCTTCAAAAAGTTTTATAATTTTTTTCTCATAGGTTTGACACATTTTTTATGATGTTTATTCCATTATGTGTAATAGGCTTATTTTACAGAGTGGCTAATGCCAGCGCTCAGGAAAGCAAGTCTCTTTCATATGTTGATCTTATATCTAGCCAGCTGGTAAAATTCTCTTATTAGTTCTCATGGTCTTAAAAATATTTCACAAAAATTATGTGTTCACTGTGATTACTGATAAGCCAAATCCAGAACATCACAAAAGGATCTATACACACACACAGATGTATATGTGCACACAAACCATACGAGTGTGCACAATATAGTGCAGAGCACTCGGAGCCCTCAGCAAACACCCAGGGTTTCAGTCCTGCTGACTCAGCTTCTACAAGCCTTGACAGCTATCCCTGCAACAATAGTATCCCTGCAACTCCGGGCCAGAGTGACAGACCAGTTGGCTCTGGGCATTCATTCTTCACCCTAATCATCCCCAGCCTAATTCCCCCAATCATCACCTCTCTAAAAACTGCAGTGTTTTCCATATTTGAGTTTTCGGTAGAGTTGTTCTTGCCTTTCAAATTCCATAAGCCTTTTCTTTCTTCTCTTGGATAGTCTAAATGTTCTCGGTTAACCAGATCTCCTAAATTATCCCCAGGGCAGCCAGTACCTGAATGCTAACTTCTCCTTTACTAACAAGAAGACACAAAAGCCCAGATGCCCATGACAGAGAAATGGATAAAGAAGATGTGGTATGTGTGTGTGTGTACACACACACACACACACACACACACACACACACACACACTGGAATATTACTCAACCATCAAAAATGAAGTCCTGCCATTTGCAAAGTTGTGGATGGAACTAGACAGTATTATGCTACGTGAAATAAGTTAAATCAGAGAAAGACAATTATCATATGATTTCACTCATATGTGGAATTGAAGAAACAAAACAGAAGAACATAGGAGAAGGGAGGGAAAAATAAAACAAGATGAAACCAGAGAGGGAGACAAACCATAAGAGACTCTTAATCATAGGAAACAAACTGAGGGTTGCTGGATGGGAGGGGGGGTGGGAGGATGGGGTAACAGGGTGATGGGCATTAAGGAGGGCACATGATGTGATGAACACTGGGTGTTATATACAACTGATGAATCACTGAACTCTACCTCTGAAACTAATAATACAGTATATGTTAATTAATTGAATTTAAATTTTAAAAAAGAATGAAATAACTAATAAAATGGTAAAATAATTAGGGGAAAAAAAAAGCTCCATCCCAGTTCCAGGTAAGGAAAACTGAGGCCATGGCTTGGCTGTCCTCTTGAAAAGGGGTGAAACTATCTTTTATTCTTAATGTGTTTAAAGGAGTGGGAACAATACTCACATTAATTTCTTACAGAATACCCTATTCTCATGTTATTCCTAGATTACTGAGTTTATTTTAGAAACAGTTTTGAGATTTTTTTCAAACTCTATTACAAGAATCATATAGATTTTCTGTTTTTTTATTTATAAGGAATTAATAAATTTCCCATTGTTGAACAATTTAGCCACTTTTTTATTCCTATAAGAAGTCCTACTTAGTTGTGATATATCATTCTTACAGTTTTGATTTGTAATTTTTGAAAAATATTTTTACTTTCATAATCGTATATGAGATTTAGAAAAGGCTATTTGGGGCAGTCTTCACTCAATTTGGTGTTATACTAGGCTTATAGAACAAGTAAAGGAATTTTATATCTATTCTGTGGCCTGAAACAATTTAAATAAAAGGTGGGGGGAAAATATCTGCCTTTTAAAGGTTATGTAGAACTCACTCATAAAATGGTTTGGGACTGATGCCTTTTTTAAAGAGTAGATTTTTAAAAAGTATGTTTTCAGTTTTTTCTGTGGCTATTTATTGTTTTGTATCTTCTCTGATATTAGCTGATAATCTATATGTGCCAAACAATTCTTTTTTCTAAAATTTTAAATTTATTGGTGTAAGTGGTAGATGTAATTCTTTGGATTTTGCAAGTATTATCCGTGTGTTTGGCTGGGTTTTAATTCTTATTTGGGGTGTTATTTCTCTCTCTCCCTCCCTATCATCAGAATTACCAGAGGCTTGTGTATTTTATTGGGCTTTTCAAAGAACTAATTTTATTTTAATTAATCTAGCCTGCCTTTTGGGGTTATTTTCTATTTAATCTAGTTCTGTTTTTATCTTTTTAAATTTCTTCCTAATTTTTTTGTTTGGTTTTGTTGTTTTTCTCTCATCGTGAGGTGAAAGTTTAGTGCATTTATTTTCTATCTTTCTTGTTGTCTAATAAATGCACTTAGAATGTACATTTCTGCTGAGTATTGCTTTGGCTGCGTGCCATAGATGGGAAGTGTAGGACTCTGCTCTTCATTTTATCAGTAATTTTGGATTTTTGCTTTAACCCAAGAATTACTTAGAAAAATGGTTTCAAATGTCTTAAAATGCCTTTATTTTACCCTCACATCTTTTTTTTTTTCTTTTCAATAGATGAATTCAATTGTGCTCTCAATGTTACAGACACGTCTTAACTATCAGTTTCCATAGCTTGGCAGCTCCCGGATGTTATTAATCTGCCTGCTGAACTGTTCCTTTATCAGAGACAGTTAACATCCAAAACATTTCTGATATCCTTGTTTTTAACTATCGTGGCTTTTTGAATTGAAGCAGCTGAATTCAACACAAGTTTAGAACTTTTTCCTTCAAGAATTACCTCATCTTTCTCAGCTTGAAATACTGAATAAGCAATGGCCTGGTCTTCTCCAAACCTTGTGGATATGTTTTTCACCCAAGCACTTTCTGATTTCAAGAAGAGACCCATTCTCCTGAATCACAATGTTGTTGGAGAAGTAAGGATACACAGACCTCATCCTGTAATGAAAGATCAGTGTGGGAGCCTTATGATGTTTGTATATAATGACAGAGTGGGAACTACGTGTTCCCCACTGTTTGTCAACCAGGGCCTTATTTCTCTTTCCAAGGAGACTGAGTTCCACACTGATGTGACAGAAGTCTCTCTGTTGTCCTTTGTAATAAATGCACATCCCTCCAGGTTAACTAAGCTCTATGCTGTTGGAGTTAAAAATAAATAAAATACAATCCTTAAAAAGAAAACAAAACAAAATACTAGCAAAGGGTGTCATTCTCCCATCTTTCAAGACAGGGAAGACTTGGCCATCTGCCTGACTCTTCTGTAGCTTCCCCATCAGCAGAAAGAATAGGGGGCCAAGGATCTCCACAAGCCAAGCTTTCTCTAGAATCCTCAGCTACTGGTCTGCCTTCTTCCTGCTGGTCCCCAGGTGTACCTTAGGTTCATCTCTCCATTTCACAACTGACCTGAAGAGCCACACACCCTCCAAGCCCAGGGACCGTTTGGCTGGAAAGTAATACAGCAGTTGGATTGGAGGTGAGGGCCGGTGAACATGAGAGCAGAGACCAGTTTAAACTACCCCCTTCCTCTCCCAGACTTTTGTGTTTTTGTCAGTCCTACAAGCACAAAATGGTATTTCATTGTGTTAATTCAACCTTCTCTAATAACTAAGAAGTTTAAGCATCCTTTTTTTTTAAGATTTTATTTATTTATTTGACAGAGAGAGACACAGTGAGAGAGGGAACACAAGCAGGGGGAGTGGGAGAGGGAGAAGCAGGCTTCCCGCCGAGCAGGGAGCCCGATGTGGGGCTCAATCCCAGGACCCTGGGATCATGACCTGAGCCGAAGGCAGATGCTTAATGACTGAGCCACCCAGGTGCCCCAAGCATCTTTTTATATGGCCATTCAAACTCTCTCTTTTGTAAATTGCTACTTTTATATTCCTTCCCATTTTCCTGTTATTTCTTCTAATAATTTGTACAAATATATATATTTACATATTATATACTTTATAACGTACTATTTTATATTATATATAAAATCTTATATAATGTATAATGCTTATACATTATATAATATAAATTTATATATATTCTGAACACTAATCCTGTGTTGTTAAATGCATCACAAGACTCAGTGTATCTTCTCTTCATTTTGTAGTGTCTTTTGTACAGAAGATTTTAATGTTAATCTAAGAAGCTTATTTTTTTTTCTTTTTAAAGAAGGAAATAAAATTGACTGAGGATGCCCTATCTTCCCCACTGCCTCCAGTTCCTAAGAAAATGTTGAAAGGAGAAAATTGATGATTCACTTCTCTATGATAATAAATAATAGGTGATGTTAATAGGAAAAAACCCAGGCTGTTTTAACATTTTATACTAGAGTTTTAAAAAGCTGCTTAAATGTCAGTTTGTGCTAAATGACAGGATTTAAAGAAGGCCCACAAAATGAACTGTCAGGGTTATAAATCCTCAGAAAAAACCCAAACCTTAGGTCACATGAATGTCTGCCAGGACTGTGTAATTCTCACTTGAACCACGTTTTAGTTGACAGGACTAATCTGTAAATGCCGAAACCTTCTTATTTACAGGACAGGGTGGCTGAGTCATCTTGATATTCAAAGCAAAGTGTTTAAGTGTGTTGTGGATCATCTTAATGCTGTAATATTAATGGGGAAGACACATATAGAAGGAAGAGATTTGAAAACAGTGGGTCTAAAACATTACTACTCACTTTTATCTCTTATGAAAGGACGGTCTCTGGCTACCATGGTAACTGCCTTTACTTGTGAACTCATATCACATACAGATACAGAGTAGACTGGAAATAATAAAGATGGCAAATTTTGCATTTCAAAACCAAAAGTGAATCATCTCATACAAAAAGAGTGGTTTTTTTTTTGTGATTATATATCTAATGGCCCCAAATCCTCACCCAAACTGCATATTTAACTCTTGGTAAGAGCATACACTTATTTCTAGTTGACTTATTAATTCTGAGAACTGGCTTATGACATTTTTAACAATTTAGTGGCTTTTGGCTATAAATGGCATTTTTTATATCCATGAACAACATAGGAAAAAAACCTCAAAATAATCAACTTCTAAACTAATAATTGAAGCAATTTATTTCTCTGGTCTGTAAATGGTGACCTCCTACAAGCTTCTGCCCTCTTCCCAAGCCTCTAGGGCAAGCTGAGTTCCACATCTTGAGATGGACCCCATCATAGGGTCAGTCTTTTATCGGCTCCATTGTTGGGGGAGACTGTGACCAGATGCACCTGGGGGGGCAGCTATTTCCCGTGTTGTTTCTGGTTGCTGATCTGGCAGCCAGTTCTATATGACGTTGATCCTGCTTCCATCTTCTAATTTAATCCAGGCCTTCTTCATCCATGACATCCTTGACCTGTGACTTGGACCCTGGGCAGTGCCAAGCAGCCTCAGTAGTTGTCCAGATGGTTCTGGTTTCCATCCCTGTCTTCACCTCCCAGCCAGTTCTTAGCCTTTTTTGGATGGTGATAGACAACAACTTTAAATCTTTATAAAGATGTTCTTCTCTCCTAATAGTTTGTCCTTTTTAATTAGAAAAGTTGACGTGTTGATGGGAATGGGGAACAAGCACCCCTTTCTGCTCCTTCCTTGTTCCCCAACTCCCTCAGGTCGGCTGCTCCCACATCCTTCAGTGCTGGGAGCTCTTTTCCCTCACACAATCCAACTCTGGGGGCCTCAGCCTTTAAATCAAAAGTTTCACGTTCTCCCCCCAGAGTGAGAGAAGTCCCCAAATTTTCCAACCCCAAGCTACTGTCTTCGAGGGGAAAAGAAAAATGCCTTCCTTTAAGGAGGAACAAGACCTTTAAGGAGGTAGAGTGGGGGTGGGGCACCCTGAGAAGGGTCCCTAAATGATACAGAATATATAGTGACGGTTATTGCTGTTACTGTGGTTAGGTTTTCAGTTTATGCACAAACAACTGGTGTTTCCTATTCCAAATATACTTGGGCTTCCGGGGTAACAACAGTTAGTACGGGTTAAATTCTCTCTAAATGCTTTACAGTGCAATCCCTCCATTTTTCCTCATAGCCACCCCATGATAATGGCCCGTGATGATTTGCAACCCCATTTTAAAGATAAAGACACCGAAATCTAGAAACGCTAAGTAATTGCTAAGGTCACAAAGGAGATGATGCCAGAGGCAGTTCAGAAGCCCCTGTTGGAAGGGTCCAGAGGCCATGTTCTTACTCCCAGAACAAAGCCTTGTGGCGGTACGCTGACCTGGCCCCATGCCAGACTCTTACCTCTTTGATGGGGTATTCTCTCTCAAGGGTCCATCTGGATTCTCGCAGCTTCCCTCATTCCTACCCTGGTTCATCAGATAAGTCTTTGAAATCTATACATCTGAATTTGATTTTTGGTTCAAGATTTTTTTCCCTAAGAGGTTCTCTAGCACCTGTGTAAGTCACAGGATAGGAGCAAGTATTTAGTTGCTAAGCAATTCCAAGTTCTGGCTATAGTCTAATCAGTCTGCTACATGTAGGAATTATGATCCTGAAATGCAGATGCTCCTCCCTCCCTCCCTCCTTCCCTTGCTTTCCCTTCCCTTCCCTTGCCTTCCCTTCCCTTCCCTTCCCTTCCCTTGCCTTCCCTTCCTTTCCCTTCCCTTCCCTTCCCTTCCCTTCCCTTGCCTGCCTTCCTTCCTTCCTTCCTTCCTTCCTTCCTTCCTTCCTTCCTTCCTTCCCAGAAGCTATATATTTCCTCCTGCTCTCTAGGTCTACAATGCAGGAAAGTTGCTACCAGGTGAACAGTTACACATGGATTGCATTTTTAGGGTGTGATATAGATTTGGTTTATTGAAAGTATGAGCAAGCCACCTTTCCACTCAAATCAATGTATTTATGTTTTCATCTTTTTCCTTGCAGAGCTGATATTCAGGAGGCATGAATTGGTATGACCATATTGGTTGTTTGCAGCCAGCCTCTGTTACAATTAGTTGATGCTGAACTGGTTGTGAAATATTTTGAGTATCATTTGTGTGTGTGTGCACATGTGTGTATATTCATAGAATCTATCTCTATTAAAAGAAGAAATCCATAAACTCAGAGGCATACAATTTTAGATTTTAGATTTGTATACTCTGAATCATGAGTGAAGAAACAAATCATTAATGGCTACATTGGAAACCAGAGAGCTTTTGTGGCTTACCTAAGACAGAACCAATAAGAAACGGAATCAAGCCTATAACCCAGATCTGCCAAGTCCCTGGTTTAAGAGCACTCTGCTGTCTGTTGACAACTTCCATCAGAGATCAAAGATCAGAGAAAGATAAACTTCTGAGTATATTTAGGAAAATTGTCCTCTACCTTTTGACAGAGCCAATCATCTTTATTCTAAGCTTTGGTTCTTCTCACTGGCCTTAGTGTCTTAACTATTGCTAAACACAGTGAATGTAAATACATTAGGATTTTTCCTTTTTGATACCACTTTCCTCATCTTCCAGCTCCTTCTCCCTGGCTTCCTCCTCCTTAATATTCCTAGAATTCCCATTCTGTAGAAGGTGTCTGGCTAGTGAAAGGTTCTCCCAGACCTGCCTGACCCCTCTTTCCCTACTTGAATTCCTATGCCTAATTTGTTCCCATCAGAAGATAGTAATACTCTCTTCTTTTTCACATTGCCTTCCATCTTAGTTTCATTTGCTTCTTTCCATTATATATTTGCTTAAAATTAGCATATAATGGTTAAATTTGCTTATTTAACATATCCTTCATCATTATACCTTTCCTAAATTTTTATAGTCTGTCTTTTGCCATTTATTGGTTTTGAAAAAAATTTCAGATATAAAGTTGCAGTTTGTCCCAGATATAACTTTAAAAAGTATATTTAAGGAAATATAAAATGATTTTGACATGAAGGGTTTCCTCACATATATTTCCTAGCCTGGTCATTGAACAGATTTTGTACTTAACAACAGATTCCAGAACCCCTAAAGCCATTTAATTCTAAATGGGAGATTTTCATCTTGATAAATTTTATGATTTAATTCAATTTTGGCACTTCTCCCATTGATCTTTTATATTTTAAAATCACTATCAAAATGTTTACAAAGAAGGCATTTTCCCCTTTTCATTTTAAGAAATGGAAAATGAGCAATGCCAACTGTATTGCAACATAGGTAAGGGTAGCTAATGGAAGAACCTGTCAGGAGTATAAAAAAAATATTTATTAATTCTCTGTGTTAGAAGGATTGCCACTAAAAAAGGTGAAGAAGCCTCTCCTCACCTCAACGAAGGTGGGTTGTCAGATTTTTTTTTTAAAGATTTTTATTTATTTATTTGACAGAGAGAGAGAGACAGTGAGAGAGGGAACACAAACAGAGGGAGTGGGAGAGGGAAAAGCAGGCTTCCCGCCGAGCAGGGAGCCCGTTGCAGGGCTTGATCCCAGGACCCCGGGATCATGACCTAAGCCGAAGGCAGATGCTTAACGACTGAGCCACCAAGGCGCCCCAGATTTTTTTAATTGTAAACATAAACAAGTGTAATAACATTGCATGTGCTTTCAAAATGGCAGAACTGTGGTTATCAAGTATGTTTATTCCCTGGTATTTAAACTCTTCTAAAATATCTTTGTAAACCCTGGACCATACAAGAGAAGTAGTGGATGTACTTCCTGTATTTAGGATATTTTTTCTAGTTTGGCAGAGAGCTATATTGAGTTTATTTAAATTACTAAAACAAAAATATAAACACATAAAAAACCATCACGTCAACAACTTTTACCAAGGGCCTGCCAAGTGCAAGATAATATAATGTCAACCTGTATCAAAACTTCTTCTGCCTTCAAGATAGTAGCAAATGTTTGTTATTTGTTAAGTACAAAGGGATTTTCAAATACCATTTCATTTGGGTTGAATTGTGCTTCCACAAAAATATGTTGAAATACTAATCCCTAGTGCCTTAAAATGTGGCTTTATTTGGAAGTAGGGTAGTTGCAAATATAATTAGTTAAGATGAAGTCATACTGGAGTAGGGTGGGCCCTTAATCCAGCATTAGGGATTCTCCAGGAAGAACTGAGGAACACAGGGAAAAGGTGGTCATGTGATGATAGAGGCAGAAATTGGAGTGATGCGTCTACAAACTAAGGAACACCAAGGATTACCGGCAAACACCAGAAGCTTGAAGAGTCAAGGAAGGATTCTTCCCTACAGATTTTAAAGAGGATAAGGTCTGACTAACATCTTAATTTTGGAGTTCTAGCCTCCAGAACTGTGAGATGATAAATTTCTTTTGTTTTAAGGCACCCAGTTTGTGGTCTTTTGTAATGGTAGGCCCTAGAAACTAAGATACCGTCTCATCTAACCCTCTCAATAACATATGGCTTAGGTAATATTATTATCCTCATTATATAGACTAGAAAATGGAACAACTTGCTGAAAATTACATAGCTAGTAAAAGAACAAAAGTAGAGCCAGGATTTGAAGCAAGACTGTTAAGTAACTGTTGTCCTTAACTACCACCCTCAATGCCTCCCACAGACACAAGAGTGCACATTCTTTCCCACTGCCAGTTACCAAAAGGTCATCAACTAGCCTGCACCTGCTAATTAGATGGAGCTGTTCTTCATGCAATCCTATCCAAGTGCAGCACTGCAATATATAAGCCTAACCTCCCAGCTCAAGCAATGGACTTTCAGGGCAACTGGTTTTTCTCCAATATTTCATGGAAATTCATTTTTCCCATTAGTAACTATCTAAAATATTTTAGAGTAAGTTATAGAAATAAAAATTTCAAAGAAAAAGCCCTCATGCGGAGATTTTGTTTTTTTTCTGGAAATAAATAACTTTAATGTATTATACATAATATATCTAGTCAGTTCTGTGTTTTAGAAAACCTTTCTGGCTTCCTGATAGTACCTAAACATAATTTGACACATTCTTAGTAAGCTAGTGGAGCCTCCAACAATCTCCCTGAGGAATATTACTTCCTTACACTGCCCTTCCCTCAGACCCACCATTTCTAACATTTTCCTGCTTCTGTAAAATCCTATGTTCTCATCTTGAGCTCTCCAATTCTTGGACATAATTGAAGGCCCAGGTGCTACTTCCTCCATTCAGCCTTCTCCAGTCTTCTTAGCCCTGGGGCCTCTCCTGCCCTGATGCCTAGGGTTAAATTTATGTATCCTCAGAAGACATGTCTAAGTCCTAAATCTGGTACCTGTGAATGTGACCTTGTTTGAAAATAGGGTCTTATAGATGTAATTAAGGATCTTGAGATAAGATCATCTTAAACATAGGGGACACCCTAAACCCAATGGCATATGTTCTTATAAAAGAGAGAAAAAGAGATGACTCAGGGACACACAGATACAGAGGAGAGACAAGGATGAAAAGACCACGTGAAGGCAATGACAGAGATTGGATTGTAGTCACAAGCCAAAGAATAGCAAGGATTTCCAGTAGCCATCAGAAGCTAGAAGAGAGTCATGGAACAGATTATCCTTCAGAACCTCCAGAACAAACCAACCTGCCATGAACTTGATTTCAGATTCTGTCCTCCAGAACTGTGGGAGAATAGATTTCTGTTGTTTCGAGACACAAAGTTTGTGGGAATTTGTTACCAAGATTGTCACTGTGGTAGTTAAACAGTCATGTTAATAAGAGACAAGGCCACTACTTTATTTCTGGTTCCTAAGTTACTTTGATGATATAGCACTGCTGCTTATAAACCATTTATTAGCATTTGTGAATTATAATTTAATAATATTAAAGCAAATAAATTTAATAAAGCAATACACTTAATATTAAATATTACATTGATCTGGACTGGAAATAATGGCAATGTCATTTTCCTTTGTTAATGCTGCAACAGGGAACAGATATATATATTACACAGTTCCCTCATTCTAAGTAAGATTATTTTAAACTTAAATAACTGAGTAGATGGAATAATGTATTTTTTATAGACCTTGAAGTCTTGACATTGAGATATTTTAAAATAGAAAAGCTGAGATGGACAGTCTTGGTGAAAAGTGACGTATTTCCTACATTAAAATTTTTTTTAGCTTTTTATGAAGCAGCATATGAGAAAATTCTTGTTGAATATGGAAACAGTATAGAAGTACATGGAGTAATAAGTGAAAAAGTGAAAGTTTCCTTTTATGAATATGTGTTCTTTATGTATTATGGATACACATCCTCATCTGTTCTAGATTATTAAATATTTTCTGCTAGTTTGTCCTTGATTTCCCCTTAAAACTTTCTTCATGGTAACTTTTACCCTATAGAAGTTTTAAATTTCAATGTAGTCCAGTTTTTCAGCCTTTTTCGTTATAGTTTTTGAGTTTTGTGTCTTGCTTAGCAAGACCCTTCCCTTCCCAAGATTTTGAAATTTTTCTCATTTTTTTCCCAAAGGCTTTTTTGCTTAGATATTTACTTTTATGTTACATAGGGAAAAGAGATTTAATTCTCCCCCACTTTAAAGTATCACATTATATTTAGAAGAGTTCATCAATTCCACACAGATATTAAGCATCAGTTTCATCGAGCATTCTATTTCCATATATCTGAAGAGCAATTTCTAGACTCTTTAGTCTGTTTCATTGATTTGCTTTTCTATATCTCAGTGCAAATTCAACTCTGTTTTTATTATCAAGACTCCATAGTATGTTTGAATAAGAGGGCAATTCCTCTCTTACTCTTTTTCTTTTTCAAACATTTTCAGTATTATTGGGTATTTTTTATTCTACATGAATTTTAGAATCAGCTTGTTAAGTTATATACACAACAAAAGTCCTGTTGGGATTTTGAATGAAATTATATTAAATTAATAGACTAATTTGAAGAAACAATCCAAGACCAAGGTGGGCTTCTGTATTTATTTGAATATAATTTTATATCCTTTAGGTAAGTTTTATAGTTTTCTTCATGTACATTTTAAACATTTTGGATAGGTGTGTTCCTATATATTTTACACTTCTTTTGCTATTATAAATGACCATTTTTCTACTATATTAAAAAAATGATTATCACTAGTATATCACAATGTTGCAGAATTTTTATATACCCATCTTATATCTGCCTATGTTACTAAACCCCCTAAAAAAATCTAACAGTTTTTCAGTGGGTTTCTCTTGACTTTCTAGGTAAACAATCATATTTCCTTGCAAAGAATGACAGTTTGGTTACTTTTCTATTATTTATCTCACATATTTAGTTGTCTAATTGTGTTGGGTAGGATCTCATGTTCATGACTGAATGGTCCTGGTGAGTGTGGACATCTGTATTCTCTTTGTGACATCAGTGGAAGTACTTCCAATGTGTTCACATTGAGTATGATATTTGCTCTTTGTTTCTGGTAGATATTCTTTATGAATGAAGAAAATTTCCTACTATTTCTAGGTTGATAAGATTTTGTGTTGTGTTCTTTTTAATCAATAAGATGTGACCTTCATCAAATGGTGTTAGTTTATATAATGTATAGATCTTCTTTTTTAATCTGTTTATGTAGTGAATCACATCAATCGATTTATTAGCATTAGGTTATCTTTGCATTACTGGAATAAATTCTACTTTGTCAACATATTAGTATGTGGTTTTAGTTACAAGCAACAAAACCAAACTCATGCTAAGTTCGGCAGAAAAACAAGATATTAAAAGCTATCAAGGAACTCCTGGCATCTCTGGGAAGTCAAAAGAATCAGGCTTGTAGACTATGTGGTCCAGAACAAAGTCTCACATTATTTTGTAGAACTGATCCAGCAAAGACACACCGTAGAAACTAGTGAGAACCGACACCCTAACTTTTATCACCTAAGCTGGACAGCAGACACGCCCTTTGGCCCCACCACCTTTGTACTTGAATGTAGACTCCACTGCCCAACAAATGGATTCTGAGCAGTTCCTGCTTCTTCTCGTCAGTCGCTTTCAACCCAAAGTCTGCAGTGGTGGTATCTGATGGGCAAAACTTAGGTCATGTACCTCTTATTTTAACTTCAGGGAGAACTGGGAAAGAAAATATGTGGTATGGGTAGCCTCTTTGATGGGAGATTGGGAAATCCCTAAACAACAGAAAGGTTTTCAGATACTCAGTAGCCCAGAAGGATGACTAGTGTCCGATAGTTCTGATGTTTTATTTAAAAAAATAAGCTGCTGGATTCCATTAGATAGTATTTCATTTAAAATTTTATGATAATATATTAAAATGAGATTATAATATTCTATTTTTGAGCTATCCTTATTTATTTTTGATATGAAGTTAGGCTATTCTTATAAAATGATATGGGAAGATTTGCACACTTTCTATGCTCTGAAAGAATTTACACTATATAGTAATTACCTACCCTTTATAGCTTTAGTAAAACTTATAAAACCATCTGGGACTGGAGCCTATCTTTAGGTTAGAACTTTGACAACTTTTACAATTACTTTTACAATTATTGTTATATTCATGCTTTTTTCTTCTATTTGATTCAATTTGATAATATACATTAAATATATAATATATAGTTGATATCATTTCATCTATATTTTCAAATTAGTTGGTATTAGAAAGTTTAGTATTCTTTTATAGTTTAAACAGTGTTGGGGCACCTAGGTGGCTCAGTCAGTTAAGTATCCAACTCTTGATTTTGGCTCAGGTCACAATCTCAGGATCGTGACATCGAGCCCCATGTTGGGCTCCATGCACAGCAGGGAAACTGCTTGAGATTCTCTCCCTCTCCCCCTACACTTTCCCGTTCTCACACACACACTCTCTCTCTAAAATAAATCAATCCTAAAAAACACAGTGTTTTCTGTAGATATATCTCTTTCCTCATTATTTTTCCTCTTTTATTCTTAGTAAAAGATTCAAAGGTGTTAATCTGTTTTATGGGACTTTTCAAAGGGCAATCATTTGATTTTATTGACCAATTTTATTCCTTTATGGTTTCTATTTTATTCTTTTAAACTTAATCTTTATAAATCCTTTCTTTTCTTTTTCTAAAGGTATTTTATTATTGTTTTACTACCTGCTTGATCTGAGCAATTAACTTATTTTTTTCCCTTAAAATTATAAATTATATCAAGCAAACAGGAAAATGTAGAGAAAGATATGTTTATATTCTCCATGCAACTTAGACTAAATTCTAATATTTTGCCAAGTTTGCATCAGATAATTTAAAAATAAAATATTTCAGGTATTAAGTCCCTCATGTATTCCTCACCAGAAATAGCTACTGCCTTCAATTGTAGTAGAAATGCTTTTCCATTTATTACATTTATATGTGCCCATAAGCAACATAGAGTTTATCTAGTTTTCAAACCTCATATAATTGGATCATCCTGCATATGTCCTTTTGCACATTGCTTTTGTTGAACACATTATGCTTAAGATTTATTTGTGAAAATACATACAGCCTCAGTTTATAAATTTAGCTACCCTATAACTTCTTTTGATGAATGAGTCACAATTTATTTTTACAGTATCATGCTGATGAGTCTGAGGGAACAAAAACTTTATCCAGGATAATACTAAAAGGAACAGAAGACTGACGGTGGGAAGAGATTTATATTAGACTTTAGACGTTGCTGCAAGAGTACAATCAGAACTTCATCTGGCATCATGTTTGAAAATTATCACCTTTCCTACTTCTTTGTCAAAAGTTTTTGATGATATTTATTCAGAATTCTTTTTGTGGGACCCAAATAGAAACCACTTGGATAATGTGGTTAAAATTTATTTTTCATTCAGTGGTCACAAATTTTTGTAAAACCTGTCCCCCCTTCCCCCTTAATTTAAAATTAGGAAAAGAGAAATAATTGCAAAAAAAAAAGCTGGATTTTCTGAGGTTAGAAATAACTTAAAGTAATACTGATATATCTGCTCAACTTTTATCCTTTCAGAATATGATGAATACTGGATTTTCATCTACCTACTTTCCTAGATTCCCACCCCCCTGCCCCCCACTCTCTGTTATACTCTACCTTAAGTCCTTAACTGAATATGGTACAGAACTAAAATATTGAGTGGCTAGATATTCCCTGTTCTAAATTTTAATGTAGAATATCTCTATTTCCTCTTTAATATAAAAATTGCTTTTTGATGGATATTCATTCAGGTCAGAAGCCTCAATTTAAAAATGCATGGGGTGGGGGGAGGTGGTCCTCATCTGATTTAAGGCATTTGAAACCACAATAAAGCCCTTGAAATTGGTACTTTACATATCGTTTCACAGAAACCTCATTCTATAGGATGGACCTAAGCTGGATGGTTTGTCTACATTCTGGCATCAAATCTTTCATTAAAAACATCTGCTATATCTCCAGGTCAAAATGTTACATATATACATATAATTATATATATTTTATAAATAATACATAATATATAATTTATATGAATTTATATATATAACTTATATGACTATATGCATTCATTCATTCATTCACTTATTTATTTTAAGATCTTAAAACACCCTCCATCCCTAGGCATTTTGAACTCAAGAAATATATATGTGATTATTAAGAATGGATTATCTTTTTTTGACTTTAAGCATGTTATTACAGAGGTTAAAAAAAAGTGCCAAACATATGTTGCTAAAGCTGTGTAAGACTAAGAAGAAATGGTTGATGCATAGAGAATAAGAATGAGCTATAACATTTTGAGATATATTATCAGAATATATTTTAAATTTGAAAACAAAACTTAAAAAAGCTCCAAAGAAGAATATCAAAGAATTTGAAGAGAATCTCTGCCATTCATAAATATTCCTTAGTAGAGATGGTAGTCGTGAGGAATGTAGAGAAGGTGGGTTTCTCTTTACTATCTACCATTTTGGCTGCAGGGCTAGACCTGAGAAAACTCATGAAAACAGCCTGAAGTTCCTACTTACTTCTTTGTCACTTAAATCATAGTATTGAAGTAAACTGAAACATCTGTAAGCATTCACCATTTATTTAGTCAAGAAAAATGTATTTACTCTATGTTAAGCACTGTGCTACTTTCTGGATACATTGGGGAATTGAATAGATATAGTTCCTGCCCACAAAGGGACTTCCTGTGTAAGGCATTAATTTGGGTATACTAGAAGTTTTATTTTTTAACCTGTTCTTTCTATTTTGGAGTCTTTTTACTATTTTACCTATATATTAAAGATCTGAAACATGTCGTTTGTCTTCTACTTAAAGGACAAAAATGTTCTCTCTCATTAGTGTCCTTTCAGAGAGGGACCCAGTGAGCGTGACCTCATTAATAGCAGTATGATAGAGCCAGCTGGAAAGGCCCAGCCTGTGGGTCATTCTTGCCACGTGCCACCAGAAAGACACTGGAGGACAGATGCATGTTAGGGTGTTGAGACTCTCATCTGGTGGGTAAAATATAGCCCCTAATAACAATAGCAAACACTTAAATAGCATTCAAAATGTTCCATGTTGTATAGCATCATTCTTGTATTAGCTTGTTTACTCCACTCCATACCCCTGTGAGGTAGATACTGGAGTCTGCCTTCCTATCTTAATTCAGGAAACAAACAGATTCAAATAACATGGGATGTCTCTTATTAACCCCATTTTAGAGAGAAGGAAACACTGAAGCATGCTGAGGTTAATGATTTGCTCAAGGTCACATGGTTGGAGAACTCATCATTCAAATTCACACAGTCTGGCTCTAGAATCTGTGCTTTTAACCACTGCACTGTACAGCCTCTCCTTCTCTCCTTCTCCAAATACATATATCATAATAAAACTTCAAATACTAATGTAGATCTGAACATTTTTACTAGAAAGTGTCCAGATCCAAGACAGTCTGACATGGGTTAAAGGAGGGCCTAATTACAGTGCCAGCTGCAGAGAGAGCATCTGTGCAGGGATGGCAATCAGGCAGGGCTGACATTCTTGATGGCCCTTCTGTCAGACCACACTCTGTATATTTCTGTCAATACATTTAGCTATATTCGGCTTCTTCCTTCCCATTGACTAGAATGCAGAAAGATAGTTGAAGCTTGAGTAGCCATCTTGGATCTGTGTCTTGTGTATGATAAGTCAATAGGACAGGAGGGTACTGGTGATCATGAAACCACCATTCAGCCCTGAATATCTACCTATCTCTCATCTATCATCTCTCATCTATCATCTCTCATCTATCATCTATCATCTATCTATCATCTATCATCTATCTATCTATCATCTATCTATCGATCATCTATCTTTCTTCTATCTATTATCTATCTATTATCTATTATTTTTCTATCATCTATCTATTATCTACCTACCTACTTACCTACCTCTGGGCTTTATGGAAGAATAAAATAAAATTCTAACAAGTTTAAGTCATTATTATTTTAAATTTATATTTGTCATAGCTAAACCTAATCCATACTAATACAGATATAAGTAAATGTAGTCTCTCCCCTTATCCTGGGGGCAGTACCTGCCCCTATATCTGCTCTCATTCCCCTTTCCCACCAACCGCCATTATATCTTCTTATGGAACTTCCAGTAGACCTCTCACCCCAGGCCTTTATCCTACCTCCAGGGGCTCAGAATGGTCAGGCCTTGGAATTGGCTGATGTCTTAGAAAGTACAAGGGGATTTTGAATAGGATAGTAAGGTTTTCTAATTATTAAGAATTTGTTACTGTCCTGTGACTGTTGGGTAGTCTATTTAGAGACAGTAGGGGTAAAGAGGTGGGGGGACTTTGTGACTTCTTTGCCTTTTGGGTTACATTTCCTTTGCGACAATAGGTTATGTGAACTGGTATCTTGAGAGTAAAATGATGGCCATGCTTTATCCTTTAGTCACATTGAGCATTCTGGTTCATGATCCCTTGCTCCCTAGCTGGGTGGCCTGGGTTCTGACTCCCCAGTATTGTCTAGCTTTTTGATCCTAGATTTTTTTAAAAAGAGATTTTATTTATATATTTGAGAGAGAGAGACAGAGAGAAAGAGAGCATGAGCAGAGTTGCAGGGGCAGAAGGAAAAACAGACTCCCCACCAAGCAGGGAGCCCAACATGGGGCTTGATCACAGGATCCTGGGATCATGACCTGAGCTGAAGGCAGCCGCTTAACTGACTGAACCACCCAGGCAGCCCTCATCCTAGATTTCTTATTTCTTCCTTTATCTGGTTTCTTTTACAGCATAGGTCCTCAATCTGGGATTCATATATCCTTAAGGCATTGACTGGAGGTGAGGGGAGGCTATAAAACCGCTTGCATATATATATATATATATGGACTTTTATGGATATATACATGGATGCATTTCTTTTTTTTTTCTAAGTGGACAACCTGCATTTCATCAAATTCTCAAAGGGATTTCTAACTATGAAAGGCTAAAGATTTTCCATTTGTTAAAGCTTGATTGAGTCAAATCTTAGGTGAAAACATGGGACTTATTATTTGGCATCATAAAGGCTTTTTTTTTTTACTAAATTGCTTTTTAAAATTAAAAAATATTGAAATATGATTGACATATAACATATAATTGACATAAATATAATTGACATATAACATATAACATATAACAGGTGTACAACATAATGATTTGATATTTGTATATACTGCAAAATGATCACTGTAATAAGTCTACTTAATATCTATTACCATACATAGTTTTAATTATTTTTCTTGTGATGAGAACTTTTAAGATCTACTCTCTTAGAAACTTTCAAATATGTAATACAGTATCATTAATTGTAGTCTCCATGTTTTACATTACATCTTCAGGACTTATTTATTGTATAAATGGAAGTTTGTACAGTTTGACCATCTTCACGAGCCCCTCCTCCTGCCTCTGGTTTCTTTATCTACATGAGTTCAATTTTTTGGTTTTGTTTTGTTTTGTATTGTCTTAGATTCCACATATAAGTGAGATCATATGATATTTGTTTTGCTCATTAGTGCAATGCCCTCACATTCCATTCTTTTTTTCACAAATGGCAAGATTTTCTTTTTTCAATGTGTGAATAATATTCCATTTTTTGTATATAACACATCTTCTTTATCCATTCATCCACTGTGGGATTTCTATTGTAAATAGAAATACTCGGACACTTGGCTATTATAAATAATGCTACAACAAACATGGAATTACATAAACTTTCAAGTAAGTGTTTTTATTTCTTTTGGAATTCCAGAATGGAATTGATGGATCATGTGGTAGTTCAATTTTTAATTTTTTGAGGAACCTCCAAGCTGTTTTTTATAGTGGCTGTGCCAATTTACATTCCCACAAATAGTACATGAAGATTTCCTTTTCTCCACAACCTTGCCAACACTTGTTATCTCTTGTCTTTTTCATAAGAACCCTTCTAAGAGGTGTGAGGTCATCTCTCTTATCATTTTGATTGGCATTTCCCTGATCGTTTGTGTTGCTGAGCACTTTTTCTTGGACCCATTGGCCATCTGTATGTCTTCTTTGGAAAAATGTCTTTTTAGATCCTCTGCCCATTTTTAAATTGGATTTTTTTTTCTATTGAGTTATATGAGTTCTCTATATTTTGAATATTAATCTCTCATCAGACATATGGTTTGCAAATTTTCTCTCCCATTTGATGGGTTGTCTTTTCACTTTGTTGATGGTATTCTTTGCTGTGCAGAAACTTTTTAGTTTGATGTAGTACCGCTTGTTTATTTTCACTTTTGTTGCCTTTCTTTTGGTTCAAAATCCAGAAAATTAGCACCAAGACCAATGTCAAGGAGACTTCCACCTATGTTTTCTTCTAGGAGTTCTGTGGTTTCAGGTCTTACATGCAAATCTTTAATCCGTTTTGAATTAATTTTTGTGTATGGTGAAAGAAAGTGGTCCAGTTTCATTCTTTTGTATGCATCTGTCCAGTTTTCCCAGCACTGTTTATAGAAGAGACTATCCTTTCCCCATGGTATATTCTTGGCTCCTTTATCATAAATTGACCAAATATGCATGGGTATATTTCTGGGTTTTCTATTCTGTTTCATTGATCTATGTGTCTGTTTTTAATACCAATATTATACTGTATTGATTACTATAGCTTTGTAATATAGTTTGAAATCAGAAAATGTAATGCCTCCAGCTTTGTTCTTCTGTCTTGAGATCGCTTTGACCTGATGACTTCTGTAACTATTATTTCTCTTATTTTTACTGCCCAAAACTCAACCACAATTTGTGTCCCATCTCTAGTTTACCTATAATTCTATCTTATTTTTCACAACCCAGTTTTATGATCTGCTCACTTTTAATCTCTTGTGTGTATATTAAGTAACCTGCCTTAAATTCTTTTTTTTGAAAAATGTATGATAAAAATACACAATTATAACTTATTTGAAGAATTATCATTAGTTTCTTATGACAGACTCTTATATTGTGCTAAGGGTGGCACTAGCCAACATAGCATGGCACTATGCCCAACATTAAACATAATTTCCCCATCCATCTTCAGAAATGCTTCAAGCAGTTGTGACCCAGGATAATATCAATCTCTTTGTATCTGTGGTCTACCTAAAGGGTGCAGAATTGTAAAGTTCAGGACTGAGGGAAATGGCAGAAAAGAATTGGAGAGAAAACCTGGGAAGATGACATAGATTTTGAAGGAGAAAGTGATTTTTTCTTCTGCAACAAAAGGTAGAAAAGGATAGAAGTGAAGATACGCACATTTTAATATGGATAGGAGGTGAGAAGGAATATACAAGTGATGGCTCAGTATGTTCGGTAAAGAAAGAAGTTAGGGGGAGAGTTTAAGTTATCTGCATGGAAAAGGGAGGGATGGGGGACTGGGTTAGTTCTGATATGAACAGCCCCACTGGGGTAAGAGGAATCAATAAAAGAGTAACAAAAAAAGTAGGGAAAGAATGTCACTTCACCAGTTCAACAAACTTCTATGAGCATTACTCTATTCTATGATACTGTGTAGGTACAGGGTCAGAGAACATATAATCCCTTTCCTTGTGGTTGTCACACTAAATGGGAAAGCCACCACCAGGGCCCAGTTGAAAGGAGATGAAAGTGAAACATTAGCATAATCACATGATGATCTTCAGGGATGTTAGCTGGATGTAGCAGGAGAGGAAGTGGAGTTGGGGGCTGTGAAGATTCATGTTTACTAACAACCTCATAAAAGTATTCCAGGCAACACTGGTCTTGGCCAGCATGATGTCCGGATGAGGAAAGGAGATGCGTAGAGTAAGGGGAAGCACAGCTCCTGTGGGGAGAGGTGGCATAAGCACCAGGAAAGGAGTTAAAGGAGCCATCAAGTTAGAGATGATTCATGTGGTAAGAGGCCTCACAGTTAAGCCCTGATGGTGGGTCACAGAGATAGTGTAGAGGGACATGGATGAGCAAAAGTGTTGTAAAGATGTAATAAGGGCTTATACATGTCATAATATGATTAAACAAATAGGAAGGATACAGGAGTTGTGGGGAGTTGGATCCCCACAAATCTGAGAGAGACCAAGACACATTAGGCCCAGCTCACCCCGGGAAGTCTCTAAGTACAGGAAATTCTAAAATCACCTTCATTTATATTGGTTTATCTTTTTGAGACACTTAGTTACTCCTGAGTGGCCTTGCTATGAAGATTCATTACCTTTTCTTAGCTCTTCTTATCTTTGGCCTGTTACCTGCCTCAGGTAAGACTTTAGCATAATAAAGGAAGAGTGATACAAATAAGAAGGCCATATGAAATGACACAACAATTGTCCATTGGTAATGGTGTGTTGTAGGTGCTCAAGAATGTTTAGAATGAATGAATCATTGTTTCTTTATGATGATCCCTGGCGAATAGAATAGAATTTGGAGAATTCCAGGATTCTCTTTCTATTTCATACTAAATTTCTCCTTTCAGTTATGAATTAAGAATCTCAGATTATTTCCAAGAAAAGGAATTTAGAGATTATCTGCTTTGTCCCCTCATTTTACAAAAGGATTTTGAGTCCTTGAACCCAGGTATCCTGACTCCCAGTACACGATGAAAATTTTATTTCCACTGTCGTGTTTCCCTACCTATTATAAGGAAGGTACAAATAGTGCCTATTTCATAGAGTTTTATTGTGAGCCTTAAATGTGTTAATCCATGTAAAGAGCTTTTAAGGAGCACTTGACAAATAGAAAGTGTTCAAGAAGCGTTAACTATAATTGTCACCATTACAATTTTTACCTCTTCTTTAGTTTATTCCGTTCAGTAATTTTTCCTTTCAGTTCAGAATATCCTGAACAGGATGAGCCCAGAAAAAAAAAAAACCTGTAAAGTTTTTATCTTTAGAACTCCAGGTACTCATGCAGTGATGGCAGCCTGATAGGATTAAGAATGGAAAGGAAGAGGGGTGCCTGGGTAGCTTAGTTGGTTAAGCTTTGACTCTTGATTTCAGCTCAGGTCATGATCTCAGGGTTGTGAAATCAAGCCCCTGTGAGTTGGGCTCTGCGCTTGGTGGGGAGTCTGCTTGAGGTTTTCTCTGTCTCCCTCTGCCTCTGTCCCTCCCCTCCAGCACCCCACCCCCACGCCTATGCTCTCTCTCTAAAAAATTTTTTTAAAAAGAAATGGGAAGAAAGGGATGGAGGAGAGAGAGAACACCAGGAAGATGAAAACATTGATGGTATGAAGGTGAGAAGAGGGAGGAAGAGTCATTGATGGTGGCGGGGGTTTAGGGTGAGTCATTTAGAAAGTTTTGGTACCATTAATAGAAATGTGAATGCAGGAAAAGGAAGCTGGTTTGGGAATGAAGCCTGTTAAAATGATTTGAGAAATGGTTACTTTGAAGTGACAGTAAGACATCCAAGTGGAAATAATCTAGTAGACAGACAAGCAGGGATAGGAAACCAGGAGAAAGCTTGTGACTGAAGATAAACATTGTGGGATCTTCCACAAAAGTATGGCAGCTGCAGTTCTGTGGATAGATCACTACTCCGAGGATCTCTTTCTCTTTCCTTCCTCTGTGTCATAGACATGGTGACAATAAGCACTGTGTGTTAGTGGAGGACAAAGACAATGCAGAAAACTGTCATTCTCTTTTCTTTGCTAATCCTTCTCTCTCCTCCTTTCCACTCTTCTCCCCACCTTGCTCTCACTCCACATATATTTTTCCTGTTCCTGAACATATAAGGAAGTTCACGAGTTGAATGCAATGCATTTTTTAAGCTAGATAATTAGTAAGAAGATTCAGACAGAGGAAAATCAGCTTAGAGAAAAGTAATTTGAAATAGTGAAGATATTGTGTTCCAAAATGATCCCTGGGTGAGGTACCTGACAATGGAGAATAGAGGAAGTCATTGATGTGGATTCCAGTTTGGAACATCCTGAGAAACTATACCTTTATGTACCTGCTTGTCCTCACATGCCTGGAATGGCAGGACATCCAGCATGGCATCATCTTCTAGAAAGTTCAGTTCTGGCCTTTCTCCTAGGATCATCCAATAATGCTGGGCTTGTTCAATCCAGAGGAAGTCAATCAGTTTTTTACACTGAGTCAGGAGCACCTGCAGTCCCTGTCAGTTCCTTCTAAAATGTATTTTTTTAACCTGATTAAAAACTGTTTTGTTCTGGGATGCCTGGGTGACACAGTTGGTTAAAGCACCCAACCCTTGATTTCAGTTCAAGTCATGATGTCAGGGTCGTGAGATCAAGCTCCATGATGGGCTCTGTGGGCTCCGTGCTCAGCATGGAGTCTGCTTGAGATTCTTCTCCCTCCCTTTCCCTATGCCCCTCCCCCCTTTGCTCACCCACACACTCTCTCTCTCTCTAAAAATAAATAAATAAATCTTTTAAAAAAAAAACTATTTTATTCCCATGGACCATTGCCACTGACTCCACAAGTTTTCGTACTTGCAATCTCTACTAGAACTTTGTGAATATATCCACAAATGTAGTCCCCTGTCTTTGCTTATTTATTTATCTATCTGCTTAATTTTAGGAACTGAAGATGATTATGTGGTCACTAGCTTCCTGGACTGTAAAAATCAAACATCGTGTAGTTCTCCAAGTGAAAATGGAAGCTGTTCTCATGTTAACAAGGAGGTTGGAGTATGTGTCTTGCGTTTTAGAAAAAGTGCCCAGCAACCAACTATAAAGAAATAGAAAATTAGGAAGACGGAACAATCAACACCCTCGTCTTATTAAAAAATAAATTCTATTCTCTCTCCTCTTTTCTTTTATAGTGACACATTTATTTCTTGAGACAGTTTGGACAAAAGTTTACCAAGGAATGACAGTGAGAGCCAATATTTCTTTTCATCCGACAGATAGGACAATACAGATGAAGAAAACAAAAGAAGACCTATTCTTTCAGGGTTTGGGTGGAAATTTGGAGGAGTATGGTATGAAGTGTGAGAGGAAAAGATCTGAAGGGGTATCCATAGTGTGTGTGTGTGTGTGTGTGTGTGTGTGTGTGTGTGTGTGTGTGAGGTGTGGAAACGCGGAAGGAGTAGAAGTTACTGTGTTTTACTGCATATTGTGAATGGAGTCTTCCCTTTTGTTTTGCAGATTTTGGTGAAGTCTTAATTTGCTTTTCAATGATTATTTTTGGCTCAAAATGTTTGATTTTAACAGGTTAGTGTTTGTATCATAAACTGTGATTATTGAATCCTGACTATTGAAGCCAAATACACATACAGTATCTGGGCCTGGTACAAAAGGGAAGTGAGTCTTTGAGCCTGGAACTCTTTCCCATTGCCCTGGGAACTTCGGATGCCCATACTCTAGGCAGCACCCCTAATTCCCTGCTCAGCAGGGCTGCAGGAGGGTGGGGCTGTCCTCCGCAAGTACCTTAGCCACCAGGATTCACTGATTCTACTCTACAGCTTCCCCCGGAAACTGCTCTCTTGGCTTTTTAGGAAAAACCCACATGATCGAACGATTCTAATTTGGGTGGAATAGACTGCCTACCCATGCAGAAGTATTTGCATTTTAAATAGAAAGCTTAGTACTAGTAGGTGAACTTCAGACTGTGCAACTAATGTGAAGAATTTTAGGTAAATATGGGTCTACCGGTCAGGGCTCTGGCCAGAAACAAATGAGACATTCCAAGAGGTTCCCAAAGGTCTGAGCAGGGGCAAGGTCATCAGACAGTGGGACAGCCACCAGGGAAAGCAATGTAGGGAAGAAGCCTTTCATTGACAAGTCTCGCAAGCCTCGCCTGAAGGGGTGGAGGATGTTAGCAAGGAAAAAAATTAGCATGTGAACAACACAGCTTTGTCTTTTAGTATTAATAGAATGGGGGCAGCAGTAAGGCTTGTAATGGAAAATATTGGTATGGATGTGCTTCAAGGAAAGAATTTTTGTTCGCCTGCTTGTTTTAGAATTCAGGTCACACCTTTGGGTCTAGGTGGCCTCCCAGAGGGGTGCTATCCTCCACCCTGGGTCCTGCCCCTCCCCAGGTGAGCTGGTCCCTTTGTGATGCTGATGTAAGTGCCCAGGAGGAGCTGTGACAACCACTCCATCTCATCCCCTACTCTCAGTCTCCACCTGCCACCTGCCCTGGGCAGATGTCCCTGGCAGATGTGGGTGAGATGTCCCTGTCCAGCAGGTCACTGGGCTTGGAGCAGTGGGTGAGGCAGTCCACATGCCACCAGCAGCCAGACATGGTCTCCTTGGTGCTCCTGGCTGAAGTCATCCACTCAGACCTCCCCTCCCTCCTGTTGATGTAAGGAAAGCAGGCTGGGCCAGCTAGGTGGTTCCTGTTCCCACAGAGCCCTCCCTGCTCTGGATCATGGAGATTATAGCCCTAGACACTGTTCCCAATGTCTTGTGTGCTTTAGAGAAGGTACATTAAAAACATGTAAAATGTACTGTTCATTCCTCTCACTGCTGTAAATGTATCATTTTCTGTTTCCCTACTCGTCTCCCACCCCCACCCCACCCCTCAAATGTCCAGGGATGGTTGCACTAGTTTTCCAAATGGCCTCCCAGCCTCAGGTTTGTTCTCAAATTCATTCTTCATTGTCCCACCAGAAAGGGTGTCTGTGTGTGTGTGTGTGTGTGTGCGTGTGTGTGCGCGCGCGCGCGCGGGTTTGAGAAAGAGAAGAGAAAAGAGGGATGGGGGAGGGGATTCTATGGCTCATCTATTTCTTTGGGGGCAGGATCCGAATTTTATATGCCAAGATTCATGTGTTGACTGGTATATATACTCAGAGAGGACTTTTGAGTATATATGGTGTATTTATAGTCTCTGGGAAATGAGTGCCAGAGAGTTGCTTGAGCCTTGCTTTTACTTTGGCGAGCCAGGGTGCACCAAGGTCCTATCCTCTGAGTCAGCAGGGCTGATAAGTTAGAAAGAATGAGTCACTATTTCTCTGGCCATGTTGTAAACTGGATGGAGTTGCAGGTGGTACAGTGCTCAACCCCATCCTCCCCCACCCAAAAAACCAAACAGTAGCAACAAGCAATAGCAAAACCAGCCAGGAAAAAGACAATAATTAACACTTGCAGTGCTTATTCAGTGTGACATAGGTAGTATTTATCACTTGTGTGCATGAAGAAATTGAGGCACCCGAGGGCTAAAGAACCTTCCTGGGATCATGGGGGTTGTAAGAGGTGGTGTCAGGATTCAAATCCAAGCAGAAATCTTTACCGACTCTCTGAAGAAAGCAACCAGAAGGTATAAACTTGAAGCAACATAGAGTGACTGGACCAAGTTCAAAATAGGCCAAGGCAACCACCTTGATTGAGTAAAGGCTGGAGATCCTTTAATTTCTACACAGAGTCATGTTAACTTGTTAAGTGGAGTATTCGGGAGCTGGAGAGAGTGATGGGATCCACAGGTAATATACAGAGCAAGAACCAATTTTAAAACATGGTCCATGTAAAAAAAGTCCTTTTAGCCTATAATATCCCAAAAGGAGTCAGTTAAAAATATAAATACAAGAGACTGCAATCTCCTTTAAGAAAAATAATTATAGGTACTAATACCAGAAAGATGTCAGTTGGAATAAACCCTGATCTAGTCGCGTTAATATTAGACAGTGAAGCCAGCAGGCTTTAACTCAATCACAATATATTCAGGAGTGTGATGCATTACTCTTGGGGTAACCAGAAAATAGAGTATGTATCAGTAAATTTACATCTGAATTTATACTGATTGATTGACAAAAATATGTTAGGCTTTGCTTGCACATTTCCCAAGCAGTATTAAAAACATTTAACGAGATGATTGTGAAGTTCCAAGCTAAATTTGGAAACAGCACTACTGAGTTTCTGTCTCCCTGAGCAGCATCCTAGTTGTGCCTGCTGGAGGAAAGATGTCTGCAGGGGGCTCAGCCTAAACTAAGCAGCTGAGCAGTCTTGGGACCTTCACACAGCCGAGGAAGCAGACATCAGAACTTGTGCTTATTAGAAACAGACTGTGAAAACAGATGATCATATTTTGATTTCCATTTAATTCAGCAAGTTGATTGGGTATTTATGATGTTTGCTACATAGTCCCAGTTTAAATACAATTCTGCATTTGAGAGTCTCTCGGGCTCATTTGTGTAGGAACACCATGCATGCTTCATAATGTAAATGATTTCAAACAGTTGCCTGAGATAATGGGATGATGTTTTTATCAACCAAGTTGACAAAGATCATAGCGTTGGTGAGGGGGTAGAAAGTTGGTATGATCTTGCTGGAAAGCTGTCAGTCTGCATCCAGAGGCTTTAAATGCTCTTTAAAAAATTCCACTTCTGGGGGCGCCTGGGTGGCTCAGTCGGTTAAGCATCTGCCTTCTGCTCAGGTCATGATCCAGAGTCCCAGATCCAGCCCCTCATCGGGCTCCCTGCTTGGCGGGGAGTCTGCTTCTCCCTCTGCCCCTCACCCCGCTCATGCTCTCTCTCTCTTACTCTCTGTGTCTCTTTCTCTCTCAAATAAATAAATAAAAGCTAAAAAACAAAAAGGTAAAAAAATTCCACTTCTGGTTTTATACAGGAAATAAATAGAGGTATGCCTAGAGATCGGGTTAGAAGTGTATTTATTACATGTTCCCCCACATTTTGTTGCTCTTCTGTCATAGCTGACCACAATGTTGAAGTTCCTCACTCTTGCCATTCTTCTCTTTCCCTAGTCCCCTTCATCTTGCCCATAATTTCAGTTACCTTCTCTTTATAGAAACCTACAAATTTCCTTCTCCTCTCACAGAGCAACCAACTGACCAATTGACACATCTACTTGGATGTCATGAAGACATTTCAAATTCAGGAGCCCCAAATGGAACTCATGTTTTTCTCCCTCATCGTCTTCTAGTTTTCCTATGGGGAAATCATGTTATTCCTGTACTAAAGAGACTTCAGTGACTTTTCATTGCTCTTAAAATAGGGCTATGCCATGTAATTATAAGGGTGGAAATAAAATTCCAAAAATTAATATGACCAAGCCATTAAACTCCCTTTTTCCCTTCCAGTTTTAGGTTGTTGAACATTACAGTGAAGGTCTGGACTTTCTAAAGCAACCAGAAATATACCAGCTATCTGACCCTCACATTCCTTTAGCTCGACTGGTAATTTCTGACTTTCTTGCCAAAGAGTCTTCTTATGGGTAATAATAATAGGATGATCTTTGAAAATAGAAATGAATTTCTGGAATGAAAAGTGCAAAGTATATATTATGATTTTCATCATTGAAGGTTTTTTTAAAAAATATTATTACCCTAACAGGTATTCTGTTATGGATACAATGTAGGGTTTTTTTTTGTTTGTAGTTCAGAAAAACCAGTGAGCCTGGATCAGAAGCAGATGTGTTATTTGTAGGCCCTTCTTAAATGATTTATGCAACATCCTTCTGTTGGATTCACCTTTGCAAAGAATAGAACAAAACAAATCAAAGTAGTAGACAGAAAAACCAAATCTATCCATTCGGCACCATGAGAGTACTAGCCAGTGAGGCTGATAAACATATAAACTTTGCAGTGTCCAGTTCTCGAGAGCAGGACTTCTCACCAGGGGTTGCACATGAGACTGTCCTGGGGAGCTTCGAATATTTGGATACACTGGCTGTACATCAGAACCTCTGGGGCTGATGAGTCCTTTCTAAAGCTCTCAGGCAATTTCATTGAGCAGTCAGGCTGGAGAATTAAGTATGAATGTATCACCTTCTTAATGAATCTTAATTCTTTTAAACTTTGAGAGAAGCCTTTTAAATATGAGTCTGAATTTAAAACACATGCAAATTTTAACGTGGGGATCACAGAAGCAGATTTGGAGTTCTTTTCATACTGTTTTCACTGATGGAGAAGGGGAAGAATTAGGAACCAAGATGGTGTGACTTTTAGGCAAGAAAGCAGTATGTGAAAACATTCTTAATTCGTTGTGATACTTCAAAACTCGGTTTCTTAGATTGGGGGAAAGAAACATCTGAGCAGACAAACTTGTTTCATGGCAGGCTGTGGAAACGTGCTCATCAGCATGCCTTGTAACCCAAGTGTGAAAGAAGTCTCATCAAAGCCTATTGTATTTTCTATGTTGGCACTACTGGTGTTGATTTTAGAAGCGTTCATTTGCATGTTCAGATCAGAATAACTGTTCTGATTAACTTATTTTCTTCCTCTTGAAGATATTGAAGAGGTAGAACTAAAGCTATGCCAAGTGCTTGAATGTGCACTTGCAGGACCGTTTCTCTGTATCTTCTATGATGATACCTTCATTTTGCCAACCAGCGCTTGGCTTTGCATCTTACTGGCACTCCTCCTCCTCAGAAAGCCACCCCACTCATTCAGAGCTCAATAGCAGGGATAGGGTTTTCATGCTTCCGAGATATGATTGGCATTCAGAGGCTCATTGGAACAAGCCACAACAAAACAGAAATCAGTGCCAAGGCATTTTCCAGTGAAGGCTCTCCCAGCCCTCCTCACCATCTTAATGTCACCTGTTTTAACACATCATCTTCTAAACCATTACTTACTAAAAATTATTAAGTGGAGATTTTGAATTCCTCATTAATTACCATACATTTTTTTGATCTCATTGTTTTTTAGGGAAGAATAACAAACCCATCTAAATTTATTAGGGAGCACATATTTAGAGGATTTTTTTAACTGTGCTGAAATTGTAGTTTCAATCAGTGAGATTCAATATGCTTTGCAAATAATCGGTTTCCATAAATATTGTTCCAAGTATGTTGGTGGCAATGATATCTGATGGAGAGATTATAGAACAATTAAAATGACAAGTGTCATGCTTAAATAGAAAAGATGATTTGCCAAGATTATTTTGGGCAGTATTACCAAAATCATCTTGGGCGTGACCACCACTGGAATAAATACCCGCACTTGTAGAAACCCTGCTTGTTGGATTGCAGGTCAGATTTTGAGTTGGCCTTCTGTTCCTAACAATGATGAGGGATATTTTTTGGAGCTCATGGTTGCTTTTCATGATACCTAAAAAGGCTAAGCTGTCAGGATGCTCGGGTGGCTCAGTCGGTTAAGCATCTGACCCTGATCCCAGGGTCCTGGGATCAAGCCCTGCATTGGGCTCCTTGCTCAGCAGGGAGCCTGCTTCTCCCTCTGCCTGCCGCTCCCCCTGCTTGTGCTCTCACTCACTCTCTCTTGTGCATGTGCATTCTCTCTAGCAAATAAAAATAAATAAAATCTTTAAAAAAAGAAAAAGGCTAAGCTGTCAGACATCCCTACTTTGTTTTTTATGTCTTGTCTATAAATTTATCATGAATTTTTCTAACCATTTTCTGAATCAGTTTATATTTTCAGTTTAGGCTACAGGTTCAATGTGGGAAATTAAAATGTACAAATGATACCTTCTTCAAATATCAGCATTTTCTTAGGATTTATATGACTTCTAAACACATAATCCATGGTTTAATGAATTACTGTACTATGTTTTTTATTTTTATCAAAGTGATATTTGGATAGAGTGTTTAAGTCAAATACTGCTATAAGGTTTTTAAGGAACAAAGAGTAGCCCTCAGATATTACCTCATCCCAACCCAGATTCCTGCTCCAAGTCTTTCAATTCAATGAGTTTTCTCCTACAATTTACATCTGTATTTCTCAATAACATGCATATAGCGCTATTTTTTTGATGTTTCTGTTCTAGACATTTCATATTGACTTTCCATTCTGAAAGATGATGACTTAGCTCTCTTAAATCATCTCTCTCAGACAGAGACTATCTCTGGACACACACACACACACACACACACACACACACACACACACACTCACACTGCTCAAGCTGCACGCACTCCACATACACTCACCCTCTCTCCATCCCCCCAATGTTAATTATTGCACAGTGTTCGGTTAAGTCCATATTTAGTATTTACATCATTAGGACACAGTTATTATTCACAGATGTCCCACACATAGTGTATGATGGCTACATTTCCTTTCTTGTACAGCTTGTTGCTTTTCCTGGCATTAATATACTTCAGTTTTTTTGTTTGCTTGGTTAGCTATTTTTTACTGAACACAGCCTATGGCAGACGTTGTGCTAAACACTTTATAATAGAACAACACTTTATCTCTTGCACTTCTCCTATGAGGTAGGTATTCTTATCATCCCCATTTTACAAATGAGGAAACTGAGTCACAGAGCGGTCGAATAACTTGCCCAGGTCAGAAAGCCAGTAAGTGGCCACCTTGAGATGTGAACGCAGAAGGTCTGACTCCCCCTTAAACACAGCAGAATACAAAAAGATGTCTGAAGCTTCTGAGGCTAGAGGCTTGAGATAAGAGTGGTGTTATTAGTGAAAATGAAAGATCTGGAGAAATGATCTAGCCTGGATTTTTCTTGGCAAGTGGAGAAGAAGGAAATAAAATTTTGGACATATTTAGAATGATGTATGTCAGGATATAAAAAGATCTGCTCTCTGGACAGTTAGACATATGTGATTAGGGTAGAAACTTGCACTGTGGATACGGATTGGAGAATCTTTAATATAAAAAAGTTAGAAAGTTAGGCTAATGGGTTAGAAAGCATGCAAGTGCATGTACAGAAAGAAGAGTAGAGAAAATGGAGTTGAACTTTATGGTAAATACATAGTTAAAGATGAGAGAAAAGAAGAGAAAGCTAAAATCAGAAACAGTTATAGAGGTGGGAGGAGAATCAGAGTAGGGCTAAGACCCCGGTTAGGAGACACTTTCTCAAAAGGTGAGCACACAATAAAGACGGGTAAGCCTTTCAAAGAAAGAAAGGAGAGAGATGAATGAGAAAAAAACGGGTTTGGGAAGTAGGTGGCGATTGGTGACCTTCAGAAATTATTATAAAGTGTAAACAGTGGTAGATAACACTACACTTTATTTTGTATTATTTGCTTTTAAATCTTATTTTGTTTCTGCGACATTATCATTTGTTGTCTGAATTGTTGCTTTTCTTAAGTGCTTCCAGGTCAAGCCCCCAAAATCTTGCCCAGAGCTTAGGTACCGGCAAGTCAGAGGACCACAGAATGTCAGCAATGAGAAGGACCTCAAGAGTTCATTCTGATTCATGTCGTCTTATTTGGGGGGGCGGGAGGAGGGAATTGAAGCAGAGTGTTTGAGTGACTCCCAGCAGAGAAAGCTCCCTGAGTTGGGCCTGGAGGTCTGAGCTGAATCTGGGTCCCTGGCTCTTTCTGATGTGTCTCATTGTGGCTTTGCAACAACAGATGGAGTCAGCTAGAAGACTCACACTCTCTTCCTACTTCCATATATCCAGCTCGCTCTAAAGCCCTATCATGGAGGGAGACCCTAGACCCAGTGAAGAATATCTTGTTTTTTGTTTTTAATCCCCCACTGTTGAATCGGAGCATTGAGCTGTGCCTGGTTGGGTTGGTTCAGTGCTTTGGGTACCTCAGAGCCCCGTGTAGATATAAGAGCATATTTAGAATCAGTAGTGTCAGAAAGAAATACATAGTCTTTCTGGAAAGGGATATCTATTTAAAGACTTTAAAATTGTGACACATAACTTGTAGCATTGAAAAATATTGAAAATAACGGTGGTTGAGATTTTAAGAATGAATTTTTGGATAATCGTGTGTGGTTATCACATCACCATAGTGACCAGCTGCTGGAGCCAGCCCTGGGACTGTTCTACTTATGCTGCTCCCACAGGAAGCGTGTGTCACTGTTTCAAGAAGGAACTGTAAGCTAGTTTGTAACATAAAAGAATGTGACTGCAATTTCAAACGGCGGCGATGCTCCTAGACCAGTGAAGGCTTGGGGCTGCACTGTGCAGGGATCCGTGAAAGTGTGATCATAGCATTGTGAGCTTGCTTCAGCTCTGTGTGTCTTCGACTCGTCTGTTCTTGGCGGCATTGAAGAGATTGAGGCAACTGAAACCTGACTTCATGGATGACATTAGATAAGGGGCAGAAAGAATAATCTGTTCTATCCTTTGAACTTAGCCTTAAGGTTGCTACTTAAAAAAAATAAAATAAAATGAGACAAAACCAAACCTAAAACACCTTAAGTACTTTTGACACCATTTTTATCTTTCTGCTCTATGTGAGACATTTTCATTTGGCAGTAGCTCTCTAAAACCCAAATCTCCACAAGGAAGCCATGTAGCAATTAAATGCGGTAAAAATTGCCTCCATCGCAAAGGTAAACCTGGGGAGCTATTGCTTAGAATTCTCAAGGAGCAAGTTGTAGGACTGTAATGCGCTGGTTTTATCACAGAGTGTTTATTTGAAGGTGACTGACAGCCAATGTGTTTGCAGCAGCAACACATGACATCATGTAAAATACATGAAATTCTCCAGGCCAGAAACACAACACATTGCTCGATTTGCCTCGGGCAGGACCATAAACCATTTTTCTGAATATGCTGTCTCATGTTTTGTTTTGTTTTTTAAGTAAATATTTTTCAGCTTGTAGAGAGCATACATACTCTGTGTCGAGAACTTGGAACATGGAGAAAGGTACAAATTCTACCAACCGTAGCATCTTGTGTTTCCTAAAGTGATTATATCA
This sequence comes from Callorhinus ursinus, assembly GCF_003265705.2. NCBI lineage: Eukaryota > Metazoa > Chordata > Mammalia > Carnivora > Otariidae > Callorhinus > Callorhinus ursinus. Next base: position 54,969,365 of record NW_027397074.1, read on the forward strand.
CTCTCAAATATGTAAATGAGAGACTTTTGTGAAGAACAGAATTTTTTGTTTTACATTAAATATGTGTCTAATATCACAAGCTTAAGGAGAGAGATTAGCCCTTCTGACTGTTTCCATTAGCTGTTTCTTCTGTCCAAAATCTTTTTTTTTCTTATCATTCAAATCTGTAATAGAGACTAATACTCAGAAGTGGAGTGTTGCCATAACAAAAGCCTAAAATGTCCTATTGATTTAGCAGTGTGATGGCAAGAATGAAGGACACTGATATTCTTATTACTACTACTACTAAACCCTCTCCCTGAGCACTTAGCGTCTGTCAGGCAAAGCACTAAGCACTGCACGTGAATTTTCTCCCTGGGTCTTCACAAGAAACCTACTGGCACTATCCTCAGTGACATCATACGGATGGATTAGTGGAAGCACAGAGTGATCTATAACATGCCCCAGGTCACAGAGCTGGTAGCGAGGGAACTAGGATTCAAACTCCCTCCTCTGAAATCCTTGTACTACCTCCCAGTGGAAGGAGCGGAGGAGAGAATTTACTGAGTTTCTCCAACGCGTAAGACGCTGTGCTGCTTACTTCCCTTACGGATCCCATTCAAGCCTCACAAACTCCATATATCCTGCTTGCTCTAAAGCCATATCATGGAGGGAAACCCTAGACACAGTGAAGAATTTTTTGTTTTTTGTTTTTAATGTACCATGGTCATTTACAAATGTGGAAACTAAGGCTTAGGAGATTCAATACTTCATTAGAAGTTACACAGCCGAGAAGTGGTGGAGCTAGGAAGTGACTTAGCTTTCTGTTTCCAAAGCTGTCATTTCTAGTCAGCCACATGAGAAAACTACTTTTATGGTTCTTTTTCCCACATGGATTTATAAGATGAAAATTGTTGCCTCGTTTAATAGATTTGTACAGAATAATATACAAACTGGATTTGAAGACTCTTTAGCTCTATCAATTCACACCGACTCAGACGTTGATGTCCAACTTGGAGAATTCCACCAGATTCACCATCAGGCCTAAAGATTCTATTGAATGCACAATCTCATGTCTTGAAATTTTAACGTGTAATCTCAATTTCAAATAAATTGGGAAGAATAGATTGGACACTCCAGCCTAAAACAACATTTTTAAACTGTATAGGAGGATTTCAAGCATATTGCTGAAGTTTTCCCAGTCAACAGTGCTCTCATTTACTGATTCAATAACAAATGAAAAATCAATGGGTTTGTCATATTATGTAGAATGTACTTTTGTCTATTAAATAATTTGTATTTTTAATTAATTTATTTTAAAGATTTTATATATATATATATATATAATTTTTTTTTTTTTGACAGAGTGAGAGCATAAGCAGAGGGAGCAGCAGGCAGAGGGAGAAGTATGCTCCCTGCCGAGCAAGGAGCCTGATGTGGGGCTCGATCCCAGGACCCTGGGGTCATGACCTGAGCCGAAGGGAGATGCTTAACCGACTGAGTCACCCAGGCGCCCCTATTAAATAATTTTTAAACGAAATTATATATAGTAGAGGGAAGAGATAGGAGACACCTGGGGTAAGAGTGGTATCACAGTTTGTTCATTCTACAGATAACTAGGTGCCTAAGATACAGCAGTGAGAAAAGCAAAATCCCTGCTCTGAAGATTACTTTCTTGTGGCAAAATACAGACCATAAGCATAAGACAAGTTGATAAGTAGTAAGATGGTGTGTTGTGCGATGGAGAACAATGAAGGAGGATAACGGGAAAGGGAAGCGTGGAGTGTAGGGGAGATTATTGTTTAAACAGAAAAGTCAGGAAAACAATAGAGAAGTCAGAGATCTCCTGGTGAAATGGAATCTATATTTCCTGCCTTATGGTGATGTTATAAGAATGTGGGATCAAGTATTCCTAGCTCCCTGTGCGGAGCATAGAGGAAGCTCTTGTTATTTTTGGTAGATGAGAAACAGATGTGGATTAATGAGGTCAGTTTCACTCAGTTACTTCTAATTGGCAAAGCTAGGATTTGAACTCAGATTTTCTGACTCTAAAATCTGTGATCTTCCCTTTCACCTTGCAGTTGTGCTGTGTCCCAGGGGTGTTGATCACTCTTGGATAGACACTGAAGATAGTATTTGCTTGCAACCTAAAATAAACGCTTATTTTTCATTTTCATAAAATTTTCTGTGTGATGTATTTGTTTTGAACGTATATTTATTGTAATTTTGTATGTGTCTGTTTAGATGTATTTTAAAAGTTATAATCTCCAAGGATGTGGATTGATTTATATTAATGTGTAACTAATGTTATAGCTCCCTTTACAGCCTCTCGGGTTTTCACCTTGTTTTTAAAAACTGAGTGCAGGGCACCTGGGTGGCTCAGTTGGTTAAGCGTCTGCCTTCAGCTCAGGTCATGATCCCAGGGTTCTGGGATCAAGCTCCACATTAGGCTCCTTGCTCTGCAGGGAGCCTGCTTCTCCCTCTCCCTCTGCCTGCTGCTCTCCCTGTTTGTGCACTCTTTCTCTCTCTCTCTATAAAGTAAACAAATAAAATCTTTAAAAAATAAAATAAAATAAAAACTGAGTGCAGTTACAGGAAACGCATTTGAAATGATGGCATAAGTTAGCCCTAAAGGAATAGCAAAAGTCCTGGGAGTAGTCTTCTAGGGTCCTGTCAAGATAACTAAGAGCAGTGATTTAAAATAAAGAACTAATTGTGCTAATGCCATTATGGTATAAAAATATTGTTAGATTTGTCCCAACTAATTTTTGTATTTGGCAATTCATTAAATCACTCTGAAAAACTGCAGCACCAAAGAAATGACAGAGAAGTGTTTTATTGTATATAATCAGAGCTCAAGATGATATATAAAGTGCACTTAGTTATAAGGGAAAAAGCAGGACCCGATTATAATTGGCAAACATATAAATAAAATGTCATCAAAGAAGTAGGACTATTTAGGAAATAGTAAAAATGTTTGTGGTTGCTAGTAATCATAAAATGCAAATTAAAAGGCAAAATAAGTTGTTTTCACTCAGATGAGTTAAAAGAAATGATTGAGAAGGTATAATGAAAATGGTATTTTTATACTATGCAAGTGGGAAGATGAATGCAATCCTCTTGAAAAACGGTGAGGCAGTACAAATCAAGAGCCATAAAAACAGACATAGTATTTTTTTAAAAATTAACATATAATGTATTATTTGTTTCAGGGGTACAGGTCTGTGATTCATCAGTCTTGCACAATTCACAGTGCTCACCATAGCACATACCCTCCCCAATGTCCATCACCCAGCCACCCCATCCCTCCCACCCCCCACCACTCCAGCAACCCTCAGTTTGCTTCCTGAGATTAAGAGTCTCTTATGGTTTGTCTCCCTCTCTGGTTTTCTCTTGTTTCATTTCCCCACCCCTTTCCCTATGATCCTCTGTCTTGTTTCTCAAATTCCTCATATCAGTGATATCATAGGATACTTGTCTTTCTCTGATTGACTTATTTCGCTTAGCATAATACCCTCTAGTTCCAGCCATGTTGTTGCAAGTGGCAAGATTTCATTTTTTTTGATGGCTGTCTAATATTCCATCGCCACATATTCTTTATCCATTCCTCTGTTGATGGACATCTAGGCTCTTTCCATAGTTTGGCTATTGGGGACATTAAAAGAGCCATAGTATTTTAACTAGCGTGCCAATTTATTGAATTTATCTTGCAAAACTAAACTAAGGGGAAAACCTTGTTGAGGAAGATATTCATTGAAGTATTATCTATAATGGCAAAAATATTGGAAGAAAAAATAGCCTATAATAATATCATATCATACTAGGTAAATTAGGAAAGATCTACTTGTTAGAAGATTGTGTGACTAGTAGAAATGATAATGAACCTCACATGGCAACACAGAAATGCCTTAGATAGAATGTTAAGTGAAAATATGAAATAGAATGTAGGCTGTTATTAACTCTATACAGTTATGTACAGAAGACCAAAAGAGAACATATCAAATAGGTTGTAACTTATTTAAGGATAGTGAGATTATGTATTTCCCTCTCTATTTTTCAAATGTTCTGCAGTGTTGTTATAATGCTTTAATAATAAAGTTTCTCATTCATAGTGTATAAATGGTATTCTTCACTTCTTTCCAGGATGACTCTAGCATTGGCTGTAAATATGAAACTTTCTTCCACACACCAGTATTTTCAAGAATGGCATATTCTCGTGCAGTATGTGGTAAGATGCATCATTTCCCTCTGAACTGGGCTATATTTTCAACCTGTTTCCTCTATGAAATTAAGTTTCCATGTGAGACCTCATGGTCACTGTATATAAACAGTAATTAACAAAAAGCCATTATTTTGAAGTGTCAAGTGCTTTCTATACTAGGATGTTTTTATACATTTATAACTCACAAACAATCAGCTTGATTACAGCTCTGGGATTTTAAAAATGCATGGGACAACATCTTCATATGCCCAGGAGACAAACACAGAGGTTCAAACCCAGAATTGTTTATGAGGGAGGTCATGGATTTATTTTATTTTATTTTATTTTATTTTACCAGTTAGGAAAACCATACTGTGGGTGCCAGAAGAGCAAAGCTTTCATCCCTTGGAACATGAATGAATATCACTTTGTTTCTATCATTTACCTCCTAGATCTCCTAAGACTGAACTTGGAGAGAAATCCACTTTGTGGGTTAAGCTGAGAATGGTGTAAATAGCTTGAACGCAGACGCTGATGTTGTATCCAATTTCAGACAAGATTCCACATTCCTGACCCTTTCTCCTCAAGTCTGCATCTCTTCCTCTGTTCCCTATCTTGATTCATAGTTCCATCTTTCAGGAATTTACCTAAGAGAAATAGCTCGGAGTTATTTCAGACTCCAGTCTCCTTCACCCAGAGACCATCACCTGTCAGCTAAACCTCTAAAATGCTCCTTGAGTTGATTCCCTCTTTATTTCTACATCTGGACTACTGTATTAGCTTTTGATGGTCTTCTACCAGAGTTATCTTCCCCAGATGGTATTAAAAATTGTTTTAGGGGCACCTGGTGGCTCAGTCGGTTAAGCGTCTGACTCGATCTCAGCTCAGGTCTTGATCTCAGGGTCGTGAGTTCAAGCTCCACGTTGGGCTCCATGCCCAGCATGGAGCCTACTTAAAAAAAATGTTTTTTTACTTTCATATAAAATAATCTTTGGTGGCTCTTTACTGCCTGCAGGAGAAGACCGAGATTTCTTTTAACTTGAAAAATTAAAAGCTGGTAACTGTTCACCCACCTTTAATTCTCCTAGCTTTATTTTTTAACTTTCCTTCCCTTTATGCACTTCACATCTGATTCAGACAGAACAAACTATTTTAATTTCCTCAGTCCAGAAGACCTTTGCTTGAATATCTTTTCTATAGCATGTTATAGACATTTGGCCATTATCTGCTTATATCTGTCTCCCTCACTAGATTGTCAGTCACTCAGGACAGAGACCATGTCTTTTTCATCACTGTATACCAAGCAGATAACAGAATGTAATTAGAGGAACATAGATTCTGTGTTATCTTTCCTATAGCCTCCCATAGATAGCTTTCTTAAAGCAGATGGGTCAAAGTTATATTTTCTGCTAAGATCCCAAGATAGAAAGAATCTGTGTAGGTAGAGTAGAACCCAATATTTGGACAGGCACCTGAGTTGAGGGCAGAGCTGACTTTCACTCTGGAGTATTAAGGAGCTTAACCAACACAGGCATGCACCAACAGTTAGAACTGGACCAAAACATTTCAGTTAGAAGAAATAGAATATAGAAGAAACAGGTTCAGAGATGAGGGATTTCTAATGCTCTCATTTTGTGGAAAAATAGGATAGGAGAGAGCAGTAGAGAAAAGGGTCATTGACTTTTGGAAAAGAATGAAAGATCTGAGGTGTCTGATCCCTGTCTCCTGGTGTTCACAGGTAGTCCCTTCCCCTTAAATGTGGGTAGAAACTGTGATTTGATTTTAACCAAGAGAACGTGGCACAGGTCATTGCATGTCAGTCTCGTGCTTGCATTACATCCTGTAATACTCCATCTTGCTAGTAGACTCACTCTCTCTCTTACCTGGATGGTTCTGAAGAAATAAGGGCCATAAATTTTATAGCCATATAGAACAGAATGCTGCCAGCAACCTCTTAAGCAGGGAAGAAAATTCCCCCTAGGTGGGACTTCAAATAAGAATGTCACCCAGTTAGTGGTGGGGATTAAGGAGTGCATTTGTCTCTTGTTGTGATAAGCACTGGGTGATTAAAATAAAAACTAAGAAAAAAACAAAAAAGCAGGTCACCCTAGTCAGCACCTTGATAATAGCCTTGTGAGATTCTAAGCAGAAGACCCAAGTCATGTCCACACCTTTGGCCCACAGAAACTACAAGATAATAAGTGTGTGTTGTTTTAAACCATTAAGTTTGTGGTGATTTGGTATGCAACAATAACAAACAAACAGATTTTAGCATCTGGAACTGCGATGCTGTTGTAGCAAATACCTAAAAATGTAGGACGGGCTTGGAAACCAGACAGTACGTGGAATCTATAGAAATTTTAAGTGTCATGCTAGAGAAGGCCTAATTTGCTTCAAACAGGTTGTTAGTAGAAACCTGGGCTTTAAGGACTCTGTCAGAGGGTCGGAGGATCCAGAAGGCAGTGAGGAGCGTGTTACTGAAAAATGGAAGACAAGGGATTCTCATTATGTAATAGCACAAAGTTAGAAAAATTGTTTCTGGCAGATATGTGGAAAGCAGAAACATAGCTGAAGATATTTCCAAGCCAAGTGTTAAAGGCACTTACAGGGAAATGTGTGAGAAGAGAGAGAGAGATTGTGAAAAGAACTATTAAATATCAGGGAACCAGGACCTGATGATTTTGAAAATTCTCTATCTCGGCAGATGATGAAAGATGCTCGAATTAAGGCAATGTGATCTAGAGACAAAGCTGAGGACATGACTGTACAACCATTTGTTTAATCTTCAGAAAGATCAAGAGGTCAGAGTATTCCGTCACACAAAGGTCTTTTCAAGAGATTAAGGGTTTCCTGACAGATCCTCTCAATCAAACCCTAGGGACTCTAGAAAGCTTTAGTTTGTTGTTCTTCAAGCATCTCAATGGGAGCCAAAGATAGAAAAAAGATTATCTTGGAAAGATCTGTGGGTGTGGCTTTCATCTCATGGAATGAGCCCATTGAAATCCATGGGAGACACACACAATTTTTGAGAAAATTATTTCAGCAGAAACACTTCCATTTTTCGTGGAAAGAGAGTACAAATTGAAAGGAGGCTGTTGGACTCCCAATATTTTCCTGTCAGCAAGGAGGCTGATAAAACTTGCTATCATTTATGAAAAAGGAAGGATGATTCAAAGAGCAAAACCAAGATCCCAGATGACTGAGCTGAGAGCCATGGAGAATTACTGAAACTTGATAAAGGACCTCCCAACTTTTGTCTGGCTAGACTGATTTTTGAACTGCTATGGGTTGCTAACACTCTTTTCCCTTCCATTTCCCCCCTTTATGAACTGGAATGTCCATAGCTGTTCTCCTTCACCTATCCCACCATTGCATGCTGGGTACGTTGGGACAGATAAGTTTAGTTTCACAGATGTGCATATGGAGAAGAATTGTTTCTCAGGAGCTACGCTTAATAGATCATACCCAGGAGCCTAATCTGCACCTGGATCTTTTTTAGATGTTGAGAGTTTGAACTTTGTGCTCGGACTTTAATGCATTGAGACTCTTGGGAATCTTACAAAGAGAAAATGTTGCATGTGGAAGAGATGTGAATCATTGATGGCCAGAGGGTAGACCGCGGCAAACAGACTCTAAGGTGGTCCCCCTGATCCCCATTTCCTGGTGTTACTACCTTTTCCTGCAGGACCCATGACTTGATTCTAACAAATAGAATATGGTAAAGATAATAGGATGTCACTATAGTGATTTTGTTACATTGTACTAGATCCTGTCTTCCCAGTAGACTTTTATCTCTCTCTTCACTTGCTGTTTTTAGTCTCTGTAGCTGCAAGGAAGTGAATGCTTCCAACAACCACATGAGTGAGGAAATCGATCTTTCCCTAGGTGAACCTCCAGATGACAGCCCAGCCCTGGCCCCAGTCTTTGTGTTGCAGTAATTAGTTACTTAGCAATAGAAACTTAGTACGTTAGCCTAGGATGCAGAAGCTCCTGATAATCTCCACTTTCATCCCCGGGTATTCAAACAGTTAAATTATTAAGTTTTGAGGGGGAAACAATTGCATTTTATCTTACTAAGCTTTGTCAAAGCCTTCTCAAGCATTTTATTAGTTTTCTATTCAAAGAAGTAAAGAATTATGAAAGCCAGCTTTCCACTCAGATTAATCTACTTTCTTCTCTAGCCTTCCATATCTACCGATCTTCGCTTCCAACCCGAGCTATGTCCAGAGCACCTCTGCTGGTCTGGGTTCAGGTGGGAAGCCCTTTACTGACATCAAATGCTTTTAGATTATCCAGTGACCCATTTTTATTTTAACCTTTTTCTCATTTTATAAATGTGTGAGAATTTCAGCATGTCCTGTGGTGACGTTCAGTGAATTGTAACTGTTTATGAACGTATTATGTAAATAAATATTAATCAGAATATTGTACACATTTATTATCCATTTGTCCTTGACAATAAAATGTAAAGAGAGACTATGGAAAAATATACTGACTCTTGATGTTCTCTACATTGACTTAGGGCAGGTGAGAGAAGCAAAGCTATTTCTTTGGACATTCTGAACCCAATAGTTTGACAAATTTTAAAAGTAAAATAAATGCCTAATAGTGGAGCACTCTTCCTATGATTCTTTTCCTTATCATCTCTGCTTGCTATTTTTTTTAGATATTATAATTACTTCTTCCTGTTTTTATGTCTGTCTGTGCCACTGTATATCCCCTTGACTAGTTTTTAAGTCAGTGGAAATTGTGCACCTTGGGATATAAGAATGAAATTGAGGAAGACTTAAGTAAGTTATAAATTACTGTGATCAGTAACATTATATTATAGTTTATTTACTACTATACATCGACTTCATAAACTGTGCTTTTAAAAACTTCACTTCTTTTTTTTTAAGATTATTTATTTATTTATTTGAGAGAGAGAATGAGAGAGAGAGAGCATGAGAGGAGGGAGGGTCAGAGGGAGAGGCAGACTCCCCACTGAGTGTGGATCCCGATGTGGGACTCGATCCCGGGACTCCAGGATCATGACCTGAGCCAAAGGCAGTCGCTTAACCAACTGAGCCACCCAGGCACCCCTAAAAACTTCACTTCTGCATGGAGCACTGGGTGTTATATGCAAACAATGAATCATGGAACACTACATCAAAAACTAATGATGTGCTATATGGTGACTAACATAACATAATAAAAATAAAATAAAGAATGATGCTCAAAAAAATAAAACTTCACTTTCAGTGAAATAGATTGATAGTGTCACATTAATATTATTATTAATTTATCACTAAATGATACATACAGTTTTCTAAAAAGAGAGGCGGAGCTAATGACTGTAATGAAAGTACACGCATGGAGAGGGTGACTATTAGGTCTATACCTTGAGAAAATGGAAAGATACCTGTTTCAATTCTCTTATTTTGCAGATGAGGAAACTTGAGATCCAGGGAGCTGATTGATTGAAGTAATACGGGCTCAAGGGCTAGCAGGTTGTAAAGGACACCGACACTGAGAAGCATCATTCCCATGGTCTAAGTTTAGACCATGGGAATGGTGCCCCTGAGTTTCCAGTGCATTGTCTGCATGACTGCAAGTTAGTACAACCCTGTTCATGCAACTCATGGGACCAAAAGGCAGATCTCTGAGATCCTGGGCTGGGGCTCTTTCAGCTCTGCTAGCCTGCCTTATATCTTTTGTGCTTGTTTTGATTCTGCTTTTTAAAAAAACCTAACGATTAACTACTTTTTTCATGACTTTTAGGTTTTCCAGGATGTGCACTGTTTTTGGGCTCTCATGTGGAATTCATGCAAGGAAATCAAAAGAGCCCTTTATGACTTGAACTATGTCCTCAGGCTAAATCCTTCCCACATTTGTACCTTCATATTCAGAGGGACCGTCACAAAGTCTGTTATAGAGAAGGGTTTGAGGAGAATGAAGGGTTTGAGGAGAATGAAGATCATGAAAAGGTAAATCTAATTTTCAAAAAGCTTTTGACATTATGGATTTTAAATTAATATACATTCCTTCTGTTAGCCAAATTTTTTTTAAATTTTATTTTATTATGTTAGTCCCCATATATTACATCATTAGTTTTTGATGTAGTGTTCCATGATTCATTGTTTGTTCATAACACCCAGTGCTCCATTCAGTACGTGCCCTCGTCAATACCCATCACCAGGCTAACCCATCCCCCCACCCCACTCCCTGTAAAACCCTCAGTTTGTTTCTCAGAGTCCATAGTCTCTCATGGTTTGTCTCCCCCTCCGATTTCCGCCCCCCTTCATTTTTCTCTTCCTACTATCTTCTTCTTCTTCTTCTTTTTTTTTTTTTTTTTAACATATAATGTATTATTTGTTTCAGAGGTACAGGTCTATGATTTATCAGTCTTACACAATTCACAGCACTCACCATAGGACATACCCTCCCCAGTGTCCATCACCCAGCCACCCCATCCCTCCTACCCCCCTCCCCTCCAGCAACCCTCAGTTTGTTTCCTGAGATTAAGAGTCTCTTATGGTTTGTCTCCCTCTGGTTTCATCTCGTTTCATTTTTTCTTCCCTTCTCCTATGCTCCTCTGTCTTGTTTCTCAAATTCCTCAAATCAGTGAGATCATATGATACTTGTCTTTCTCTGATTGACTTATTTCCTGTTAGCTAAATTTTTAACCTTAATATGAAATGTGGGGTGAAAACACTAATTTAGTAATTATAAATTTTGGGGGAGAAATTTATAAATCATTGCCTCATGATAGCATAAAAAGCCTAGACAAAAATGATAAAACAGAAGACCTTGAGAACATGACTGACGTCAAGGTGTATCACATATACTCTCAAGGTATAATACACTAACATGCTTTTTCAATTTTAAGTATCTCTGAAAGATCTTTAAATCTTTGCAAATTGTAAATATCTTTGGAAAATGTCTAAATGAAACATTTATTTTTACAGCTGGTACATCAGTGTCACCTTGATGGTACCTGACCATTAATTAAGCAGGAGATGAATTGCAAATAGTCCTTCTGTTTTTGCCAGGAACCCACCTTGCAGGATATAAAGCTGCTTTTTGGTATTGTGATACATGCAATTTCTGGCCAATCTGATGCAATCCTGTGGAATTCTTCTGAATTCAATTAAAAAAAAAACTTAGAAAGCTTAGACTTCTCAATCTTTAGTTTCAGTCCAATCTATTGCCGCATAGCTCTTGCACCTGTGTTATTGGGCAGGAAGGCAAACCTCATCTGACCTTTGCCACACATCTTTATACAGGATTTGTCTATCTCAGCACTATTGGCATTTTGAACTAGTTAAGTCTCTTTTTTCCAGATTTATTGAGATATAATTGACCAAGATTGTATAAGTTTAAGGTATACAATGTAATGATTTGATATATGTATATTTGCAGAATGATTACCACATTAAAGTTAGTTAACACATCTGTCACCTCACAGAGTTTGTCTTGGCTAATATAAATAATGCTGCAGTGAACATGGGGGTGCATATATGTCTTCAAGGTAGTGACTGGATTTTGTTTGAATACATACCTAGAAGCGGGTTGGCTGGATCATATGGTAGTTCAATTTTTAATTTTTTGAGAAACCCCCATACTCTTTTCCATAGTGGCTGTACTAGTTTACATTCCCACCTGCAGTGACAGTGTTTCCTTTCCTTCACACCCCCACCAGTCCTTAATATCCCGTCTTCTTGATTTTAGCCCTTCTAACTGGTGTGCGACGATTTTCTCTGACGATTAGTGGTGTCGAGCACTTTTTCATGTACTTGTTGGCCATTAGGAGATCCTTTTCTTATTTTAAAGATTTTATTTATTTATTTGAGAGGGAGAGCACAGAGGAAGAGGAAGAGAGCACAAAGGGAGAGGGGGAAGCAGGCTCCCTGCTGAGCAGAGAGCCCGACTTGGGGCTCGATCCCGGGACCCCAGGATCATTACCTGAACTGAAGGCAGATGCTCAACCGACTGAGCCACCCAGGCCCTCTCTTTGCCCATTTTTGATTAGATGAAGATGATGATAATGATAATGGTGGTGATTTTGCTTTTGAGTTGTATGAGTTACTTTTGGATGTTAACCTCTTGCAGATATATGGTTTACAAATATTTTCTCGCATTCTTCAGGTTGCCTTTTCATTTTGTTGATTGTTTTGCTGTGCAGAAGCTTTTTAGTTTGAGGTAGTCCCCCTTGTTTATTTTTGCTTTGTTGCTTGTGCTTTGTGTGTCATATCCATAAAATCATTGCCAAGACCAATGTCAAGGAAGTTTTTCACTATGTTTTTTTGTAAGAGTTTCATGGTTTCAGGTCTTGGTTAGGTCTGTACCATGTGGGGCTGTCCTGTCCGTTGAAGGATGTTTAGCAGTATCCCCGGACTCTACTCACCAGATGCTGGTAGTTCCCTCTCTCTCAGGTGCAAGAACCAAAAGTGTCTCTCAACATTGCCAACTATTCCCTGGGGGGGCTAAACTGTGCCCAGTTGAGAATCATTGCTTTATCCCTTTGGATTCATGTAAGATTTTTTAAAAAGGTTATGAGCAAAAACAATCTTATCTTCTGTTGTTTAGGATTTGCTGACACTGTTAAAGTTTTCCAACCCTGTCAAGCCCCAGACCTGTAGATATTCTATCCTTTTACCTCTTGCAAACCGGCCAGTCCTTGCCTGATCTCATCTCTCTTGTAATAACTTGCCAAAAAGAGGCAAGGAGCTGCAAATGCATAGTGATGTTCTGGCCTTTTTTTTTTTTTTCCTGCTTCCCTTAGAGTTGTTAGCATGATAAGCATATGATTTGTCTTCTAAATTATCACAGGAGACACTGTTACCAAAAGTTTTGCTGTGGCATAGCAAGAGTCACCGGATTTTTAGTGTCCTTTATTCTTGCCATCATACAGCTAAATCAATAGGACATTTTAGGCTCTTGTTATGGCAACACTCTACTTCTGAGTATTAGTCTCTGTTACAGGTTTGAATGACAAGAAAAACGAAGATTTTCTATAGAAGAAACAGTTAATGGAAAGGTGCAAGAGTAGGAACATGCTTGGTCTATTTGAGGAAACAAAAGAAAGCCAGTGTGAATGGAACTGAGTGGAAAAGGGATGGAACAGTCTAAGATGAGATCATAGAGCTAAGCAGGGCCCAGGTGTGTAGGGCTTTCCAGCCAGTGTAGGAAGTAAAGATATTTTCCAGGAGCAAGGGGAAGCCATTGGAGTGTGTTAAGCAGAGAAAGAGAAAAAGTTGGGTCATTGTGGGTAGCATGGGAGAAATGGGCTGTTGGGAAATGAGCAGGAGCAAAGAGTCTTATAAGAGGTTCACATGAGATATGGTAGTTGCTTAGATGGGAACTATTGTCAAAGAGATGGAAGAAAATGGGTGGGGATAGGAAATTTTAAAGATAAAACTGGAAGCTCTCCTTGATAAATTGAATATTGGGTGTAATTAAAAAAGAGAGATCAAGGATAATTCCTGGATTTTGGCTTCAGTAATTGGGGGAATAGCGGTTTAATTTGTTCAGCTGGAAAGGACTCAATGGTAAAAACAAGAGTTCTATTTTTTTTTGGTCAAATTAAGTTTGAAATGCCATTAGTCAGTAATGTGGTTACATTAAGTGGCCTACTTGCTATACAATTCAAAATTTCCTGAAAGATATAAGGAATAGAAATTTTGACTTGAGAGTCATAAGCATTTGAGGATATTGAAAGCCATGGTCCTGAAAGAGGTCATTAATGGAGAGTGGAGAAGAGAAGGGAGCTTTGCATAGGCTCTGGGGCTTACCAACATTTAGCGTTTGAGGATAGGAAGTAGAAAAGTAAAGGAAACTGACAAGGGGAAGAGAGAGGGGTAGAAAGGCCCAGAGAGACTGGGAATCAGGGATGAGAGGTGAATCATATTTATGCTGCTGATTTCCAGTCCTTTCGCCAGTAGGAGTTTTGGATATATCCTTCCAGGAGGTATAAACAGGTAGTTAATACAAGAGGATTCATATGCTTTAAAAATACTCAAATCCAAACAGGAAGATATAATACATTTTGCAACTTGCTTTCTTAACAGTATGTCTTAAAGATCTTTCCATATTGGGGCACCTGGGTGGCTCAGTTGTTGGGTGTCTGCCTTTGGCTCAGGTCGTGATCCCAGGGTCCTGGGATCGAACCCCGCATTGGGCTCCCTGCTCCGTGGGAAGCCTGCTTCTCCCTTTCCCACTCTCCCTGCTTGTGTTCCCTCTCTTGCTGTGTCTCTCTCTGTCAAATAAATAAATAAAATCTTAAAAAAAAAGATCTTTCCATATTAACACACACACACTGACCTTTTCCATGACTTCATAGAATTTGAAATTTATCTTCAAAGTCTAAGTAACTCTCCAGTTTTCAGATGTGTTATAAAAGGATGCTCTTTCCTCTCTTTCTCTCTCATACACACACACATATACACACACATACACACACACACACACACACACTAATAGTAGTAATATAAAGAATAAGAAGCCTCCCCAACATGAAACATTCGAACTTGAATTAATGAGTACTTGGAGCATCAGATTTGACCTTAATTTTGATATTTAATAATTGCCAGAATGGAGAGTTATGGAATACCAGCAACAATGTTCTCAATCACTAGAAGAGAGACATGTGGAAAAACAAGAGAAAATGTTCCCTTGTGTAGGTTTCATGGACTCAAAAGTAATAGAATTAAATGAATACCCTTTGACAATGCAGAGGAATGGAGAGTTATTAAAACTATCCAATCATAACCCCTGGCTGCTGGAATCCTCACTCCAATTAATAAAACAGCTTACTTTGCTTTTATTGAGTTATAAGTAGAAAAATTCAACCTGTTGCTGTCTGAAAAAGTTAGTAACCGTGGGTGTAAAAAATTTCTTCTCTATATTTCTGAACAGTTACGTTTCTTACTGCAATGAAGCAATGAGCCTGATTAAAAGACTAATCACTAGATGCTTATGTTACCAGCAAATTATTCATATTCATTTGTTAGATTGCTTGTAATTGTAAAACAGCTTTTTGTATCACAGAAATAGACTTTGTATAATAATAAGTATACAATTAGTCACCATAAACAAACATAACTTAAAACAGTAATGACTTTTGAGAGAAAAATTTCTCACACTTTTGTTCAGTAAATGATCATTGCATTTAGGCATCATTAATGAAGTGTTAGCAATTCCCATTAATACAGGTGAGATGTCTTTTTTCTTTAATAGGTTTGTAAAATATGCCCAACTAATAAGCATTTTGTGGATGTTACAGACTTCAACAGTCCTCAAATGGCTGATTTCTATGACAAGTAAACGCTCTAATAGATGAGGAGAATTTAAGCTACCTAAAAAAAATTCACTGTTATGGTGAAATAGGCTTCATTAATTTTTTTCAAGCTGTTAGCATCCACACCGAGGTCTGAGGGCCTGGGGAGGGAAGGAGCCTCAGGCCTGGGCAGCTATATCCAGTCTGTTCTTTTAACCTAAAGTTATGTTCCAAACCCACACAGAAGTCACTCTACAACTTGGGGACTATATTTTTTCCTGGGAGAGCTCTCTTTCTGATCTGATGCACAGACTCCATGGCCTCAGGCTCTCCCTTACTCTCATTTTTCTCCCATCTGGTCAAGTTTGTACGTGTTGTCAAGATCATTATCCTTAAAACATTTTTCCTTACACCCTCTTTGCCTTTCTTCTGCTGGTAGACATTTTTAAAGGGCAGAGTCTGTGTGATTCTTTCAGCGTGGGCTCAATCTCTATTCACCGATAATAGGCAAGAAGGATTCGTCTTAGGGTGTTTTTCTTTTTCTCACGGATTTCCACACTGACTGCCTGGTCCCTCAATGTCGGGTTAATAGTTTGTTTTATTTGTTTCTCAGAATTTTGTCTGCTTTCTTCAGCAGTTTCTTTCTTCTGTACTGTTTTCTCAAGAGGCTATAGAGCATGTTGATTCCTGACATTTTTTCACTTCGTTACAAATGGTTCTGGTTTAAGATAATATTTCTCAAAATGTAGGGTCTGAGTTTGGGACCCTTTCCTATTGGCAGTGCTGAGTGCTCATTGCTCTTTTTTGTTGTTTTTTTCATCTGGTTTGCGGGATGGGCTTCTTAAATTCTGCCCCAAACTACCAGTTATCTAGGACATAAGCCCCCAAGGGCAGGATCTTGTTTTATAATCCACTGTCTGCCTAGTTCCAGATTATTTTAGAATAACGAATGACTCTTCCACAAGGTACGCTGAATGACGGGTTATATCAGGTATCCTCCGCCTATGGAAACTATATTCAGTTGAGTGGTGTGGACCTACTAGACTTAAAGCAGTGGGGTACATATGTATGTTTCCATCACAACCATCAGCTCCTCCTCCAGGTGGACAGTCTTCCTTTCCAGTCCATGGTCTCTTCTCCCTCTCCCACTTCTCACAAAAGGCTACTTCTAGCCATCTGCACATCTCAGTAAGCACTGAGAATTGCAGGGGATGAAGTGCATTTTAGGCACTTGGTCTAATTCAAATGAATGCTCTATGCTAGATATTAAATACTTACATACAGCTACAGAAGATATGGAAGAGATTTTAGGATATAAATATATTTTATGTAATATAAAATAATTTATATAATATATAAGATAATATATATATTTTATATAAATATAATTTTTCTCAGCATGAACAGTTGTGTACGCATTGATGAAACCAGCAAGTACGTTGCCCACCTGCTGTATGCCCGGCCTTGAATGCCCAATACAGTCATGACTGGGATAATCCCCACCCTCAGAGGGCTCATGACCTAGTGAGAGAAGAAAGTAAATACATATTACATACATTTGCAACCTCATTTCAAGGTATGGATGAAAACAATTCAAATCCTGCAGGATCCAGTCACTATTGATAATAGAGATGAAAGTTAAGAAAAGTCTTTTTTTAAAAGATAGATTTATTATTTATTTATTTGAGAGCAAAAGATCGAGGTAGCAAGAGAGAGAGCACAAGCAGGGAGGAGAAGGAGAAGCAGACTCCCCGCTGAGCGGGGAGCCCGATGCGGGACTCGATCCCAGGACCCCGGGATCATGACCTGAGCCAAAGGCAGACACTTAACCGACTGAGCCACCCAGGTGCCCTGAAAGTTCAGAGAAGTCTTTACATTTTATTCCCCTGCAGATTGGAGGAATAGATTGGTGATTGTTTTTTAAAGCTTTTGAAATTTTGCCTGAAATTCAAATGAAAATTTTGCATAACATTTCTGGGCTTTAAAGAGGAAAAAAAATATATTTGGCAACCTAAGGTATCTTTACTTAAGATAGGAATCTTTTCATGTTCCCTGAGTACACACTGAAAGTCAAAGATTCACACCAACTATTCAAATGCGAAACCCTCATTGAATCCGACAGCTTTCTCTTCTGTTTTTAGCTACTAGTTTATTTTCCCCTTGCTCTTTGAAAATGAATGCTGTATGAAAATTGCTAGGTATACTTGCTGAGGTGTAGGCATAAATGGTTCCATCTGGTATTGTTAAATGCATTCTACTGAAATAGCTGTACCATAGAAGAAAGTTAACTGCTATTTGATTTACTAAACCAGGAAAACTTGCTGTGTTTATTTTAACCCGATATCTTTTCATGGCTGTATTTCCGATGTTTTAAGATTTTTACAAGAGAAAATTAAAATTCTGTGTTGCTTTTTTTCTAGTAAGCATGAGTTCTATTTTATTAAGATCTATTTCTCATACATTCTTGAAAGAGCTAAGCAAATCCATGTATGTATCTTTTAACTTTATGGAATATGAAATAAGGATAGGAATGCCAAGATTTGGGCATCTTTTAGATTTTCTTCTCTCTTTTTCTATTGATCTCTACTGTTTCAAAGCAGATTTCTTTCACATTTCTGAGGAAATGCCTATAGCAGTGCCGTGTTCTCAGTCTGGATGACAAAATAAGGTGCATGGTTTCACAATTTCTTTTACAAAACAAAACTCTTGCTATTAAGCCTCCTTATAGCAATAAATGTGTGACTGACATCATTCATAAGCTTGGAGAATTTGAAACTAATTGAATCTACATGAAAGAAACAATATTTGAGTAATGCATCAAAAAATAAAAAGTATACATTTTCCAAAAAATTTTTTTTTCTTTCAACTTACACATTTAAAGTAGGAGATAGAGGAATATGCATTGTTTTCCTTTCTGCCCTACCTCAGACCTAAATTCTAGGATTACTAACTGACCTTTTCAAACAAAATAAAGAATCTGCCTCTGGCTTCGCTAGAGGCAAGAGCGAAGGGTAGACTTGGCACTAGCCTGTGCAGTGGCCTCAGAAGTAGACATAGCCCCAGCTGAAATTGTGGCTTGGATTTTCTCTTCATCTTGCAGAGTCTCCTCAGAATGATGTGTGAAAGAACTTGGGTTAGTCCCATAAACCCTGGCCAGAAACTCTAGGATTTTCATCTTGGTGGTTTCAGTGTGGGCTCTTGGGCCTCATAGAAATTCCAATTGTGTAGGATCATTGTGGAACCACCTACTGTTATTCCAGGTACTTTTCCTTCATGAAATCTTTGGTGATGAGCACCCTAGTCTCCCCAAAGACAAAGTGCTTCCTCTCAGAATACATCCCCATCAAATTCAGAACTTCCTAGACTTCCCTTCAGTGACACAGCTGTCCTTCACGAAGATCATACCCAGGATAAGTATCAGGATGCTGGTCTCAGGCCCACCGTTTTCAACATGCAGAACCCTACCATATGTGAGGCCCAATTTGATGAGATATACTTCCTTCACATCAAGGCCAAAGATCACCTCCATGGGATCAGAGGCTCTCAGGACAATCTCAATGACGTGGTTTTCATACTCGTTGATGACAATCTTCAACATATCTGCCTTTGTCATTGGTTCATTCATTCGATAGCTGAGCAGCATGAAGTTGACCAATGAATCTACTACTCTCTTATCTGGGCACATTCTTGGGGTCTAGCCCAGACTGTGAAGTGCTATTTTAGTTCTTCTTCTTGGCTCTTGGATCCCGCACCTGATGTTCTTGATGAGGTGGCTGTGGTGGCATTGGAAGATGAATGGAAACTCTGAGGATTCTCTGGAGTACCAGTTTTACCAACATCAGGAGCCTCCTTGAGATTGCCAGGCTTTAGAGGATGGGAGGAAAGACAGGTCTCCTCCAGAGCCTTGGAGACCTGTATATCCCCTGGGTCTTACTGGGTCTCACTTCAGGTCTGAAGAGGTAGATCATGTAAGCACTGTGGACTCTTCTGAGATAGAGGCATGATGTCTCTGGTGGATGGCAGTGAGCAGGAGTGTGGACGGGAAGGTGGGCAATGAGGAATCACTGCCAAATGTTGGTAACGATGCAGAGAAGATCCACCCATACTTTGCTGGTGGTAATATAAAATGGTACAGCAACTCTGCTTTTTTACTATCAGTCATATCCCAGAAGAAGATGTCTTCTTGAGACTGAGTCAGTGTAGCTTGAATTTTTGGAATCTAATGAATGTAGATTTTCTTGGGGATATCAAAATATCCTAGAAGGCTCAGTTCTGTTATGTATAAAATAAACTAAGCCTTCTTCAATTTTGAGGCATTCAAGAACATAAAAGATAGATCATTAGTTTATTATAAAAGGATACAACTCAAGAACAGCCAGGTGAAAGAGAGGCACGGGGCAGGGGGCAGGGAGGGTTGTGGAAGGGAGTGGGGCAGGGGGAAGTGCACAGAACTTCCACACCCTCCCCAGGTGTGCCACTCTCCCAAATCCCCACATGTTCACCAACCTGGAAGCTCTGCATTATTGTTTTTAAAACAAGTATTTTTTCATTCCATTGTCCATTCCTTTCCATTTGCTCATCCCACTTTCTATGAGAAACAAGGTACTTCTTCCTCTTTAAATTGTTCTTTGTTCTTGGTAGCCTGCTTGGAACCAGGCTCTGCACCCGTATTTTTAGATGTATGATCTGGAACCTAATGGAATTAGAAACAGAAACATGTCAAAACAGTACTTTGTCATTACCTGCCTTCTTCCAGTATCACTAGGGAGAAATGCAAAGATACAAATGTCCTATTTGTACATGGCAGCCCCTCAATGCTTTCTCTGAGAGTGGAGGAACAGTAATTCGAGGTCATCCACATGTTACCAGGACAAACATTCTGGGTCTGTCTAAATCCTGTGAGGAGAGAGAACTGCATGCAATGCTACCTACACCTGTATCAGGTCCTGTAGATCTTTGCAGAACTGCGAACCCATAGAAGGCTGCCCTGCACAGATTTCTTTCAGCTTCATATCTGGGTATCAGGAAAAATATGCAGGTAAGACAGACTCACAGCTCCGGTCACCAGCCCAGGATTCTGCCTCTGATATTGGTATGAAGGGAATTGGTTCCTTCCTCCTTAATTTGTCAAGGAATTATTGCATAGCAAGCTTTAGTTGCAGAGGATGAAAGGGCAAGTAAGACCAGATGCAGTCCCTGCTCTCATGGAGGTTACAGTCTCGTAGAAAAGAACTAACATCAAATAATGACACAGATAAATGTGCACTTACAGCCTGAGTGAGTACAGTTCTGGGAGAGTGAGGAACTAAAGAATCCAACCTGGTTGCTGGGGCAGGCAAGTCTTCCCGGAGCAGCAGTGTCTATGCTGAAGTAATTTGGGGGAGGGGGCGGAGAGGAAGGATAGTCCTTAGGTGGGAGGAGAGCATGTACAAAGGCACTGTGCTTAGAGGGAGCAGAATGATTGAGGAACTGAAAGAAAGCAGCATGGCTGGGGTGTAGAGGGTCAGACAGAGTGTGGTGTGATGTGATGCTCGACAGACAGGGGCCAGACAGGGACCGTATCGAGGTGTTGTGGAAATAGGGATATCATTACAAGAGCAGTGGGAGATCCCTGAAAAGATTTAAGCAAGGGGCTGGTGTGGAGAGAGGAAGTTGGGGTAAGGTGGCATGCCCCCAAGTCTCTGGATTCCTTGTGGGTTTAGCCTCTGTAAATATTCTAACCTATTTTTTTCTTTTTCACATTACCCACATTAAAGGACAAAAACCAACCTAGTGCAGTTTAAGACCTATTTGGTTTTATTCAACAATTCATGACTCGGGCAACATCCCATCTAACAAATACAAGTGTGCTTCCAGGAGTCTACAAAATGGAAGGTGTTTATGGGCAGAAATGAGGTGGGACAAGGAAGTTATTAGCAAAAGAAAAGATTGTTTCAGACAAGGTCACCTTCCCTTAGGGGAAAGGGCAGGAGGTCTAATCATGCAGATTGTCGCCCAAGCGCTGATCAGGAAATTCCACACTGGTTGGTTTCATATTCCGCTCTTGGGACAGGCTGAAACTGCAGTTAGGTTAGGGATTAAGTCAATGGCACTTAGCAAGTGATTCCATTTTGAGCCTGTTGTTTCTGTTTAACAAGAGTCAAGCCTATTTTTATTTTCAAATAAATGGTAATGACTCTGACTATATAAAGATAAATAATTCCTAAGTTGTGACCAAAATGTTACTACTATTGGGAAAACAGAAAAATTTATTAAATTATTTTTCTAATGAAAATTTCTACTATACTATTTGCCTTGATCAGTCTGAAATTTTGCTCCTTTTAAGATGACAGATTGTATTCTTTTAGTTCCTACTCTATAAAATAGTACTTTATTTTTTCATCTTTATACTACTTTTATTCTCAACGAGTGCCCCAATATCTTTCATGTTCAGACAATCCAAACCCTTAGTAATTTTTATTTTTATTTTAAAATTTTACCTCCTTTTGGCCTTTATATGTCTGGATGAGAGAGGCCAGTTTCTTTGAGGATATTACTCTGCAAGTCCATTCATCCCTACTTAAGTCAAATCTTCAAAGAAATGGAACCCCATTGCCAAACATTTACTTGCTCACCCTTCTCTGTCTTGGGTCTGTCTTAATTCACCTTTACTGTTTTGTGGCTTAAGGTCCAGATAGAAAGGTAGGTAAATTATCAGCAAGTGTTCTACACGTGGGGAGATGTATCAGGTAGAAGTTGTTGGTTGCAAGCAACAGACTAATAAAACATGAATGTGTTAAAAGAATTTGCTCACCAGGTTTCAGAAGGAACAGAATCAGGGCTGTTTCAGGATCTCTGTAGCAGTCTTAGGAGGGTGCTGTGGAGACATCTTGCTTCATGTATTTGAGAGATGAATATGTTAATGTATTGTGGCAATGGCTTCATCTTAACATTTAAGTGTAATTTAAAAGACCAAAAGGAGCCAAAAATCCAAATAAAAAAAGAACCTAACACACAGAAAAGAACCTACCACTCATATTTTTGGATGGTAACTTGACTGTATATTTATAGCTAGGAAAATGATCATGTCCTCTGACCAGTAATCTTAATCTTATAAAATTAAAAAAAAAATGTTTGTGTTAGTTATTAAGCTTACACTTTTGGCAAATTTTCAGAATGCATTTAACTTTGGCTTTCATTTGGAGAATACTTTCAGAAATTATGATTCTGTGGAATTGCAAATTTTTTTTTTAACAAGAACCAAGTTTATTTGTTCATTTCTTGCATTTGAAGTATTCCTCAATGACATCCTTCACCTGAGACTCTTTGCCATAGTCCTTAACCACCACACAACTGCAACCAACCACTTTACCGGGTTTTCCCTCTCTGTCAGTTTTACAGAGGCCTACCCATTCCCCTAGTTTCTTGTTGTCATCAACCTTGATTAGGTTGATTTGGTGTTCAGCACAAAGGGCCTCCACCAACTTGACATATAGGCTCATCACAGTTGGATGCAAGCACACAAAGACGGGCTTGGCGCTTGTCTAACGCTTTGGCAGCTCCGTGAATTCCACGTGCTAGGCCCTCGTGGATAAGGGAGATCTAAGCAACTCTTGTAAAGCAGTGTTAACGTCCATTACACCTCCAGCAGCAATGCCTTCCTCGGCCTGGTGGTGGATTACGAGTGTAGCCAAATCTTGACTGCACACGACCTTCCGTCTCTGCGCAACTTGGCGGCAGCAGGGAAAGAGCTGGAATTGCAAATTTAATCAGTATTTCAGAATATTTCTTGGATAGCTTTGTGCCTGCCCATGAGATTTAACACTCTCAATCAAATCTGTGACTTAGAGTTGCAGCAATTCCTCCCAAGGGGCACCATTCCTAAAGAAGTACAGTCCGAGTCAGTGACTTGGGAAGAAAACCTTAATTCACAAAGGGCTGCGTTCAAGCCAGTTCCCTGAATCTGAGACTCACAGACATACCTCTGCCTTCAGCTAAGTGCACTTTAAACTTGGAATTGGAATCAAACTTAGCACCAAGTCTTAAGAGGTGAAAGGTCAGCTATTTAATGGTATAGTTTTAATTAAATGATAATGGCTTTTTGTGTTGCATAAAAAGAAAGTAAGCAAGTTCCAAAATGGAAGACTGAATAACTAATTCTAATGAGGAAATCAGACTTAGGAACACAGACAGCAAAGTTCTTATTAATTGCTTTTTTTAATGAAAATTTATTTTGTTCCATTTGCCTCTGCATTAGCTTTTATAATGGAGTGTATTTCCTATATTTATATTAGGATTTTAATTACAGCAAAGGTTGCTGAATCATCTTACCCAGAATGTGGAAAACAGAACAGGAATACTGAAGACATATTGCTATTGGAACTTAAGATAAACTGTATTGATCATGAAAACTTGCTTTTCAGTATTCACTATTTTAGAAACAAACTTTTAAGTTAGATATCATATTAATTCAAAGTCAAAGTTATTTTTCCCTCAATATTGGCCATTTCTATCTCAAAACTGACAATGCTTCTCGTTTCTGTAGATAGGGTTATAAATGTTCATTATTCAGTTTATGGTTACTATGGTTAATTTCAATCATAGGAACCAGAGCGACTTTGTGAAGATTCTCATGAAAGCAAAAGTAAAGATTGAGTCATCAGCAAATCTAATGTGCACGGGAACAGGCTGATGCACTGTGTAAGTCTGCATGAGCCCGTGCTGGCTGCTTCCCTCTTTTCAACGTTGATCAACTGACTGCCTCCCTTTACTTCTCAATTTCACCTTATATAAAAACTTGAAACCTGCCTTTTAGCCAAATTACTCTCTTGAAAATGTTCTGAGAAATCCAATGATTTTCTAATTGCTAGTGCTATGGATTTTTAATATATTTTTAACTGAAGTTTAACATAACATGTTGAAAAATGCACCGATCATAACTGTACATCTCAATGAATCCTCTCCTCTAAAGGCAACCACTGTCCTTCCCTTTATGGTTTAGTTTTGCCTGAGTTTTGAACTTTATGTAAACACAATCACACAGTTCTCTCTTTCTGGCTTCTTTGTTCCACAGTATATTTTTAAAGTTCTTCTAAATTGTTAGATGGAGGTATTTATTTTCATTTCTGTACAGTGTTCTATTACAGAATATATCATAATTTATCCATTTTACTGGCAATTTGAGTTATAGCCAAGTTTTGGTCATTTTGAGTGCTTCCATGGACACTTTGGCACGTATATTTCTTTTGAGTTATATATTTAGGGGTGGACTGCTATTCCATAGGATGAATATTTCAACTTTCGTAGACAATGCCAAAAATTTTCTCTTAGGGGTGGTAATAATTTAATTCCTCCACCAGTAATGTATGAAGCTTTTCATTACACAAACATGTTATTTTGAGTCTTGAATTTAACTGTTTTGATAGGTGAGATTAGTGCTATCTCATTGCATTTTTTATCTGTGTTTCTTGGATTACTGATAAAATTTGTTACTTTTCACAAGTCTGTTGTTTGGATTTCCTCTTTTGTGCAGTACTGGTTCAGGGCTCCTGCTCATTTTTTTTTGTTTTGTTTTTAATGCATTGTTTTTTTCTCATTGATTTGTAGTTTTATGTATACACATATCTCCTCCTGGTCTGTGGCTTGACTTTTTACTGTCTTAACTGTGTCTTTTGATGAACGTACATTTTTAATTTCAATCGAATCAAATTTGTCAGTTTTTTCTTTTACTGTTACTGTTAGCGGTATGAGGGTCTGCCTTGTGTGAATAGAGGTCTCAGTTCTTGGATTCCCCACGAAAAGATTTAAGTGAGGATCTGCAATCAGATAAAGACACCCAGAAGGAAAGTAGCAAGCACAAAGCAGTTTATTTAAGCGAAAGTACACTCTCCAGGTGGGAGAGCAAGCAGGTTTGCCAGGTGGAACCAGCCTCTAGGTTGTTTTGGGATTGGATGTTATTGCATCTTTCTGAGCTGGGAGGAGCTGGGAGGTACAATGGGGTGGTCTCTTATGGAGGCTGCTTCCACCCATTGTCAGCCATTGACAAAGTTTGTACTGCAATTGTCATGGCCTCTGTACATCTCAATGAAGCCCCCTTTCTCAAATGTACTGAGAGATGTAAAGCCCCCCTAATGCAAATGTATTATAATGAGTCTAAGGGTTACCTGGGCAGAGGTAGAAGGGGAGAGCACATGCTCTGCTCCTATGGCTCTTGGTCTGTCAGCCCTAAGGTCTTGGAAGCCACAGGGTGGGGATGTTGTGCCCCTGGGGTTCTAATGTGTAACGTATTTATCAGCCTTGCCTCCAGCTCAGGTCTCTCTCATTCCCCTTGGAAAACTTGGGACTCTGCCTCCAGTGTTCCTTCCACTGCTCACAGCTAGCTTCTACCTAACATTAGTACTTTTTACATTCTGTTGAGGAAGTCCTTTTCTCATCCTGAAGGCATGAGAGTATTTTCTATATCGTCTTCTAAATGTTTTATTGATTTATCTTTTAGAAATCACTTTTGGATGTTGTAGAATTAGAGATCAAGTCAAACAAGGCTTGTAGGGGTGTTATCTAGGAAAAGTGGAGATCTTCAGTTCGATATAAATGGTTCCAAATCAAGGGCTCAAACAGTTTTTACTGGAAAAAAAATTATATAGTCTGAGGTTCAGAAGAAGGGAGATATAAATAGCATTTTTCGGGACAATGATGATTGTTCATCCTGGCGTCGGTGGGCTTTGTGATTTGCCACTAATTGGATTGCAGTTTCCTGAGTGTGCTAAGCAATGAATTGCTTTGGGATATGAGGAATGCAAGCCCAGCTTCCCTGAAGACCATCAGGCGGAGCAGCATACCTCATTTTGAGGAAGGGCTTTGAAATCCTTCCTTGTAGGAACAGCAGTATAAAAGAAATAGATGTTTGGAGAAATCATAGTGCTGTTTTTTTCATAGTTGGATTTTTATCTGAATTCTGGTGTGTTTGTTACTGAATAGAAAATAAAACATGAGCCATTTAACTGAAAGAAAAAAATATCAAGGAAATCAGCTTCATAATTACTTAAAATGGAATCTATTCTACATTGTTCTTTTTTTTTTTAATAACTCCTATCTTACACTTCCCAATTAGCAGTATTTTCATGGAGTAGCTAACAAATGAAATAAAACTATTTATAGATATGGAGACAAATATACTGGTTCCGCTTGCCTTGTTAAATTGGTTTCCAAACAAAATGGTTTCAGTACTCTTAGTTGAAGAAATTATTAATGATGAGAGTAGTTGGGATTTCTGGAAAGGGGCAAAGACTTGAATTGAGTCATGAATAAGTATGTCTCATTTGAAAGGACTTGAGTGAAGGAATCACAGCAATGTGAATGGCATGGGTTGGGCTAGATCCTTGTTGGGTGGGAGATAGCAGGAGAGTTTTCAAATTTAAGCAAGGCCTGATTTGGAAGGCATTGAAAACGAGGCAGAGGTGTGTGCATTTGATGTGTCCGGAAATGCGGGAAACTGTTGGAGAAATTGAAGTGATGAAAACCATGTTCCAGAAAAGCTAACTGTACGGTGGTGATTTTGTGGAGGGCAGGCCAGTTGAGGGTCTACATGGTCAGGTAGAAATGGCAGGTGCTTTCGAATCAGAAAAGCCTAGCTGTGCTCCCTGCTGTACCAGCTAGCCTCTCCGCGAGCCTCCATCTTTTTGTGTTAGTCAGTAATCATTTGCTGGCGAGTGATTGAATCTCAATTCAGTCTAGGCTTAAAAACAAAATCTATTGGACAATTACCGGATGGACTGCCAAAGCGGAGGGATTGCAGAACAGCCAAGCCTGGGGAACACATGAACTGAGGCAGCTGGGGGCACTCAGGAAATAGAACTAGAGATTTCTCTTTTCCTCTGTGGGAAAGGGCAGGGTACAGGGTAGTTTTCACTCTTCTCACAACCATAGTACTGGAGGGGACTACTGGTCACTGGGTGCTTCCTCCCTCTTCCTAGTTTCTCTAACAAAGAGAAAGGGTCTCTGTCCTTGGCTAGAGTGATTAAATTCTGAGAGAAGAATTTATGACCCAGCTTAGGACCTTAGGCAGGTTCCTTAACCTCTCTGTGCTTCCGTCTCCTCATCTGATAAATGAGAAAAATACTGGGACCTATTTCATAGGGTTGTTGTGAGGATGAAATGCCTTCAAATGTTTACAACACTGGGAATGGTTGCCAGGACGAAACTGCTGTGGTGGTGTCACCGCTGTTAGGGCCACCCTGGACCATCCCTGTGCCAGGAGTGTGTGGTTTCATGGTTGACCCCAATGTGCCTGGAAGGAGGGGGAGGGGCACTGTCATCCGTACCATGAAATTGGGTGGGGAAAGGGCAATGCCCCACAGAATGGTGAGGGGAAGCCAAGGGCTGTCAGGCAGACAAAAATAATAGCTTTCCTCCATTTCTCATTTGTAAAAGCTTTGCAAATTGAGTTGCAGTGCTACTGCTGAGAATTAATAAAAATGTATGTGAAGTGCCTGTCACACGGCAAGTCTGTAAGATACGTTTGCTCTAGATCAACTGCACATGAATAAAACCAGGGTCTGGGCTGGATACCAGTAAGGGGAAGTAATGGAATGAATATTTGGAAGGAAAATCTGATGGACTTGGATTGGTGTGTGGATTGTGTTGATGGTGGACAGGGGCTATCACTTCAGCTGTTTTGCCTTTTGGCTGCGCCTTATGACAAAGAGCAGTTGTATACACAGATTTTCCCATTAAAAATATGGGTTTGGGGGTGCCTGGGTGGCTCAGTCAGTTAAGCGTCTGCCTTTGGCTTCGGTCATGATTCTGGAGTCCTGGGCTGGAGCCCCAGCCGGGTTCCCTGCTCAGCGGGGAGTCTGCTTGTCCCTCTGCCTCTGCCTCTCCCCTCACTTGTTCTCTCTCTCTCAAATAAGTAAATAAAATCTTAATACACACAAACAAACAAACAATGAGTTTTGTTAGTTCCTCCCGTGGGTGGGAGGGTTGCTCAGAGGGTGGGAGGTGTATCCTGCAGTCTCTGCAGCTCCGTGCTATTCAGTCCATGCTAATAGAGATTAGGGTCTCAGCATCCCGCAGGTCCTCTAGGACCCTGGGTTATGCTTCCTTCACTCAGAAAGAGTGACCTCTTCAGTCATCAGTCCCAGCAGAGAAAGCAGTGTGCATGGTTGGCCAGAGAGATATTGCTAATTTGTGGGAGAGGAGCCTCCCTTTCTATGAGGCTGAGAGGGTATTGTGGCTCTTACCAGTGCTACCGGATGATCTGGTCCTTTACTCTTTTCTTCATACTAACGTTCACGTTATTCAAAATCCAAACCAACATTTATAGCATCATATTACATTGTTCATAATTTTGGGCTATAGGCTTCCACTAATTAAATTACTACTGTAGTGGTCGTTTTTTTTTTTTTTAAATCCATTATATGGTGAATTGAAAAGGTGAATCAGGTGTAAAAGAGATCATCTCAGACCTTCCCCAGGCTCAGAAATGAGAGAGAGGAATGAGTCGGGGATAATTCCAGGTTTTTAAAGCTTCAGCTAAGAGGTGGGAAAATACGTTTTCATTTCAAGTTCTTTGGAATGTCCAAGTAAACACGCACTCAAAGATCTTTTTGTGTATGATGTCCTCAAAATGAGGACGAAAAACTACAAATTCCAGCAAAACAGCATTGTGACATTGCTCTGAGAAGATTTTGTGAAAGAAGGAGTTGTGTAAAGATTTGATTGACATAGATTATCCCTGCAGGAAAGAAAAAGCCTGGGAAGAGAAAGAGGCCGAGAAAATGGAACTTCTGATTTGTCCTACCAGTGCATAGCAGACCAGAGGGGCTCAAAGAGAGGAGGTTGGGAACAAAACGCAGAAGGTAAAATGCAGGGGGTAGAAAGAGAGGCTGCAAAGGACTCTGTAAAACAGAAGGTTCTGAAATCTCTTTGCCTCCAGTTGATACTCTCCAAGGCGTAGAAAAGTGTGAGAGGGGTTCTTATTTCAGAGTGGTTTATTTGACCTCCTGTTAGGTGCTTATGACATTCATTGACCAGAGCTTGTACCTAACTTTTATTATTTCTTATGATCTTAATCATTCCTGGGGCTGCCATATGTACACCCGCCCCTGCAAACACACACCTGTATCTATATGTATAAATGTTATAATTGTGTTAGAGAAGAAACAAAGCAGTGCTGGTCACACCCATTTGTGGTATGTGCCTATGGAGCATATACCTCATTTACTTCTATATCAGTTTCATGTTCACTTTATTATTAATACATCAGTTCACTTTGTACTCGAGTCTTCTAAATTAGCTAATTGTATTGATCAAATGAATTCATAATCACCAGTCACCGTCCTAATTAGTTAATAGCAGCAGGAGCAGTAACAATTTTCTGCCTCTTTAGTGTTTTACAGTTTACAGAGTGCTCTCACAGATTTATCTTATTTGATAAATGAGCTTGCAGTGTGTGTGGCATCCATTCAACCAGCCCTTTAGGCAGACAAAAATGCCCTCTTTAAGTGAGGGTATCTCTTTTTCTCACAATCACAGAGAATGACCTCTGTTCCAAGGCCTATTTCAATAAATGACATGGAGATTTTAGTTATAAATATAGACTAGCTGAAACCAGGACTCTCAGACAAAGATTTATTTCTAGAAATACATATACATTTCCCTAGAATCATGAAGTAACCAAATTTGACATAGAGAATGTACATAGAATTGAATATAAATTTATAGATATCTGTACCCAGCCCTCCTCTCCTACTTTATAGGGCTTTCTTCCTTTAACATGAATAGCATGGGGCAGTCATTTTTGCTTTCACATGGTAATGGCCAGCATCCCCATTCCACACATGGACCAGCAGCCCCATCCCTTCCCACTTTCCTAGAGATTTGGGGGCCTCCTCCTCATCTCTTGCTTTGAGTTCCTGCTTGCACCAAGCTCTTGATCTCTGTGTCTTGCCTTCTGCAGCTGGTTTCTTCTTTCTGCCCCACATCAACACAAATATGGAACAGTCTGCTTTTCTGCAATCCCACAAAGTTATGCGAACACAAGTCTCTTGCAGTTAGTAGGGTAGTATTGCAGGTTTGGGGACATGGAGGATCTAAGAGGCAAAGGGCAAGGCACAGCACACAAGACACAAGAGTAATCCTTCTCAAACCTGGTTTATAAGTGGATCACTTGGAGATCTTGTTAAAATACAGATTCGGATCCTGTGTGACTGGGGTGGGGCTTGAGATTTTGCTTTTTTTTTTGTAGGCTCTGTGCCCAGCTTGGAGCCCAGTATGGAACTTGAACTCATGACCCTTAGATCAAGACCTGAGCTGAGATCAAGAGTCAGACACATAACGGACGGAGCCACCCAGGCATCCCGAGATTTTGCATCTCAG
Organism: Callorhinus ursinus; assembly: GCF_003265705.2. NCBI lineage: Eukaryota > Metazoa > Chordata > Mammalia > Carnivora > Otariidae > Callorhinus > Callorhinus ursinus. The sequence continues at coordinate 55,000,156 of NW_027397074.1, forward strand.
ATAAGCTCCAAGTGCTGCTGCCGCCGCTAGGATAAGAACTCTGCATTTAGAAAGTCTGGTGTGCAGCGATCTAACTCTGCTTATCTTATTTTCATTCTCTGCTACATTGGCATTAAGAACATACGGGAGACCTCAGGCATCCTGCTAGCATTAAGAAAAAAATTGTTTTATAAATGTATGAGGAAAGGAACTATTTTACTCCATGGAGTTCTGATTTAGGTAAAAAAAAAAAAAAAGTCTCTATTTTCCTCACCTTCAACCGCTGACCTACCCATCATAGCTCTAGCTACTTGAAGGTTCTGTTTAACTAGAGTATAAAACCATATGCATGATAACGAGTAATCCCCAAACAATATAAAAGAATTGACCTTGATCGAATCAGGAACTCACCAATAGTGAGCTTTGAGTGGTTGGTATTGCCAACTCTAAGCATAACCCCATAGGGGCAGGAATTACATGAAAGGAAAAAGCTCTAGATTAGTGTCATGGTTAAGGGTAGGGGCTGGAGCCAGAGTGTGAGGGTTAGAATCTTAGCTGCACTGATTACTAGCTCTGTGGCCATGGCAGAGCCACTCCATACAGCAGTGGAGGGTATACAATGGTGCCCACTGGAGTTGGGTGGTATACAACTTGCACAGGCATATGTATAGCCCTGGACCTTGGGCACCTCTTGAAATTATTCTCTGTCTCTTTTCCCTTATTTGTAAATGGAGGCAATAAATACCAACTTCCTAGAATTGGGAAAAGTTTCACATGACTTCATACTTACTAAGTGTTGAGGACAGAGGCTGGCCTATGGTAAACATTCAGTAAATTCCATGTTGCCATTCATTTTCTTTACGATGTAGGCAAAAGGGCAGTGGGGATTTCCATGAAACAGGAATTTTTTGTGGTTTTTGAAAGACGTAGGAAATCAAGATTAGAGAGAAAAGAATATTTGATGTATGTCCTTATTATTAATACAACTCTACTGAGAATTAATAAAACAAAATACTTAGACAGCTAATAATTTTGACCCCAAATATCCAGCTTCAAGCATCTCATGTCAGAATGAGGGACAGTGTGTTTGCCTAGGAAGAAATCAGCTCAGGATCAAGAACAGTAGAAGTAGCTAAAGGAGAGAGATGTGGGAAGGCTTTCATTCAACATTATTTGACAAGTATTTATTGAACACAAATGATAGGTGCCAGAGATACAGTGAGGAATGAGATTACAAGGTCTTGCCCTCTGAAACTGATGTATCATTCAGCCAGAAAGGCAGACAGGAAAATAAGCAATTACAGGGTGATGCGTGCTGTAACAGGAAGGACAGGGTGATTGAGGGCAAGCATTTTCTGTTTCAGCCTAGGATTTGCTGTGTTTTTCTGAAAAATTTGAAGGAATATGTTTAAAAACATTTTAATGGTAACAATTGAAAGGGAGGTCAATTGTGACTATAGAATACCCTCATCCTAAGGTTTCCCATGGGTCATGCTCCCCGGGAGCATGCTCACACCCTCGGCGTTCCTTCACCTCCCACATGTTAAGGAACAGGTTGGGAAGAGGGTACGTGTGATAATTTCCTGTTGCAGTGAAAGGTAATTTGAGTTAACTTGGTGAGGGTCCTGTCAAAGTAATAGACTATTTGTTCTCTATTGGTGAGATCCCAGAGAAGACAGGGAAATGACCGGAGGTTCCTGAAGAAACTCAGCCAACTAGCTTCACCCTTAGGCTTTGTCCCTTGTTTCTTCACTCTTGGACCAGGTCTTTGCATTTTCCTTTTTGCTCCAGAACTCAGGTTGACTACCTCTGGTGCAGGAAGGGATACCCTATGACTTCCCTCTCCACCTCAGCCAGGCTCCCCGTCCCATTCTTGAGTAGGCTGTTACCCCTACTTGATTCGTATCAGCCTCATTTCAGTTAGAAAAGCTTTCACAGCACGGTGACTTAAGACCCTGCCCACAGATTCTCTTAAGTGTTGATCTGTGCATCAGTCATACGAAGAACATTTCCTGTAGCTTTTAAGGAACCAGTACTGAGACTCCATCTATTACAGGCATATCCCAGAGATGTTGCAGGTTTGGTTCCAGACCACTGCAATAAAGTGAATATCACAATAAAGTGGGTCAAATGAAATTTTTGGTTTCCCACTACATAAAAAAGTAAAAAATGTGCAATAACATCGTGTCTAAGAATATGTATTAGCCTTAATTTAAAATACTTTATGGCTATAAAATACTAACCATTTGAGCTTTCAGTAGGTCATAATCTTTTTACTGGTGGGGGGGCCTCAGGTTGATGGCTGCTGACTCATCAGGGTGGTGGTTGCTGAAGGTTGGGATGGCTGTGGCATTCCTTAAAATAAGACAATATGAAGTTTGCTTCATTGACTGACTCTTACACAAGTAATTTCTCTATAGCCTGCAATGCTGTTTGATAGCATTTTACCCACAGAAGAACTTCTTTCAAAATTGGGATCTCCTCACATCCTGCTGCTGCTTTGTCAACTAAGTTCATGTAGTATTCCAAATCCTTTGTTGTCATTTCAACAGTCTTCACAGCACCTTCACCAGGAGTAGATTCCATCTCAAGAGACCACTTTCCTTGCTCATCCATAAGAAGCAACTCCTCATCCATTGAAGTATTACCGTGAGATTGCGGCAAGTTAGTCGTATGTTCAGGCTCTACTTCTTGTTTTGGTTCTCTTGCTATTTCTACCACATCTGTAGTCAGAACACACAGAACATTTATCGATTAAGTTTGCCATTTTATTTATTTATTCATTTTAAAGATTTTATTTATTTATTTGACAGAGAGAGAGACAGCGAGAGAGGGAACACAAGCAGGGGGAGTGGGAGAGGGAGAAGCAGGCCTCCCGCTGAGCAGGGAGCCCGATGTGGGACTCGATCCCCGGACTCCTGGATCATGACCTGAGCCGAAGGCAGACGCTCAACGACTAAGCCACCCAGGTGCCCAAGTTTGCCATTTTATAGGGACATGGTTCATGGTACCCCAAAACAATTACAAGAGTAACATCAAAGATCACTGATCACAGATCACCATAACAAATACAATAATAATGAAAAAGTTTGAAATACTGGGAGAATTACCAAAATGTGACTCAGAGACATGAAGTGACCAAATGCTGTTGGAAAAATGGCGTCGATAGACTTGCATGATGGAGGGTTGCCACAAACCTTCAGATGCAATATCTGTAAGGAAACACAGCCTCTGAGAAGTGCAATAAAGTGGAATGCAATAGAACGAGGCATGCCTGGACATTACTCCGTAAAGATCAGTGTGATTTCTTCCAGAATGTACTGCCAGGCAGGTGATGGTCTCTGGAAGGAGTGAGAGAGAATCACAGCTGTGAAGCCACCTGCCTCAGCTGTGAGGCAGCTCAAGGAAGCGCAGAGCTAAATTTAGTACTCAGGCAGAGGATTGAATCACCCTCACCTTCCTTTTTTCCTATTAACTTAAATCTCGGTCTTAATTTAACCTCCCTGTGTATATATGTATGTGCCTTTTCTATAAGAAGACTGGATTCCATGATGGTAGTAGTAAAGTTGTAAATTATACATGTATTTTAAAAACAGTAATATATTTGATAATGTCTCTACCATTTTTCAAGTCACTCAGGCCCAAACCTTGCCATCTTCTCCCCTCCCTTCATTCCGTAAAGCTACGTCGCATCAATTCTTCTCTCTAGCAAATCCTGAGAGCCGTTTTGTTCCTCTGTCACCACCACCCCCACTGAAGTTCAGGCTCTCACTATGTTATGCTTAGATTATTCTGCCATCCTCCTGTCACATTCTGAAGTATGTCCCCTTAAGTCAAGCCTCAGCATCCACATTCCGTAAGTGCTGCCTTCATCAGGCCACTCCTATGCTCACAAACGTACACTGATTCTCGATTTCTTTGCTAAGTTTTATTTTCATTGCCAGGTCCTTGGGCCATCGTTGTGTGCCTGTCTGACCTTTCTTCCTTTAACCTCTATTATCCAAACTCCATTCTTGTCTAGCTTGTTGCTTCACTGCCAGGTGCCCGTCTCCCAACCTTTGCTCATGCGTCTCTAACAAAGGATGCTTTCCTTCTCCTCTCCCCTCCTCAACTGAGATACTTTTTTTCCTTTTTTTTTTTTAGTATTATTTAACAAGTGACATCAGAGTTTGTGTGAGGGAGAGAATCATCTTTGTTTAGGGTACATGTAAGAACAAAACTTTGATAAGCTGGTTGGGTGAAAAATGGGATCTTGAGGGCATGGGTCAGTAGTGGCTAAGGCAGAAAAATGCCTGCTGGCTCTGCATGAGAGACAGAATGGGAAGGGGAGAGAGCAGAGGAGAGTGGGGTGGGGGGGTTGGCAAGCAGAGGAGAGTAAGGGGGGGCGGTGGCAAGCAACAAGTGGAATGCTTTAAGAACAGGGAGGTTTGATTTTTACTTTGAAATTACTTTCTTTGCTGTAATGGAAGCCCCCTCTTCCATTTTCCCCAACCTTCACTTTCATTTGCTCTCTGCACACAAGCCTAGTATGAGGGTTTCCTAATGGAAACCACAGAAACGGGTTGTTTCACATGTGATTCAATGTAGCATTGAACATCTGTTCCTTGAGCTAGATTTCAAGCTCATGGAAGGCAGGAGTTACAATGTATTTCCCTTCAGAATTCTCCACAGGGCCAAGCACAAAGCTGGGCAGTCACATACCCAGTTTACCAATGATGAAAGTAGGAAAGTTGTACTACTTGAGGTAGATAGGATGAGCAATTCTCAGGTACATTTACAACTGGCACAGTGGTTAATATACCCACTTGTAAGAGGAAAGTCAAATGTTATGAAACCTGTTTTTTAGGAAGTGAGTGTAAGTATTCTCATTTATAGCAGAGGTTGGCAAACTTTTTCTGTAAAGGGCCAGATAAAAAATATTTTTGGGGGCGCCTGGGTGGCTCAGTCATTAAGCGTCTGCCTTCAGATAGGGTCATGATCCAGGGATCGAGCCCCACATCGGGCTCCCTGCTTCTCCCTCTCCCACTCCCCCTGCTTGTGTTCCCTCTCTCGCTGTCTCTCTGTCAAATAAATAAAATCTTTAAAAAAAATATTTTTGGCTTTCTTGGCAATAATGTCTTTGCCATAGCTACTCAACTTCACCTTGTAATGTGAAAGCTGTCATACACAACAGGTAAAGAAATGACCATGGATGTGTTTCAATAAAACTTTATGGACACTGAAATCTGAATTTCACATACCTTTCATGTCTAATGAAATATTGTTCTTCTTTTGACACTTTACAACAACTTAAAAAATGTAAAAACCATTCTTCATTGGTGGGCTGTATAAAAACTGGTAACGGGCAGGGCCTTGGCAGGTAAACCCTAATTTAGAGAATCTATCTTGCTTACTTAGGTACTTTACGAAGTAAAGCTTTTATTTTTAAAAATCTACATTCCGGGAATTCCATGCATAATTTTGTTGGAAAATAAAGTTTCCCTGCTTTATACAAAGTTCGAGAGCTCTTGGTAATGATTTTAGACCACCATCAAATGGTTTTATTTCCCTTGAGCCATAATCAAAACTATGAAGTGTGCATCAGCACTAGCAACTATAAATGACTCAGACACATGGGTCTAGAGAGAACACATACAGGGTATGAATACCCAGGCATTTATATATCAGCGGGCTAAATCACAGAGACTGGGTTTTTTTTTTTCCAAATCTCTAGAACAGTTGGAGACTGTTTCAATTAACTACTTAAATGTGTGCCCATTTGCATCTTTGCCAGTGTTGGAGGACTTAAAATCTGTCTATATTAAATTTGTGCAACATCCCTGAGCTTGGTATCTGGTAGCTTTAGGAATATTATATAAGTTTTTAAGCCAAAATTCAAAAGAATATTTTGGCTTCAGACTGAAAATAATACAAGGTTTTTGTTTTCTTACAGAAATTCCTAAAGTTAGAGCTTGACTTGCCTAGGGAAGAAATTCATAATTCAGTAGACCCTGTTAGTTTTTCTGAAGCCCAGAAAAGCTTGAGTTTAACTCATATACTTATACCCATCAAACTTTTATTTTGCATTTCTCCTACTGGGGGTCATTTAGCTCTAAAATCTCATTAACCATTTTCATAATGCTATCACAATATACTGCAGGGATTATTGTAAACATTAAAAAAACTCATTCTGATAATTCATTTTACATTGATTATACTCCTGACTCACCATGGTTACAATACGTTCTGTTCTAAATTTGTCCACAAGGCCTAGAGAAAAACTGAAGATAGAAAAAGATAATGATACCAGGAAAGTGAAAATACACTTCAGTAAACCCCTGGAAAAGAGGCATAGATATTATCACACCAAATTAATGCAAATGTACTGGGTCCCTCAAGAGAACTAAAGATGACATGATTCATAACCTGATTGCCTCCCGGTGTATATCAATATGATTTCCCTTCTTATTGCTATAGTGAATTGTATTTGGAAAAGATAACAATTTCATCTGGTTTAATGGTTTTTCTTTCTATTATGAGTAACATTTAATCTTTTTGTGTTAAATAAAAATGAGTGCAGTTCATAGCACATTTAAGTTAACCAAAACAGTAAAGAAAATTTGAGGAAAGAAAGGAAACAGTTATATTTCTCTAATTAAAATTGTCATTCTTCTAGATTCTTATGGTCCCTAGATGTTCCTCACACTATCACAGTGGTAAAACTATCAGAAAAATGTACTTTATCTTCTAGCAGTATACATTCAGATCTGGGTGCGTATGTATAAAGTTGAGAATAAATGTTAATTAGAAAAGTTGTGTTTGATTTTCAAGCCATTAGAACCAATACTGACAAAAGGAGGAAATGTAGTTTTTCAACTAGAAGCAAAGTTACCAGGAGGACAGGCAGAAACCAGACAAATTTGGGCCCCCACTGTGTGTATGGGTGATGGATAATTAGTGTCAGTTTGGTTGTGAAAATCCAAACTGCTTTGTTAATAAGTAAAATTATAATGTGATGGTTGACTTTTTCATCTTTTTCAAGCAGTTAGATTTATTTTACTTAGCTACAACCTGTGTAACACAGGGGGGATTGGAAGTGTAAGGTTATGAATGATCATAAATCAAAGAGAGAGAGAAAGACAAGAGAAAAGAAAGTGATGTTGGCCCCTGGGAATGGTTGGATAATCTTTTCCCCCCAGTGTTGAGTTTTGAAGATTCCAGTGACTATAAAATTCACTCAGTTGAAGAGGATGAAAATCAATTTTCAATTTGCAGGCTTGTCAGGCAGATTACCAAGCAGCTTGGGGGATTGTTTGTTTGTTTGTATTTATGTTTTCAGTCAACACTAGAATTAATTTTAATTGTACATAATTATATTTAGGAGGTTTTAAATATTAAAGCCACAGTGCAATGCTTCTGATTACTTTCTTCCCAGTCTCTACCCAGAGCCCTAAGTGGGACATGTGGGGAAAATCAATGTTTTAAATGTGAAAAATTATTTTAGAAATTCTTTTTTAGTTATTTCTCTATTCAGTCATAGTTAAGACAGGGATCAACAAATTGCCACTCATGGGTCAGATTAGGTCAGCCACCTGTTTTTGTAAGGCCCATGAGCTAAGTATGCTTTTATATTTTTAAATGGTTGAAAGTAATCAAAAGAAGAATAAAATTATCCCAACATTTTTCACTTGAAAATAATATGAAATTCAAATGTCTGTGTTCATACTAAAGTTTATGAGAACACGGTCATGCTAATTCATTAACAAATTGTCTTTTGCTGCTTTTGCACTGTAACAGTGAGTTAAGTGGTTGAAACAGAGACCTGAGATCCACAAAGCTTAAAATATTTACTGTCTGGCTCTGTAGAGAAGGTTTGCCAACCTCTACTCTAGGGTAGTCTTGCCCACAAACTGTGCATATAATTTAAAGAAAGGACAAAGGAAAGAAAAAACCCAGCTACTGACTGATAACAACAAACATTCATTGGCAATAGGCAAGTCTGTCTTACTGGTCTGTGAATGAATGCCTGGCCAAGATGTTGGAATTTGGCGAAGGGAATTAGAAGAGAGGAGGCTTTATAGTGTTTAGGCGATATCCATTTTTTCTTGTATATAATGAGATTGGAACTTGTTTCAACTTGATCTGTGAAGTTTCACCCTTCTCTACTAGAACACCCACTGGCTCATAAACAACTACAATTGTAATTGAGGCTACTTTATAACTTGTAAAGAATGATACAACTGTCAAGAATTAGAATATATTTTTAATATACTCATCCATCAAGATCGTCTAATAGATGGCCTCAATCTTTTTTGATTGTGTGCCATCAGCAGCAAAATTTATGGAACGTAATTTCCACTCTTTTGTTAAAAACAGTTTTATTGAGATATGATTCATACACCATCTAATTATCCATTTGAAATATATATTTCAAAAGTTTTTAGTATATTCACAGATATTTGTAATCCCTATCACAGTCAATTTTAAAACATTTTTATCACCTCACAGAGAAACCCCATAATCCTTTGAGAAATTTTCCCATTTCTCCCAGCACAATGCAACCACTAATATACATTTTGTTGGTATAGATTTGCCTCTTCTGGGCATCTCTAATAAATGGAATCATATAATATGTTGTCTTTTGTGACTAACTTCTTTCACCTAGCATATTGTCTGCAAGATTAATCCATGTTTCAGTATGTATCAGTACATGTATCAGTTCCTTTTGTGGCTGAATAATAGTCCATTATATGAATATACCACATTTTGTTTATCCACTCGAGCTGATGGACATTTGCGTTGTTTCCACCTCTTGGCTTTTGTGAATAGTGCTGTCATAAACATTTGTGTATGAAGTTTGGTGTGGACATATGTTGTCATTTCTTTTGGGTATACTTTGTAGTAGAACTGCTGGGTTAAATGGTAACTTCATGTATAATTGTTTAAGGAACTACGGAAATGTTTTCCAAACTGGCTGCACCATCTTAGATTCCCATCAGTGGTGTATTTGAGTTCAGCTTCTCCACATTCTCACCAGCACTTGCTTTTATCTGACTTTTTCATTCTAACCATTCTAGTGGGTGTGAAGTGGTATCTTATGTGGTTTTGTATGTGTTTATCATATGTCTAATGATACTGAACGTCTTTTCATGTGCCTATTCGACATTTATACAGTTTCTTTGGAGAAATCTATGTTCAGATCCTTTGTCCATAAACCACTTTAAATTGGTTAAAATGGGTATTAACCCATTTTATAAACATATTACATAAATATATAAATTATGACTATATAAATGAAGTCCAGCTTATCAATTATTTCTTTCGTGGATCATGTCCTTGGTACTGTATCTAAAAGGCATCACCATATTTCAAAGTCATCTAAGTTTTCTTCTATGTTATCTTCTAGGAATTTTATAGTTTTGCATTTTACATTTGGGTCTATAATCCATTTTGAGTTAATTTTTGTGAAGGATGTAATGTGTGTGTCCAATTCACTTTTGGGCCTGTGGTTGTCACTTGTTCTAGCACTGTTTATTGAAAATACTATCTTGGCTTCATTGTATTGCCATTGCTCCTTTGTCAAATAACAGTGGAGTACGTTTAAGGGAGGTAGCGTAGGTCTGTTTATAGGCTCTGTATTTTATTCCATTGATCTATCTGTCTATTCTTTTGTCAGTACCACACTGTCTTGAATACTGTAGCTTTGTAATAAGTCTTGAAGTTGGATAACATCAGTCCTTCAGCTTTGCTCTTCTTCAATATTTTGTTGGCTTTCTAGATCTTTTGCCTTTCTTTATGAGCTTTAGAATCACTTTGTTGATATCTGTTAAAAGAAACTTGCTAGGATTTTAATTGGGATTGCACTGAATGTATAGATCAAGTTCAGAAGAACTGACAACTTGACAATATTGAGTATTCCTGTCCACGAACACGGAATATCTCTCCAGTTATATAGTTTTTCCTTGCTTTCATTCATTAGAGTCAAAGTTTTCATCTTATAGATCTTCTATATATTTTGTTAGATTTATACCTAAGTATTTCATTTTGGGAGGGTGCTAATGTATGTCATAATTTGTTTTTAATTTCACATTCTACTTTGGTTTTGGTATAGAGGAAAGCAATTGACTTTTGTATATTCATCTTACATCCTGCAACCTTGCTATGATTGCTTATTGATTCTGGGAGGTTTTTGGTCATTTCTTTAGGATTTTCTACGTAGATGATTATGTCATCTGTGAAAAAAAGCATTTTCATGTCTTCTTCCTAAATCTGTATACCTTTCATTTCCTTTTCTTGTCTTATTGCATTAGCAAGGACTTCCAGTATGATGTTGAAGAGGTGTGCCCTTCAACCAGATCTTGCCTTGAACCTGATTGTTGCTTTTCACTCAGAGCTTCTAGTTTCTCACCATCAAGTATGATGTTAGCTGTAGGTTTTTTGTAGATAGTCTCTATGAAGTTGAGGTGATGGATTACATTAATTGATTTTCAATTATTAAATCAACCTTGCTTACCTGGGATAAATCTTACTTGGTAATGATGTATAATTCTTCTCATATCTTTTTAGCTTCAATTTTGCTAATATTTTGTTGAAGAATTTTGTCTGTGTTTTTGAGAGATATTGGTCTGTAGGTTTCTTTTTATATATATAGTGAATTCTTCATTTCAGTTATTGTACTTCTCAACTTCAGTATATCCATTTGGTGTTTTTTTTTTTTCAATAATTTTTAAACTTTCTATTGGTATTCTCTTTTGGATCATACCTTCAAAGGTTGTCATACCTTCCTTTACTTCTATTTTTTAATTTTTATTATTGAAGTATAGATGACATACAATGTTCTGTTTGTTTCAGGTATACAACATAGTGATTTGACAGTTCTTTACATTATTCAGTGTTCACCACATTCCTTCACCACATTCCTTCACTTTGTTAATCATGATTTCCTTTAGTTTTGGAACATATTTACAATGACTACTTTGAAGCTTTTGTTAATTTCAGCATCTGGTTGGTCTCACAGGCAGTTTTTGTCATATGCATTTTTTTAAGATAATGATACATCTTTTTTTGTTAGAAACTAGACATTTTAGAAAATATATTGTAGAAACTCTGGGTACTAGTCCCCCTCACCAGCACTAGCGTCTGCTACTGCTATTTGCTTATTTGTTTAGTGGCTGGCTGGATTTTCTTTTAGTGAAATCCATTTCCTCCCTCAGTATGAAGTCTCTGATGTTGCTCCAGGGTGAGGGTGAGAAGGGGTGGAGGGGTGGGGGTATGTGCAGCCTTGAGTAGGCCATAATTAACCCTGGGTTTTGGCAGGGCTCTCTTAGATTATCTTCTTCCTGACCACACCCATCTCTTAATTGCCAGTACTCTTGGCTGGTTGTTCTAAGTTTTCAACATGCCCTGGGGCGTAAATTGCTTCATCATCTGATCCAATCAAATTCAGTCTCCTTTGAAGGGATATGCCAGATGTCATTGCTGAGACTTTCACGGAGCCGCGGAGGAGGACTTCTCCCAGATGTCTCATCGCAGCTGTCTTTTTCCTCTGACAAACTAGATGGTGTATAGTTTAGCTTTTATCTCCAATGAATCTATCAACCTCTTCCAAGTTGCCTTTCCCCACAACCTTCCCTGTTTTTGAGAGGATGCTTAGGCTTTAACTTCCCTACAGTCTGTTAGAAAAGAAGTCAGTTACTTTAGGAGGAGATCTGGAGCTCTTTTACATCCTGATTCCCATTCTGAGCAAAATCTCTGAGTCAGAGCTTGAGCTAGGGGTGGGGTCATTGTTGCTTTTCACTCAGAGTAATACCTTCACTTTAGGAGTTGACTGCTAGTGGAGGGGGATGGCAATAGCTTCAGGTCTTCTCATCTTGCCTCTCCAGGCTTGGAACCCCTGATTTACAAACTACAAATGAGTCGTGACAAAGATGGTCTGGGCCCTACTATTCCTAGCACGCCACACCTAAGATAGAGGCTGTATCCACCAGGGGGCAATTGACACACATTCACTTCTTTGTGGTACTCATCCAGAACTTAGCTTCAGTAATAGATAACTGGGGGCAGGATGAGGAATGCTGACATCCTCCTTCTCCTGGACCGATAGCCCTCTAGCTAGGATGTGGTGGAGAGGGAACCATGTACCAGTCTGGAGAATAGTTTTTGTCTCATTGAACTGTGAGGGGATAGGATAGAAGCAGGTATTACTTAAAATTCCATAAACTCTGTTGTTATAGCATTGTAGTGGATCCTGAATAAATGTTTATTTGCTGTATGCTCTTAAGACCATTCCCATTTTGTTTTAAAATAATTTTCACTGGGGCACCTGGGTGGCACAGTCTGTTGAATGACCTACTCTTGGTTTTGGCTCAGGTTGTGATCTCAGAGTCCTGAGATGGAGCCCCACCTCCAGCTCCGCACTCAGAGTGGAGTCTGCTGGAGATTCTCCCTTGGCCCCTCCCACCTGTGCTCTCTCTCAAATAAAGAAATCTTAAAAATAATAACAATAATTTTCACCTATTTCACTAGGGAGTGAGACTGTGGAGCCTTTCACAGTGTCTTGCCAGAAGTGGAATTTGATTTTAATTAATTGGATATCACACACACACACACATATGTATATATACACACACATGCTTTACTAGTACAACATGCACATCATAAATAATTTACTCAAATACAAATTTTTAAATGAAGTAATTTAAATAAACTATTTTTAAAAGATACTTTATATATATTCATAGTACAAAATATCTTACTGCTTTTATCAAGATATTATTATATCATTATATTTTAAATGATTGCAATTATACTAATATTTTTAGTGAGAGTAATGTGATTGAAATGCTTCCTTATTTTTAAAGCCTTGGATCTATTTCAGTTTATTTGATAGTTGGTTTTAATAGTGCTTTGGCTGGAAAAACACCTAGATCTAAATGGAAGAAGCACATCATTGGTGTACTTACTAAATCACTTCCAATTCTATTCAACAAGGAACCAAAGGCTTTTGTTGAAAGTTGACTAGTAAATTTCCATCTTCTGTTATGCTCATCACTTGCTTTTGTAAACTAAATTAGATAGTTTTGCATTTTTATACATTTCTAAAAGGGGGTTCAAAAGCCAATGAAATTCTTTATTTGAAAGATTTTAAAACAAATGAAAATTCTGTTTCTAATTTTTTAAAGTGTTCAGATATAAAAATTTGCCAGTGATAAATCACATTGTTTTGCCCCAAAGAATGCATAGCATGGGAGATATTTTCAAAATACTGTTTGTATAACACAATTTATTTTGAAAGAGTTTTCTTCAAAAAAATCAGGTGTTCTCTGTTTTGTTCTGTTTTTTAACCTTTAAAGAACAGGGAGATTAGGTGTGTTTATGTGTTTGAAAATATTTGATGGCTAGCCTACTACTTAACAGCCACCTGTCATCACAGAGGTGGTCAGCAAATTTGTCTCTGTAAAAGAGAAATGTCTGCCATATATAAACCTGGCCGCTTTCTTAAGTGTGAGGTAATCAGCGAACCTCTAATTAAAATTTTAAAATTAACTATCAGCTACTCATCTTTTTACAAAATATTAGTAAGATACTATATTTCAATGTCTTGTTTTTATGTAAGTAATTACATTGCTACATGCTTTAGTACTATGTTCATTAGTGACTTTACTACTTTGCTGCAATACTTTGCTTGTAATATTGGCCTAGAATCATTTTAAAAAAATTATTCCAGTTAAAGTAGCAGTTCCAACTAACATAGTTTTCCTCCAAAACATTTTTTTTTCAGGCTAGGAAGTGATTTACTGTTAAGACTGTATCTTCTGTGATGCATCTTTTCTTTATTGACTCACAAAAAGGGAGCTCTGTATGTTGTAGAATGTAGAGACTTATCTTTAACAATTGTAGGTGTATATACTAATATTTCAAGTAGTATTCTTGGTTTTGTTTGTTTTCTTTCTTTCTTTCTTTCTTTCTTTCTTTCTTTCTTTCTTTCTTTCTTTCTTTCTTTCTTTCTTCCTTCCTTCCTTCCTTCCTTCCTTCCTTCCTTCCTTCCTTCCTTCTTTCTTTCTTTCTTTTCTTTACTTTTCTTTTCTTTTCTTTCTTGACTTCCTGACTTCTTGACTTCTTGACAAATCTAATTTCATGATCATTTTTACCTTGCAGTATGGCTAACAAGGGCTTATACTAGGAATAGAAATACCAGGTCTGCGATTTTCTTACTGTTTGCCTGTATTTACATTATTAGGTCTGTCTTTATTCCCTGTTTTCTTTGCAGACATCTTTTAAAGCTGTTTATTTATTTCATCAAAATTATAGAATATAGTCTGCAAACTCCCTTTCCCAGTGCACATAGCTATAATACATTGCATCACACTGAAAGCTAATGAGGATGAACATCACAGTTACACCCCATTACCCTCCATTGCTTACCCCTCCTTTAAGACATTCTCCTCTCATATGGACAGACTCACATGTGGAAGGAATAAGGGCTCCACCGTCTCTCTCTAAATATTGAATAAAGCCTAATTTATTATTTTTAGGATAAAAATGTAAGGAGGAATCTTGATTTTCTTCTGTTTCCCGTAAGATTTTCTTATGTATCTCTTGGGCATTCACCTATCTTTGGAGAGCTAGGAAAAAACCTCACAACCCAGGGATTATTTTTAAAAATGTGAATTTTAAAATGTGAACCCAGGGGTTATTTTTAAAATTCTAAAAACCAATGACATGTAGCAGTTCCTATTAACAGAAGGATTTGCTAACTTATCAAAAAGTTCTATTTTACTGACTTTATATGGCACTTATTATGCACCAGGCACTATTTTAAGCAGTTTATACATATTATCTCATTTAATCCTTAGAATGATCCTGTGGAGTAAGCACAATTATTTATGTAGGGAACCGAGGCCCTGGAGCTGGGAGGCTGTTTGGTTCTTAACCAGTACACTCAGCTATCTCTGCCTATTGAACAGTTATTAGAAACGTATAACCCAAGTTTGGAAGGCAAATGGCAAATCAAGTTCCAAACTTCCTCCTCACTCCCCACCAATTCCAAGGTCAGAAGTCCTTTTATGCTTCATTCTAGGTTGCAAGTCCCCCATAGATTGTTCTGTTTTCTCAAAATAAGTCTGTAGGTCATGGTCTGGGAAGACAAGTGGAATTAGAATATTATTTTCTTCTGTTTAGAATAAACTCTGCTCTTAGGAAAACCAGGATTCAGGAGACAAAAAGTTGGTTATTATAGAAAAAAAAAAAAAGAGGCCCTCTGAACCCAGGTGGTAATTAGGAAAAACAGAGAAGGAAGAAAACAAGTATGCTTTGGAGGGAAAGCAGAGTGCGCTGAATACAGTTCCTATATGTTTGGGGTGGGGGGAGGAAGGTGAAGGATAGCAAATTGACAAAGACAAAAAAGAAAAGATCTGCCAACAAAATTAGGGGACTAAGGAGGTGTAGTTTTTTTTAACTTAATTTCATTTTTAAAACTCTTCCTGATTTCTAAAGCCCCTTTATTATGAGAAACAAATACCAAAGTAAAGATAATTATATGCATGACCTCCTGTGTGACCATGACCAACTTCCACTCATGGTTAGTCTCATTTCATCTATATAACCATACTCCCTTTCCTGGCAGAGGTTTTAAAAAATAAAGCTCATATATCACATAATTTCATCCATAAATATTTTAGTACGTATCTTAAAAAGATAAGCTGTTTTAAAACATAATTTCAATACCATCATCACACCTAAGCAAATCTAGCAATAATTCCATAATATTATCAAATAGTCAGTATTCAAATTTTCTTGATTGTACCATCATTTTCTTCCAATTTGTTTGCATCAGATTCAACATAAGATCCAAAAGGATGTGTGTCTTAAGTCTCTTTAATCTATAGGTTTGTTACATTTCTCTCTTGCTTTTTTAAAAATTGCAATTTATTTGTTAAAAAAGAGGGTGGCTATTGGGGCAATGAATAATTTGGTGCTGCTCGCATTGCGTTGGAGGTGCCGGTCGAACATCCAGAGGGAGCTGCATAGGCAACAGCTGGCAATGTGTGTCGGGAGTTTAGGTCAAAGCAAATTATATTGATTTGGTAAATATTTAAGCAAAGGTTTATATTGGAGCCATGGGAGCAGAGGAGATCTCATACTGAGAGGCCACAGTGCAAGAGGGCTGGATGAAGAACTGAGCTGTGGGGTGGGGGGAGAGTGAGAACACACAGAGCCAGAACGAACCAAGGGAGCAAAGTGCTTCAGGAAAATGTTGTCAACAGCGGCAGTCTCTGAACCAGAACTAAGGAGGATGACTGACACATGAATTCTAGTATATAGTTATCCTGGGAGCTCTGGCAGTGAAGAGGAGGGATAGTGCACAGTTTGGGGAATTGTGTTCTGTTTTACTTTAACAATACTGGAACTCTGAGCTTGTTTTGGTAAGCCCTGGAGAAATACCCAGTGGAGAAGGAAAGACTTGTGGTCTCTCCCTGGTGAGGGAGAGACAGTGGAGATAGGAAAGAATCATTGACGGAAAATATTTTGGAGGTTGTGACTGATGGTGGAAGCAAGGACACATGAAGAGGAGTTGGCACTGGGAAGGCAGAAGGGAGATAGGATGGATAAACGTCCAAAGAAACTTAAAGTGCAGAGGAAGGGAAGTTGAGGGAGCCAACATGGAGAGGGTTTCGTCTCCTGAGACTGAGAGTCTAGGAAAGTGAAGGTAAAATTTGGGACATGAAGAAAAGTAACCAGTCTTTACTTCTGCTAACATAGTTCTCTTCTCCTAACCTTATAATACCAACCTGAAAGATAAAGAAGTGGGGAGTTAGGACTGCCAAATTAATGTCATGTCGGCTTTAGAGTTAATCCTGAAGTTTGTGCATGCTTCCTAGCTCTTGTAAAATTTCTACCCTGCAATAAATTATCTTTTTGACTGGTAAATTTTGAAACACGGAGCAGGTTTCACTGTTTGAACACCTCTACCAACAAGGGAAATACTATGATTACAGGCTAAATTGTGTCCTCTCCAAATTCCTGACACCCAGTACCCCAGAATGTGATTGTATTTGGAGATAGGGTCTTTAAAGAGGAAAGTAAGGTAAAATGAGATCATATGGTGGGGCCCTAATCCAAAATGACTGACATCCTTATAGGAAGAGAGGATTGGGACATGGAGAAACAGAGGGAAGACCAGATGAAGGCACATAGAGATCATCTGCAAGCCAAGGAGAGAGGACTTCCGAAGAAACCAATCCTGCCAACACCTTGGTTTTGGATTTCTAGTCTTCACCATTGTGAGAAAGTAAATTTGTGTTGTTTAAGCCACTCATTCTGTAATACTTTGTTATGGTAGTCTTGGCTGCCATACATGTACCCTCTTGTGAAAGTCATTTTCATCCTTCAGACTTCAGAATATGGCTCCCTAGAGCAGTGGCCACAACTGCAGGAGTAGACAGTCATTGCCTCAGGTACCACTGTAGTGGAGAGCACAGTCCTGTCCCATAAGGCTGAGTAAGTGCACTCTCTGAAGTCATCACAGTTCTCTCTGGAGAAATCACCAGAGCACAGCATCCTCCTGGGCAGTGTGCATTTAATAAAGGCTAATGCAATGTAGAAGAAAAAAATTAAAGGAAACTGATGTGCTGTTAAAAAGTAAAAATGGAATTGGGAGAGCCAATAAATAAAAAGCCATTTAATAGTGGTTTTTTTTTTTATTAAACTTACCAAATTTTCATTAGATTCTTTTAAACTTACCAAATGATTATCATCCATCACAGAGCATTGTTTATCTCTAACATGCAAAATCTAGCCATGCTACTATTTTTTTTAAGATTTTTTTTTATTCATTTGAGAGAGAGAGAGAGTATGAGCAGGGGGGGAAGGTCAGAGAGAGAGGAAGGAGCAGACTCCCCGCTGAGCAGGGAAGCCTGATGTGGGGCTTGATCCCAGGACCCAGGGACCCCCCCGCATCATGAACTGAACCGAAGGCAGCCACTTCCTACTGAGCCACACAGGCACCCCTAGCCATACGTTTTATTTTCCTACATCATACTGCTAATTCTTTTTTTTTTTTTAAGATTTTATTTATTTATTTGAGAGAGAGAGAATGAGAGATAGAGAGCACGAGAGGGGAGAGGGTCAGAGGGAGAAGCAGACTCCCTGCCGAGCAGGGAGCCTGATGCGGGACTTGATCCCGGGACTCCAGGATCATGACCTGAGCCGAAGGCAGTCGCTGAACCAACTGAGCCACCCAGGCACCCCCATACTGCTAATTCTTAAGTTTCACAGTCCACGCCTCCCACCCAGTCTCCTTATTGTCCTCAGACTACATTTTCTTTTTAAAAGATCATTTGATAAGGAATTGAAACAAGATAGGGGAAAGCATCTAAAGAATTACACTGGACAAATATGTTGATATAGTGGAGATGGGGGATTATGTACATTTATCATTTTTGTGGTTATCTTAGAAGGAGCTCTTTAGTCAGAAAAAGGAATTTGCCAAACTGCATGGGCAGGAATTGGGATTAGTCAAACTGAAAATCTTGATTCTGTTTCCTTTTGTTGTTTATCTTAAATAAAATTTGTCTTCTGGCCAGTAGACACATTCCAGGGGAATTGATAACAAGTTTGCAGTAGGGCTCCCGTAGGGCATAAAGTCAAACATTTATGTGCATGACTAATTGATTTTGGTGGCTGCCCATTACCCTAGAAGAGAACAAAGACCTCTTGGTCAGATAAAGCTTTGATGAAGATCTGTGCCCCAAGCATTTCTTGACTGCTGCAATGCCTCACCCAGATGAGTTCTTAACATTCTTAACATCTCTAGGCTGTACCAACTTCAGATTACACTAATACTGATATCCCTTTGTTCTATTTCACAAGATTCATAGGGATACTATGAACGAGAAACAAATAGGAATTCCTAATCCTTGGGCAGACATGAAATGAATAGGCTAAGCCATGGGAAAAGTGAAAAAGGGACAGTTGGTATAAAGGAGGCCAGGCATGTTAGTCTAGCGAGAGTAACCTCATATAGAATCATTAGGGATATGAATAAGTGCCACCTCCACATATCCTTCAATCTGACAGTCTGGATCTTCTATTTCTGGTAGCCTGCTTCTGGTAATTGTGGGAGACGGCAAGGCCTAATGCTAAAATGGGTGTGTCATGATTTATCTTCTGGGTGTGGGACTCATTTCCTGGAGGGGTGTTAAGCAGTAAAATTAGTAGTAAAACAGTAAAGCTAACTGGGGTACTGCTTTGCCTTGCTGATACTAGAGGGATGGTTCCTATTTTAGCCTGTGGGAAGATATCACTTATCAGCTAGATCCTATTCCGCCCACCATCTAAAAAACAAAACAGAGTCCCACAGCCAGAAGACACACTTTGCTCAGCAACAGTAGCAGGGGAGTCGGCAGTATTCTAGCTGCAGCTGCCCACTTGGCCACCCTAAAGTTTACCAAGTCCCTCCCTTTCATTCCTTGGGTCTTTTGACTCTGACTTAAAAGTAATCCTGTAGCCACAGCAATCTTTTCTTTGGGGCTTGTTTTGGGTTATCATTTCCTATTTTTTTCTCCAGAAATCTGAACCTGTCTACTTTTTATTTTTCAGGTGTTTCTCAAAAGTTTTGATCCTCCATATTGTTTCCTAGTGTTGTTAATAATTCATTATTTTTAGAAATACATCTTTTTTTCTTTCTTGAAAGTTGGAAGGAATAGGGAAACTTGCTATCTTGATCTAACTAAAGATGAAAAGTTACTTTTAAAAGGAAATCATTGTTTGTAGGAAGACAATTCAACTATTTACGCTGGGTGTTAAGCTATCATCTTACCCATGAGTGCTAGATATTTAAATAAATACACAGATATTTTTAAAAGTTATTTTCTAAAAATCCATATACCAAGGTCATAAAGACCACGGCTACTAAAACCTGGAGATTCATTTTCAAATCGTATTATTCTAAAGACTCTACCTTATTTATATAGACTTAAAATTATTTTATGTTAAAGAAGAGGCAAAATTTATAAGACGGATTAAGATAATATCACATTTACTAAATAGATGCTTAAATAAACACTCTTACATTTTCCTATTTTCTAATTAGAAGATGTTCCAGGTTATTTTGCAACCTGTTCCCCTATTCATGCTCCATGTTGTAGATTTTTAGCTAATAACCATTCTAGAATGCCAGAAGTAGCAAATTATTTATTGTTAAAAATACACATACATATATCCATTGGACTCTCTTTATTCCACTTCAAAATTTAGAATTAAAGCAGTCTAAATACTTTGGGTACAACAATAATACTGTTGGGGTATAGGAAAGGGAATTAGTGTAGAGTTTTCTTCCTCTTGGTCAGGAAAGCACCTTGAGAACAGCATAGACTCCCAGGTAAGGACCAAAAAGCACAGGACCCTGGGAAGAGCATGACCTCAGAAGGCTGGGCCCTCTGTAGAAAGAGAAACATTAATTCTACATGAATATACCATGTTTTCCTGACTCTCTTCTGAGGTTAAGCAGTTGCTGAATGGGTGAGCCAAACCTATCCTTCCCTTGATAAGTCTGGGTATGGGAAGACCAAATTGCAGAGAAGTTATCACCAGTACCTTAGTAGAGAACTGGCTCCTTGCCTGCTCCATCATGATCATCAGCCCACAGAGGGAGAGGTCACTTCGCCTATCGTCATTCACTTAGTGTACCCTCAAATCAGACCTGAGCTCTGTCAGTCAATAAAGAAAAATAACATCTAAGGGAACCTAGTATCCAGAAATGAAAATTAAGCCAAAAAACCAAACACTTAGTGAAATAGAGCTGTTAGAGAAAACAAATTAAAAACCTGAGTTATAAAATATCAATATGACTTAAGGAGATTCAAGCAGAGATCATAAAATGGTTTTATAAATGGTAACAAAACATAATTCTTCAATTAAGCGATTCAATAAATAAAATGAAGTTGACTTAAATTAGTGACCTGGAACGTCTAGTAGAAGAATGATCTTGCATTTGTTTCCTAGGGCTGCTGTAACAAATTACAACAGATATGCATTCTCTTACAGTTTTGGAGGCTTAGAAGTCCAAAAAGTCAGCAGGGCCATGCTTTCACTGAAGAGTCTGGGGGAGAATCCTTTCTTGCCTCTTCTTAGCTTCTGATGGTTGCTGCCAGTCTTTGACATTCCTTAACTTGGCAGCTGCATCACTCCAGCCTCTGTCTCCATCATTCCATGGCTTTCTTCTACTTTGTGTCTCTGAGTCTCCAAATTTTTCTTTCCCAATAACAATACCAGTCATTGGATTTAGGCCCCACCTCCTCTTCCCTTATTTATATCTACAAAGACCCCATTCCCAAATAAGTTCACATTTCAGAGGTCCTCGGGATTAAGACTTCAACATACCTCTTAGGGGACACAATTTGACCCATAATATATCTCAAAGCACAAACAAAAATATAATGAGATATAAATCATTAGAGAAAAGGCAAGAGAATTATACAGTATCTCTAGGAAAGTAAATCTGGAAATAATAGCAGCTTCAGCTGAAAGGTAAATCTATGAATGAAGATAAGGCTCTAATAAAAGCTAAAGAGGAAGACAGTGTCCCTGAGCTAAAGATATGAATTTTTAGATTGAAATGCTCATCATATTCCTGGCCAGATTGATGAAGAGACATATAATTAGATGTATCATAGGAAGTTTCTGAGTTCTGATAAATAGAAAATATTCAAAACTTTCTGTCAAGAAGAACTAGCTAACCATAAAGGAAAAAAAAATTATACTGGCTTTGAACTTCTCACTTGCAACACTAGAAGCTAAAAAATCAGTGGAATAGTATCTGAGGACAATTGAGAGGAAAGAATTTCAATCTGAAAATCCTATATACAACCAAGAAATTATTCACCTGTCAAGGCAAAATAAAGATATTTGAGGATATGCATGTGTTCAGAGAGGAAAATTATCAAGAAAAGACTATAAAAACAAAGAATAAATGCCATAGAATACATCAGAATTCTAAATATGGGAAATCGAAGACATGAGAAAGCAGTGATGAGCAACAATTGTTTATATATTAAATCAATATTACCTATTCAATTGAAATTCAAATGAATAAGATGATTATAAGGTAAATGGTAAGTAAAAACCATAGACACAGAAGGGATGTACAATAAGGGATATTCTAATAATAGTTTAAGCATTTTAAATTATATCAGCAAAACTCAAGAGTTAGTAAGGAGTAGGAAGAGATAGGGATGGGGAAACCAAAATGTTCATTTACTGGGGGAGGAGAAGAAGTAATAAGGAAAATGAAATTTCTTTAAGGTCTCATCTCACTGGGGAGAAGAAGAGTAGGAAAAAAATAGGATGTCTTTGTGGCATCTTATTTTCAAATAGTAGTAGAAAAGCATATGCCTTTTATAAGAGGAGGGAAGATGAAAATAATATTAATAAAATTTTAAAAAATAGAATAACTTTCAAATAAATAAGAGAAAAAAATGAATGAAGTACAACTTGATCAGTCTGATAAAAAAATAAAGAGAAAATAGAAAACAACAATGTAAAATAAGTAATAAGTAGAATATATGATAGAAAACTAAAATAAATGTCATTACACTAAATATAAATGAACTTTTCCCACTGAAGGGCAGAGAAGATCAAGTTGAGTTAAAAAGTAAACCTAGTTGTAAACTCTTTACAGGAAATACATTTAAAATACTAAAGAAATGTTGAAAATATAGGCGTGGAAAAAGATATAAGAGATTTAAAAATGTAGACAATATGAGATGATGTAGAATTTAGATTAAAAACACGAAAAGCATAGAGGTAATTTTGTAATGAAAAAGATACAATCTATGAAAAATATAGTCATAATTATGAATCAAATAACATAGATAAATACATAAAGCAGAAACCTATCAGATATACCGAGACCTCTTAAAAAATAAAGTTATAGTGTGAGACTTTAATATATGATTGGAAATATATAATTTTAAAATGTGATGTAATGGATAGAGAGTGTGTCTGTGTACATATTTTCTAGCTCCTTAATAGAAAATAAACTTTATCTTATATATTTTCTTTGTCATATATATTTCTGAGAGATTTATAAAAATTTAAAGAGGTAAATATAGTTCACATTCTTTTCTCATTATCCAATAAAGCCAAAAATATGTTAAAAAGAGTGACCAAAAATATCATAATTCTTGGAAATTAAATAATCTATTCTTAGATAAGCCTTACACGAAAGAGGAAATCAAAGGAAAATGTATAAACTTTTAGAAAGCAATGAAAAGAACACTTAAGTACACTTCAAAACTTGAGACTCAGTGAAAACTTAGAGGAAAATTTAAAGCCTTAAATTTTTTCATTATTAAAGAAAAAAATTAATACACTAAGCAGTTATTACTGTAGTGTTTAAGGTGGCCCAATATTAATGGCACTCCTTCCGGACCAATAAGAAAAAGTAGTAAGACAAATGAAAACCATAATATCGCAAAATATGACCTTGATCACTTCCAGTCTTATTTGCTTGGCCAAAGCAAGTCATCTGATCACAACTGAATTCAAGAGGAAGTGCATTCTTACCATTTACCCAGAAGTAGAGAGAACAGGAATATTTGTGAAGAGCCCTAAAAACATCGTAGTTCTTATTCCCAAATGTCACTTGCCTAGAACTTAGATGGCTGTGATGTAAGCTCTGACAGTTGTTTTGTTTTGTTTTATAATACAAGTGCCTGACTTAAGCTTTGATTGTGGACACATCCATTTCAAAGAGGCATCCACTTCAAAGATGGCTATCTCAGATAAACGCATTGACAACCACAGGACTAAATGAAGAGCCTGACCACCTCCTTCTACTGAGGCTCCTTTATTATAGAGGTCTTAGTTAATTTTTATAACTGACCATTTGGGCTACTTCTCTTTTCCTTACACTTTAAATTCCTGCCCTCATGTTTTAAATTCACTCATAAAGAGTGAGCCCACAAAATCTAGACTGCCATCCTCAACTCCAGTAAAACCAGACCCCTTGGCCAGTGTGTGTATAAGCACCACAAGGGTGGATCCAATTGTAACATCAATTTGGAAAGGGCAGATGTCTGTGGGAAGCTCATTCAGGCCCAGGTGAGTGCCCCCAGGCATTTCTAGCCAATAGCATTACTATTAATAGACTGAGTCCAGCATGAAACAATGGCATATTCATATTCACCTTCCCAATCCCAATGCCTGTTTAATACAAAATGTAGGTGAAATAGGATTTACGTGTGCCTTTAGCCACTGAAAATCTCAGTCCATCAATCCTGAGCTTCCTTTAAATGTACTTGAAACTCTCTGGGGCTGATAGGGGTGAGTTGGAGAAATCTAGAACTACACAGATTTCTAGGCATTAGTGGGTGAAGTATCTGGTGAAGAGTAACAGCAATTCAATCTCTGTATATATGTCATTATTAGATTAAGTGTTAGTAATGGAGTGCATGTCCACCTCATAGTTAATGGATCCTGTAAATAATCTCCTTGGTTAGAAAGTACTGGTCTGAATATAAGTTATTTTATTTTATTTTATTTTTTTAAAGATTTTATTTATTTATCTGACAGAGAGATACACAGTGAGAGAAGGAACACAAGCAGGGGGAGAGGGAGAGGGAGAAGCAGGCTTCCCGCCTAGCAGGGAGCCCGATGCGAGGCTCAATCCCAGGACCCCGGGATCATGACCTGAGCCGAAGGCAGATGCTTAATGACTAAGCCACCCAGGCGCCCCTGAATATAAGTTATTTTATAATGTAGGTATTTTTATATTTATTGATAGTTCGATGATGTAAGTATAATATTTCTGTTAAAAGGGACAGTTCTGTGTCTTACTGAATTAATAACCAGGTCTACTCTGAAATATAGCAGTCCTATCATTAACAATAGTGTTTGTGTATTTGCATTTACATTTACTACCCAATTAGTTAAAAGATTATGCTTATGCTGGGGTGTTAAATTTTTACAAAAATATTATTAGGCTCTGATTCATTGTTTAAAATACCAACAAAACGGGGAGGCTGGGTGGCTCAGTCGTTAGGCGTCTGCCTTTGGCTCAGGTCACGATCCCAGGGTCCTGGGATCAAGCCCCACATCGGGCTCCCTGCTCCACGGGAAGCCTGTTTCTCCCTCTCCCACTCCCCCTGCTTGTGTTCCCTCTCTTGCTGTGTCTCTCTCTGTCAAATAAATAAATAAAATCTTTAAAAAAAAAATACCAACAAAACACATACAGAATATTATAGTTACTAAAGGAAAAAATTCGCAATTTGAAATTGTACATTGCTAAACAAACTGGAATATAAAGAGGATATGATATAGAAAATTTGTTTTGATTCTCTGGAGAGCACTTTTTTAAAAAAAGATTTATTTATTTATTTTAGAGAGCACGCGTGTGTAGGTGCACAGGAGTGGGGGGAGGGGCAGAGGGAAAGAATCTTCAAGTGGACTCCAGGCTGAGTGCAGAGCCCAATGCGGGGCTCCACGTGGGGCTCAATCCCACAACCATGACATCACAACCGGAGCCAAAACCAGGAGTCCATCGCTCAACCAACTGAGCCATTCAGGCACGTCTGTCTTTTCAAAGACAACACAAAGAACTCAAGGACTATCCTCTTTATTTATAGAAAGACTATCTTCTTTATCTTAGTAGTAAGACTTCCATGACTCACCAGTAACAAAATCATCCACTATCTCTTTCAGGTAAAAAATAAAAAATAAAGTCCTTGATTAAAAATAGAATAAACAGGGACTCAGTCAATTAAGCCGAGCCCTGGGTGGCTCAGTCAGTTAAGCATCTGCCTTTGGCTCAGGTCATGATCCCAGGGTCCTGGGATTGAGCCCTGCATGGGGCTCCCTGCTCAGCGGGGAGCCTGCTTCTCTTTCTCCCTCTGCCACCCCCCAGCTTGTGCTGTCAAATAAATAAATAAAATCTTTAAAAAAAATTAGAATAAACATACAAATAATCCCCTCTATGTAATGTGTATACCAAGAACTATGATCTTGGGCGCCTGGGTGGCTCAGTTGGTTAAGCGACTGCCTTCGGCTCAGGTCATGATCCCAGGGTCCTGGGATCAAGTCCCGTGTCGGGCTCCCCCTGCTCTGCAGGGAGCCTGCTTCTCCCTCTGCCTCTGCCTGCCACTCCCCCTGCTTGTGCTCTCTCTCTCTGTCAAATAAATAAAATCTTAAAAAAAAAAAGAACTATGATCTTCACTCTCTCTGTTTCCCCTCCTTACTGATTGATTACTTTATTCTTTATTAAATAAGACCTGAAAATTTTAAGTCATTTCAACTTAGCATTTCCTCCACCTTGTATAAATATATCATGATATAATTGATTTTCTTAATTCCTTGGATGCTAAACATCTTATGTAAAGTCTTACAAAACCATTGATAAGCCTTAATCACCTCAACTCTACTCAGAACTTTTCTTAACTCAGTTTTCTCTCTCCTTTTACCATTCATGTTATTTATGGAATTCTTAAAATGTTTGGAATATCTTTACAAGTATTCTTCTGTGGCATAAAACTTTTCCCTCATTGCTACCTCCTCCCCCAAACCTGGGACAGACTGTTGTGTTTGATCCTGTGTTTGACAAAGGTGCTCAAATTATAATGAATATTTAAGACAAGCAATTTATTTAGAATGCTCCAAATAATTTTAAAACTGATATTAGATTTTTGTAAGGGTGTGATGGTGATGCTCCAATATCTATATGCTCTAATATCAAAGGGACAATGGAACCATAAAAGTGCCTAACTGGAATGAAATAGACCCATGAGATCTTTTAATTTGTTTGCTCATGATTACATTGGTACTATATATGATCATTGTAAAAGGTGTGGAAATTTAAGAAAGAATAAAAAGATAATAGAAATCATTATAACTTCTCTACCCAGATGTAAGAATATTTTGATTAAACTTTGTTTTAAAATAGTCTCCAAGCCTCCATAGACTTCCCTAAGACAATCAAAATAAATGTCTTTGTCTTTCTTTTTCTTTTTTTTTCTTTCGGAGACTCCCAAGAGCAGTACTAATCAAAGGAGAGAAGAATAAGCAGGAAGAGGAGAAATTAAGGTTTAAAGGCCACCATGTACTTGCATGTCAAAAGAGAGCCATTCATGTGCTTTTTCTGCAACACTTAAAAAAAAAACAGTTAAATTTGGCTGTTACTTCCATTTGGCAAATTATGTTACAGCAACCATCTATTGTAAATACTGTGTTCTATATCAGTGTTTGACATTTTTGGTTACAAAATTAAGCTGTGGTGGTTTAAATATGTCTGACACATAGACTCTGCTTGTAATCTTCATTTTTCTTTATTTTGTCTCAGTCTATGCATTATTTCAGTGCTTTAATCAAACATCTTCTTGTGCTTTTGCAATGTAATTAAGCAAGACAGTGAGTGTCAAGATCAGTCATTTTCCCTGTGCTAGGAGTTTTATGAAACATCTCGTCTCTAGGTCAGGCTTTTCTCATCTATTTACTCTGTCTTGGTGCAATTAGAATCTATCTTTGGAGCTTTTCTAACACATATACAAACCTTTGAAGGATATTGTACATTGCTGTTCCACTTTCTCTTCTTCTTTTTTTTTTTTTTAAAGATTTATTTATTTATTTGAGAGAGCGAGAATGAGAGAGAGTGAGTACATGTGAGGGGGGGAGGGTCAGAGGGAGAAGCAGGCTCCTTGCTGAGCCGGGAGCCCGATGTGGGACTCCATCCCAGGACTCCGGGATCATGACCTGAGGCGAAGGCAGTCGCTTAACCAACTGAGCCACCCAGGTGCCCCCACTTTCTCTTCTTTAGGCTATTCTTCTTCATATACTCTTTCCTTGAAATCCAATTTTTATAAATGAATAATTCTATTTCCTTCTGGAATACCCAAAGTTACCTTTTCCTGTCTCCTTCAGTCTTTACTTGAAAATAAAATATTATTCAAGACAAAAAAAGTTTTTGACAAACTTTCCCACTACTGGAGCCCCAAGATTTTATAATAGATAAGTATTTGAAGACTTTTATTTATTTATTTATTTATTTTTAATTTTTATTGATTTTTATTTTTAAAGATTTTTATTTATTTATTTCACAGAGAGAGACAGCAAGAGAGGGAACACAAGCAGGGGGAGTGGGGGAGGGAGAAACAGGCTTCCCACCAAGCAGGGAGCCCGACGCAGGGCTCGATCCCAGGACCCTGGGATCATGACCTGAGCGAAGGCAGACGTTTAACAACTGAGCCAAGAGGCGCCCCGTGTATTTGAAGACTTTTGAAATCAGGTCAGGGGTTTACCCTTCTATGCTGATTCCTTATGTACAAATCTCTATCTTTCTTTATTTTATTTTCTTCATTATAAAATATTTTTATCACCCTTAAATGTAGTTCATTGACTTAGGCTTGAACATAAGAAAGTCATCCTGCCTTATTCTCTTCTATAACAATATCATATTTAAAACTTTTCTGTAACATAGTTACACATTTCATTTTCAGAAAATATTAGCAAGATCACATTTTCAATGTAAAAGACAAATCAAAGCTTGCTAATTGAGAAATAAATTAGATCCATAAAAAATGAAATAGCTTTTATTTAATTAATTTTTTTTGAAATGGCTTTTATTTAAATTAACTGTAGCACCTAGAAATCTCACTTGAAAATGGAGAACCACTTGATATTATATAAATACATAGCTTGGAGAAAAATGATTTTAAACAGAAATCTTATGGCTTTATACATGTCTCAGCTAAGTATAGTTTTAAAAATAAATGGACAAATATAAGACTTGTTAAATGAGTCTTCTAAAATATATTTCTAAAAAATAAATTGTTTTATCATGTAGAAATAATAAATATATTTTAATGACATAATTAATTGGTGGACTGATTTAAATGCCCAGAAACATATATCTGAAATAGGAAGCAGTTTTTAAAAATCTCTAAAAAGAAGCATGCCTGGGTGGCTTAGTCAGTTAAGCATCTGCCTTCAGCTCAGGTCATGATCTCAGGGTCCTGGGATCGAGTCCTGCATTGGGCTCCTTGCTCAGTGGGGAGCCTGCTTCTCCCTCTGCCTCTGTTTATTCCCCTGGCTTGTGCTCTCTCTCTGTCTTTCTCTCTGTCAAATAAATAAATAAAATCTTAAAAAAAAATTCCTAAAAAGGATTTCCTCAAAACTTAAAAGATTTCAAAATGTGGCACTAGCCTATTAGTCTCTAACATTAAAAAATATGCATCAGTAGAACATCGAAATCTAACAATTCTTTTAAATCTGAATATTATAAAATCCATATATGCCTTGATTTACCTTGGAACTCATTTATTGATTACCGCGATAGGTAAGATGAATTTCAAACCAGAAATTTTGGCTCAGGCTTTTCAACATGTATTATACTGACAAATGGAGAATCAGCCGTTGTTGAATAACTTGTTTCCCAAAAGATATTAAGCCTAACTCTTGGATCCTCTGAGTTTAAGAGTCAGATTCCATTAAAACTTTTAATTTGCTTGAGTACATCGCTATCTAGTTAATGCCTCCCAAACACTCTCAAATTAATTTCCCCCTTCCCTCCTCTTTTCTTTCTTCCCTGAATTCACTGAAGGACACATTAATTCCTATATTGATTTCTTGTTGATTGCCTCTAAAGGCCAGGATCTGTGCTAGATATTGGGAATAGAAGATTGGTTAAGGAACATTTCTGCTTCTAACTATTACAGAGTAATTGGCACTAGATTAGTTTTCACGCTGTAAGAAATCACGTAACTGTACAAAGTATATGAGGCCATTGTTTTCAGTTATTGGATGATGAACAGCATAAGACTGTGATCCCTAAAAAGAAAATTCATCAGATAATATCCCATAATCACCCTGGCTCTCTGCCTGGCAAAGATGAAGCAAATACAGCACAGTGAGGTAAAGTCCAAGCAGAGCATGGAAGTCCTGCTTGGAAGAAATTTGAAGTGGGGAAGATACAGTCACTGCAATGTGTGGGGTAGGCATTGAGGAGAGAGCAAGTGTCGGGGAGGGCATAGTTTATGTGTCCTAAACATGCATGAGGTGAGACTACACAGAGAGTGTTTGCAGTGAGGCAGAGATTGAAACAAAGATTCTCAAGGTTGAACGCTGTGGGGGGACATTATAGTTCCAGCCCAGAAAGAATGTTAACACCCCAGGCATCCATTTGAGCAGCAGGAAGGCCATGCCTCAAGAGGTAGACCTATGCTTTTAGAGAAAGTCTATTCTAGAGCTGTCCGAAAAAAACTAAAAACCACCAACCTTTAAAGTCTGTATCTAGTGAAATCCTCTTTCCAATGTGAAAGAGGAAGAAAGATTTTCTTGGACAAACACAAATGGAGGGAATTTGTTGCCTGTGGCCTTACGTCACAAATGGTAAAAGTAGTTTCTCAGAAAGAAGGAAAATAATATAGGACAAGAAATTAGACCTACATAAAGAAAAGAAGAATGCTAGAGAAGGAATAAATAAAGGTAAAATAAGATTTTTTCTTCTTTTTCTTAACTGACCTAACAGAGAACAGTTTGTTCAAAATAATAATAGCAATCTAGTTGATGATTATAGCATATGAAAAAGTGAAGTAAATGGCAGTAATATTATAGTGGACAGGAGGGATTAGGAATACTCTATTAGAAAGCACCCACACCAGGGGTGCCTGGGTGGCTCTGTCGGTTAAGCATCTGCCTTCGGCTCAGGTCATGATCTCAGGGTCCTGGGATCGAACCCCGCCTTGCTCCCTGCTCAGCAGAGAGCCTACTTCTCCCTCTCCTCTGCCCCCCCATTTGTGCTCGCTCTTTCTCTCTCAAATAAATAAAATCTTAAAAAAATAAAAAATAAAGTACCCATACTAACTATGAGGTAATATACTATTATATGAAAGTGGACCTGCGTTAGT
Source organism: Callorhinus ursinus (assembly GCF_003265705.2). Taxonomy (NCBI): domain Eukaryota; kingdom Metazoa; phylum Chordata; class Mammalia; order Carnivora; family Otariidae; genus Callorhinus; species Callorhinus ursinus. The sequence goes on from NW_027397074.1 coordinate 55,031,007, forward strand.
TGAAAATGTATATTGTAAACTCTAGGGTAACCACTAAAAAATATTAAGAAGTATCACTGGTAGGCTAAAAGAGAAGAGGAAAGGGAATCATATAACATGCTCAATTAAAAGCAGAAACCAAATCACAAAACTCTACCTCTGAAACTAATAATATATTTTATGTTAATTAAATTGAATTTTAAATAAAAAATCAAAAAAATAAGAGCAGAAACCAGAGAAAGCGGAAAAGAAAGACATGAGGAAGAAGAAGGTGTAGGAGGAGGAGGAAGAGAAGAAACAAAGAAGAGAAAGAACAATAGCGGCAACAAGAAGTGCAATGAATAGAAAACAATTACAAAAATGAGCAATATTAATCTATCACTAATCCCTTTATATGTGAATGGTCTGAATACACCAATTAAAAGACAGAAATGGTCAGAGTGGAGACAAGAAGACCGACTATATATTGTGTATAAGAATCTACTTTAAATGAAAAGATAATTTAAACTAAAGCAATGGAGAAAGATATGCCCCAGTTAACACCAATCAAAAGAGAGCTGAAGTAGCTGTATTAATGTCAGACAAAGCAGACTTCAGTGCAAAGGCAATTATCAGGGATAAATAGCATCATTACATAATGATCAAAAGGGGTCAATTCTTCAAGAACACATAACAATCTGTACTGTCTACTTGCCTACTAACAGAACATCAAAATATGAGGCAAAAATTGATAGAACTGCAAAGAGAAATAGATAGATCTATCATAGTTGGAGACTTCCACACCCCTCTCTCAGTAGTTGACAGTTCCCACAGGCAGAAAATCGGTAAGATGTAGTTAAACTAAACAGTCCCATCAATCAATATGTCTAGGGGACATACATAGAATGCTTCAGCCAACAACAGTAGAACATTCTTCTCAAGGTCACATGGAACGTTCACCCAGATAGATGATATTCTGGTAAGCCAAATAAAACACACCTCAACAAATTTGAAAGAAGAAAATCAAACAAAGTATGCTCTTAGACTACAATGAAATTAAACTAGAAATCAATTTCAGAAAGAGCTGGAAAATCCCAAAATATTTGGAGATTAAACAACAGACTTCTAACCATGGTTTCAAGAGGCCTCAAGAGAAATTTTAAAAATACTTTGAATAAAAATGAAAATACAACTTATCAAAATTTGTGGGGCGCCATGAAAACTGTGCTTAGGGGGAATTTTATAACGCTGAATGAATAGTAGACAAGAAAGATCTATAATCAATAATTTAAGCTTCCACCTCAGGAAACTAGAGGAAGAAAAGTAATATAAACCTAAAACAACCAGAAGAAACAGTAAACATTGCAGCACAAATCAATGAAATTGAAAACAGAAAATTAATAGAGAAAATCAATAAAACCAAAGTTGGTTCTTGGGAAAGATCAATAAAATTGATAAAACTCTATTCAGCTGACAAAGAAAAAAGTGAAAACACAAATTACTAATATCAAAAATGAAAGAGAGGCTATCATTGCTTATCCCCTGGACATTAAAAGGTTGGGTTTCTCTGGTGGAACCTTGAATGACACAGGTCCATAGATATAAATTCATACATGAATGCCAAATACAAGGTATGAAAAAGTACTCATCAAAACCAATAAAATACTTGAGTTTGGGGAGGGACCTGGGATAGAGTTTGAACTTGGAAGTGAGTTTTAGTCTTATCAACTTGTTTTTTTTTAACCAAGAGAAGATATTCCTATATTCCTTGTGCACTTAAACGCTTTTTCAAAGAAAAGAACAGTTGAGCGTCTGGCTAACCACCTAGTCAATACTACACAAAGCAAAGGGGAAGTGTTAACACAAGAGTGCACAAAGCAAAGGTGAAAAGAAAAGCGTTTTATCATTTCTGATCACATTATACACTTTGGGTAAGTGCTTGCAATATGCCAACAAAGTAGTAGGGATAAAGAAAAGAGAGGCAAAATGGTGTCTACTCTTCTGTGAGGGAGGTGTCATCATCAATACCATGTTTTGTGCATCTACTCTTATCCCTCAGAGTCAACATTTATTGAGTACTAACCAAATGCCAGGCACTGTTCTACCTGTTTGCTGTGTTTTACATGTATTTTCCAGTCAACTTTCAGAACAACCACATGCATGTAGGTATTGTTTTTATTACCCAGTTTTAAATATAAAAACTAAGCACATACCGGTTCATAACTTGCTTAAGGTCGTCCAGCTAAAGGCTGGTAATCAAACCGAGTGGTCTGATCACAAAGCCTGGCTTCTTAACCACTATGCTTTGCTACTAACACGAATTTGCTTCTTCTGTTTTGTTTAATCCTCACCAAAACCTGGCTAAGTGTTACCCACTATTATTTACAGATAGGGAGACTGAAACCCGAAGAGGTCATGGAATTGGCACAGGTCACACTGATAGTAGATGGCAGAACCTGGTTTAAAACCAGCTCTTTCTCCAGTGTTCTTCTATATGCGGCTGTAGAAATAAATCACTGTGATAAAGTGTCATGGAGGTTGGATAACAAACACCTGCTGGGTGGCTCTTTGGCCTCTTTGCTACTCTATGTCTTCTGTTGCTTCGTTCCCCTGTCTCCTTCGCCTTGCTCCTCGTTTTCCTATTTCTCAGCATGGATTTCCTCTTCCAACTCTTGATAGCTGCTTTCTCTGTCAGCCTTTCTTTCCTCTGTCTGCCTGCCTCTCTTACTCTACCCCTTCTGAATGCTCCCAAACTCCCAAGTTAAAAAACAAAACTCTTTAGTTCTCAGCTGAGTGAGGAGAAGGCGAGGAAGTGTTGATGCTCTTGTTTAAATTCAGGTCTTTGGGGCGCCTGGGTGGCTCAGTCGGTTAAGTGGCTGCCTTCACTCGGGTCATGATCCCAGGTTCCTGGGATCGAGTCCCGCCTCAGGCTCCTTGCTCGGCACGGAGCCTGCTTTCTCCCTCTGCCTGGCGCCCTGCCTACTTGAGCGCTCTCTCTCTGTCAAATAAATAAATAAAATCTTAAAAAAAAAAAATTCAGGTCTTTGACTACTGATCAATTATTGCCCGAAAAGTTAACAGTTGCTGTTCACGTCTCACAGGGAATCTGCCTGCAGTGGGGTGACGTTCGCATCTGCGTACCCTCCTACACGACACACACGTGCCGGTGGAGTAGTCCCCTTTATTGGTAAGAGTTGCCTGCTGCTGCCTGGGGTCTTATACAGTCTGTGGCTCTTGAATCATATGCTGAAACTTCGTATAATGAAACCCGAAAGCCGCAGAAGCATAAACACAGCTGCTTATGCCTGTACATAAGCAGTTTACAAGGGAGACTATAATCAGGAGAATCTAGTGTTTAGGCAATTACATTAACAGCAGACAAAGAGAAATCACATGTATTTGACAGGAGGCCGTTTTAAGAAACCGTGTATTTGTGTGTTGCAAGTGTAATGAGCCGTCTTAGATGTCATCCATTATTCATGAATTTGAATAAAATACAAAGGGCCTTCCCCTAAAAACAGAATATTAAAATTCTGTTAAAAATGTGAGCATTTTGATTTTAGTAGCTCATTTTATTTCTTGAATTGGTTCAGAAGTGTTTAATTTTTAAGTGATCACAACCAGAGAGATTTAATATCTCTTAAGTACGCCAAAGATAAGAAAACCTGTATGTTTGGGATATCCAAGAGTGTAAGAAATACAATCTGTCGGAACTTGAACTGGGTTGGGGGAGGGCCGTAGAGAATAGTCAGACCCAGCAGAAGGTGGCAGGTGATTTGGAACGTTACGTTGATGGATGATAGAAGGTAATCAGTCAAGACGGGGGAAACTTGCGGCAGTAAAGGTCAGAGGTCAAGCCAGAAAGCTCAAAAGACCCACTGCTGGCTCACTGGTAGAGTTTCAGCCGTTGGGATCAGAACACACACAAGAAAGATCACCGATGAAATGAAAAAGGAACCGGAAAGACCCCTGGGTCAGGACAAGAATGCATGGCTTCTGCTATTGGATTTGGGACTCAAGGCATTGGACTGGTACAAGGACCATTTTCAGGACGTCTAGCTATAAGGTAGTGTAGTCATTTATTTCTTAAATTCTACTGATTAAGGACTGTTTTGAGAGCCTGGAGTGGGGCTAAGTCTTCCAGATCCAGGAACTCTGTCCTCATTATAAGGTCTGCGCAGAATGGGGGAATACAAGTTGCAAATGACATTTTACTAATCTGGTATAACGAGAGTGGTGATATATCAATAAAGTTCCAGTGAGAACAACTGGTAGTCACAAACTTCACAAAGCATTTCCGAAAGCGTTTCTAAAATTCAATTATGGGACTGCAAGTGAATAAATAATAGATAATAAATGGATAAGGCACATGGTTGTGTAATTAGCAGAGATCCCTAAATGACTGTGCATGAATCAGTTGCTTCAGAATCACTTGGTGGTGCTTTAAGAACTAGCTTCCCAGGCCCACAGGCTGTCTATGAAGTCAGGATCTGAGAGTAAAGCCTAGGAATCTCATTTTCGGCAAAGCCCCCTTTAGAGCCCTGTCAGATCGATTCCACAGAGAGCAATTCGAGTGCTGCAAAGAATTTAAGAATTTTTAGGGCGCCTGGGTGGCTCAGTCGTTGGGCGTCTGCCTTCGGCTCGGGCCCTGGGATCAAGCCCTGCATGGGGCTCCCTGCTCAGCGGGAAGCCTGCTCCTCCCTCTCCCACTCCCCCTGCTGGTGTTAACTCTCTCACTGTGT